>NW_022103908.1:3743177-3751092 GCF_000313985.2 Echinops telfairi | reverse complement strand
TATCCTCAAAAACAAATAATTTGAAATGAGATAGCTTTCTTAAACTAAGATCCTGTTTGTAAAAGTTTGGCAGTTTGAGAGCATGTATTTCATTATATTTTGTTTCTCTCCCTTTTATTAAAATCTGATAAGTTTCCAAATTAAAAATAAATAAATAAATAAATAAATGAATTCATACACGTTTTGTTTCAAATCATTCATTCCAATCCCCTCAATGCAATGTGGATTATTCTAGTTCCTCTGTGTGTGGCGGGGTGTGTGTGTGTGTTTCTGTTCCATCTTTTATTCTAACCTTCTGAACTTTGTTCTTGGGTAAATGTTGCCCTTTTGATCTTAAATGGATTATTATTTTAACATGGATTGACTATGAATCATAGTCTTAGTGGTTTCATCAGTATCAATCTGACCTTTAAGCTTGGTCTCTTTATGATTTTGAGTGTTATTTCAAATTTTTCTCCCACTCCATCTAGAACTTTATGGGGATATTTTTCAGAGCAGATGTTAATAGTAGCCAGCGATCATCTAGCTTTCTGGTCTCAGTTTCGTAGAGTGATGGTTGCTTAGTTCGTTAGTCCAGTGGACTAACCGTTTCCAGGTGTACTTGGGTTTCATCAGTCTTCTTAGCTTCAGATGGGGAGAGATCAGTTGGAGCTTGGATGGCTGCTCACAAACATTTAAGACCTCAGTTATTACTCACCCAAGTAAGAGGTAGAATACTGTCTTTATAAACTATGTTTTTCCAATTGACTTTGTCCCTTGAAACTATGATCCTGATCCCCCAGACCCAAAGACTCATTCACCAAGATATACACATATTTGTGGTTATACCCCCACTCTTCCTCCCCAAACCACTGGGCCATTTAGCCTGTATGCCTATCCAAGCATCTACTTATGAAGCACCAGGACTGCAGGATTGTGTACATACCAGTAATTGCCTCTTTGCCTCTTGCAAACTTCCCAGGGTCTTGCTCTGCTGCAGCCATTTTTTGCTAACCTCTCTTATTATATTGTCTTCCCTTGCACCCAAGTTAACTAACCAATAATATTCCCTTCTTCCCATCATTTCTCAACCCTGTTAAGCATTCAAGAATTTTGTTTTTATGTATAAACCTTTTATTGGCTTTTATCATTGCGATCTCACATAAGACCTGTCTTGAGTGCTAAAATAAACATGGGTGTGCATATATCTATTTGTACGACTCTCTTATTTTTCTAGGATGCCTACCAAGTAGAAGAATTTTCTGGTCATATGGTTTTTCTATTCCCAACTTTCAGAAGCATCGTATTGCTTCCCACAGTGGTTGGAACAGGGTCACTCTCGGCGACAAACACACATGACTCATGTTTATGATGGGTGAATGACTTCTATAATTTGGTATGGATAGTGCTAGTTTTTGTACCAAAGAGGAGGTCACAGCTTAGGAATAGAAAGTAGCAGGTGATTGTTTCCTAGATAAATATTACATATATACTTTCTACCTGACAATTGTTTTACTTATCCCTTTCCCTCCCTGTTACATATAGCTTTTGCTGATGCCAGATCGTGCACGGATGGAGAGGAGTTTTTAAATTGCTGTCATTTCTAAGACATTTTCTCTGTGTAAAAATCCAAAGATTTTACTAGCTACAGATTTTCAATTCGGAAAGGAAGCAAAGTAAATGCAGGTAAATGATATTTGAAAGACAACCTAGGCTGGGGCTTTCATATGAAGGTAATCTTTGAGAATTGAATTTTGAAGACAATGCCATATCATATAAACATAATTTGTTATTCTTTCCAAAACCACACCAATGTTAAATTTATACTCTAAAATTAGATTGTATTTAAAATTTCTTTCACAAAAGGGCAATACAACAAAGTCTCCTTTTGTTAATAAAGTTTTAAGTCAGTATTCTAAATAAAAGAATGCTTCACATTTTTCTGTTAAAGGATTTGTGGTTTAGGCTAGATGCCTATAATTACTCTTCATTTTGTAAACCTTCTTTTGCATTGTGGAAATTCATGAAGTGAATATATTACATGAATTATTTAAGAGTGTATTAAACAGGTAACCGTATTAATCATTATTTCAAATAGGGCCTCTTTGTTGTATATCTTAGGAGCTTAGAGTATTTCAAAAGAATCTTTTGAAAACTCTTAAGATATAAAGTAAAGGGTGCATATGATTTGGCTGAAAGAGAGTTACCAGTTCAGGGGATCAGAATTCCTTCCCTTCCCTTTCTTTTTCCCCCATTTCCTGTCCTTTATCCTTTTTTTTCTGGCCAAAGATCTCTTTATTCAATGGGATAAGGTAATTTTGCAAAAGAATTTTTTAACTTGGAAATATAAACTCAGCTCCTTCATTTTGATGCACAGACAACTCTCGTGTATTTAATGAAAGACCCGTACCAGTTTTATGAAAGCCCCCAAAGTATTATATGATAATAATTAATTCTTATAAACAGGAATTAGCTTAAAATCAATGAGTACTCTTAGTAAGCTAATGATCAGGACAAGATCTGATTTTTAAAAAAAGATGTAAATATTTGATGAATTCTAATGCCTTGATGAATTCAAAAGAATTGGCCCATAGTTTTTATTAGAGATTAGGACGTTGACATTTTAAGAACAAAATTAGATTTGATTTGGGTCCAATCACTTGGGCCAGTGGAAGTAAAGTTGGTAAATTTTGCTTCAAATTGGTATATGCCACAGAGAAGATACTTTAAACATTTTTAGCATTGTTTTGCCTTCGAATCTTGTTCAATTTGAAATGATTGATTAAAAATTTTTTGAATGAACAAATTTCTGCTTCTAGATTACAGATTCATAAATTAGGGAACGACTATTTTGTTTGGCTTTTAAAGTAGGACTGAGTTCCTACTTTACTCTGGATCACCAAAGTGCCAATAAAATATAAATCTCACTTTATTTTCCCTAACATCCAGCCTCGGGGTCTCATAAGACAACACGCATGTTTCACATAACCAGCGTATTTCAGAAAGAAGTTGATTTGTTGAAGGAGTTAAGCTGAGCTTTCTGTACTTCTTTACATAAGCTCCGCCTCCCGTACTTGGTTTATTTACAGCGCCCAGTAAACAAATGCAGATTTAATTTCCTCATCTTAGTTCTTCACTGTCCCAAGAATTAAGATGTGAGTCACCTATGCAGTCAAAGAATTAACAGACACATTGACAATATGTTTTGGAAAACAAAGTTAATTGTATCCTGGTTAACACAATGTATCTAAAATCTTATAATACTAAGGCTATAACAAGCTACATATCAAACTGCCCCTGAGTCATGGTGACCCTCCTTATGTGTTGGAGTAGAATTGTGCTCATGGGATTTTCAAAGGCTGTTTTCTCAAAAATATAGCCAAGCCTTTCTTCCACAGTCTCTCCGGAGTTCAATTATCAGCCAATTACATTCACCTTTTGTATCACCCAAGACTCCATTTTAAGAGACAAGGCAATATAAGATTTTTTTTTAATTAAATATATTTAGGTGTTTTTAAAGAACTTTCAAATATTTAATTGATTTAAGGAGCTACCGACTACAGTATCCCACAAAACAAATCTAGTGTTTTCCAATCACAATAATGGATGTCTTTTGAAATTCCAAAGTATCATTTTGTTTGTCTGTTTACAGTTTTAGAACGTTTTCTTCATTCTTGAACTCACTCTTATTAGATTCCCATTGCTCCCCGGCCTCCCCTGTCAAGTTCCCAAGGAACCATTCATTAATCCATTTACTGTCTCTATAGATTTACCTCTTCTGCGTTTCATGTAGTAAAAAACTTAAAAGAAAATAAAACAAACAACAAAAACCTAGCAACAATAACAAATTCAACAGATTAGAAACCCTCAATTGAAAAGAAAGCAAAACATATTAAAAACTAGAAAATAATTTTAAACAGATCATTAGGGAGATCAAATGATCAGGTGCTAAGTTTTAATGGTCACTAATTACTGAAACCAGAGAACAGTGATTTTTGTTCAGTGGTTGCCAGTAGAAAGTCCAACCAAGGAAAGCGTGCTTGTACCTACTTTCCTGGGTGCCCTTCTCCAAAGTCGCGAAGCAGTCAGTCAACGATACTTAATGATCCTCTGACCCTTTTCCCTCTCCCCTCCCCCTTGCCATGTGTTATTGCTGATAGGTGCCTTTGGGTTGCTTCCGACTCACGGAAACCCTCTAAGAGGGCACAACAGACAGAAGCACTGCCTGGTCCTGCACCATCCTCACCGTTGTTGTCATGTTTGAATCCATTGTTCCTGCCACTGTGTGCATCCATCTCCAAAGATACAGTGCAGTGGATACATTAGGAGAAGAGAAAAAGAAAGGGCCAAGAAAAAGAGCAAGTCCCTCAAGGAGCTATACTGACAAAGTGGCAAAGGAATAATTGTGAGGATGATGCAGGACGGTAAAGATGCAGGACATTAACATTAAACTGTTCATTTTTTATTGGGGAGAATTTGGTCAGTGGATTGGCTGGGAAATCTGCCAAAAAGATTTAGCCCTGATAACTTAGTAGGTTATTTGTGGGCTGATAATCAGTAGTTTGAACCCACCAGACTCTGCTCAGAAACAGATGAGGGTTTACGGTCTCGGGAAGTTGCAGGGGGGAGCTCTATTCTATCTTACAGGGTTGCTGTGCACTGGGTCAGAACAGGCTCGATGGCAGGGAGTTGGACAGACAGCAGAGGCAGGCAGGGTGAGTTCCTTACATGAGGCACGTCTGGACCTGAGAGACCCAAATGAGGGGCTGCACATAGCAGCAACCCTGTATTCAAATGCCTGGGATCGCAAAAAGAATAAATATTCGTAGCTAGGAATAGGAACCTGAGGGTGGGCCCAAACTAGGCCAGCTGGGCTTAATTCAGCCAATGGGATCAACCAGTACCGCTGACCGCGCCTCCCAGCCAAAGGCTCTAAAGGCCAGAACCGCAGGCCACTACATGTGGGTGTGCAGTCCCATGAGGTGGCCCGTGTTCCATAATTATAAAACCTGCAACTTCTGTCCTTCTTAAAAGCCCACTTGGATCACAAACCAGGCTTCAGTGTAAATTCCTTCTCCTGTGAAGCCAGGAACAGAGCTATTTCCCTACGGAGAAACCTAATATAAATGCTTTGTTTTCCATGTATCTGCTTTTATCCAGCAAAGGAGGACGAATATGTAAGTTCTATCTCTAACATTTAAGATAATATGACCAGAAAAATTGAATAATGAAAACATGTCCATTTCCTCTTTCAAACCTACATTCTGGGTCAGACTTACAAAGATTTGTCTTCCTTAGGAAGTTGGAGATGGTTAGGGATTGAGTTTTGTGCCTCCAAACGATAGGGTCATGTCTTAATCTCTTTACCTCTGATGGTGACACTGATGAGAAACAGGGGCTTTTATTTATTATGTTAGTGGGATCCTACTGGAGTCGGGTGGGTGGGGTCTACACCTAATCACTCTGTGTAGTGTTATAAAAAAGGAGAATGGACACAAACACACCACAGCCAGCCAGACAGCAGGAAACCGCATGTGACAACCAAGGCCAACTCAGGACTGCTCAGCCCTGCCAGCTGTGACCAGAAAGAGATGCGAAGGGCCTTCAGCAGGTGCCCTGAAACTGTACTTGGCAGTGACCAAATACGTTTTTTCCTTTGAAGTTACCCACGTGTAGTATTTCCATGAGAACAATAACAGCAACTCTATAGAGAGACGAGTAAAGAGCTTCCGAACTATCACATCTCATCTTTGCATGTTACTACTAGGAAACTGGAGACTTTGGCGTTCAGGTGGATTTGCTGTGTGTGCACTAAGGAGTTGATTGGGACTGCAGGGTGAATAGCTGGTGCTCGGGACTGAAGGCAATCCCCAAAGAAGTCACAGCCCACAGGAGAGCATCCTGTGATGAGTACTAGCTCCAGAATCAACCAGACTCTACCACAAACAGGGCAACTATGAAATGATCTGCTTTTGTTTTTTCTTAATGAGACAAAGTGTAAAACCAACCTCACTGTCATCCATTTGATATCGACTCATAGCAACCATATCCGACAGGGTAGAAGTGCCCCTGTGATTTTTCAGGATGGTAACTGTTTCCAGGAGTAGAAAGCACCCCCTTTCTCCTTTTGAGTGGCCAGTGGTTTCAAACTGCCACCCTTGCAGTTAGCAGCCTGATGTGGAACCACTTCCCCACCAGGCTCCTTTGCGACAAGGTACGTGAAGTGCGTACCACAGTACCAAGTAAAAAACCACAAAGTCTTCCCTTCCTCTTGCCCTCCCACCTCAGTGCACACACACATCTATTGGAGGCATTCTACGACTGAAAGCCACTGTCAAATGATCGTGGTAGCGATTGTACAACACTGAACTATTGAATGGGATGATGTCTGGATTATGTACTAAGAAAATGATTTGAAAACAAAAAGTCTCAGAAAACCTCTGAGGCCATTCCACTCAGTCCTATAGGGCCACTGTAAGTCAGAATCAACCCAATGGCAGTGTGTGTGGGTGTTTGCTTGTGTCAGCCTTTACTGTGGCTGTCCAATACAGTTTGAATCATGGTGACCCTATGTGTGTCAGAGGAGAATTGTGCTCTAAAATGGATGTGACCTTTTGGAAGCCTTGTGAACTTCTGGCCTTTCTCCTAAGGTGACTTTAGATGTACTCAAACCACTAACATTTTGGTTAGAAGTCAAGTGCATTAACCTTTGAACTACCAACGAATCCCTGGAGAAGGGCATCATGCTTGGGAATGTAACGGGGCAGCAGAAAGAACACCCTTGACAAGATGGACTGACCCAGTGGTTGCAGCCATGGGCTCAAACACAAGAACGCTGGTGAGGATGGTGCCGGCCCTGGGAGTGTTTCATTCTATTGGACTTTGGGTCACTAAGAGTTGAACCTGACCGAATGGTACCTAGCAACAATAGCAGGGGCTCCTTTACCATATGTTTGCTAATCATGGGCAGCTCATATGAACACTGACTTGGGAGTTCTAGCTAAATTTTGTATGAGAACTTCTGAAATCTGAGTCATTCCTTTTCAAAATAAAGTTGAACTCAGAAGCTACAGAGCATATTCAGGAAGTGGGTGATTTTGTGCTTCTGTGGCAATGGTGGTGAGATTCCTCTGAGGACATTACAGCTGAAATATGAACATGGATGCTTTAATATTTTGACATAAAATGTTAGCTAAACAGAGCTTTAAAAAAACATAATCTTTCTACTTACGGGCTATTTTTAATCTCTACAAGTCTCAACAAGCATGATATTTTTAAATAAGGAAGCTGGAAAGAAAATTTATTTTTAAATTGTCCTTTTGAGTTTAGTTTCCTCATAGCTGCGTCTCTTGGGTCCAGCTAAGTTTTGTTAAGTGCTTTTCTAAGTTAATAAGGATGATGACACAGAGCTGTCTAGTGTGGGAGAGGATAAAACCCTACAGCCCTAGTACATACAGTTAGACACACACACACACACACACACACACAAAACTTCTTGATCTTAAGTAAAAGTGTAATAACTGACAACTGATGAGGGAAAGTAACAGACATATGACAACTATGATTGCCTAAATCATAACAGCTTGTTTCTATTAAAATATTACATAGTCACGATGCTTTATAGGAAGTATTGGGAGAATTATGTTGAAAAATAATTTCCAAAATGAATTTCAAATTTTCAAAGCAAAATCTATTTTTGTTCTAAAATGTTACCTTGATTTGGGGTTTTAAGATATTTATATTATATTAATACACTATTTAATAGAGCATATCTAATATAAAGATACTTATATTAAAGCCACATACACATATAATAGAACAGCTATAAGGTTACCAGACTATCATCTGTTATCATTATTTACTTTTTATTGTTAATTGGTGAAGGTGATAGAGGGGGAAGAAATTGTAACAGAACTCAGAACGTAGTACTATTTCT
>NW_022103908.1:3736097-3737368 GCF_000313985.2 Echinops telfairi | reverse complement strand
TAAGAAGCATTCTGGCCTTACTTCTTCCAAGGCAGCTTTGTTTATTCTTTTGACAGTTCGTGGTACTTCCTATATTCTTCTCTAGCACCACCATGCAAATGGACAATTCATCTTCAGTCTTTCTGTTTCAATGTACTATTTTCACATGTATATGAAGCAATTGAAAATACCACGGCTTGGGCCAGCAACATCTTCGTCATCAAAGTTAACATCCTGGAATTTCCTGTACAGAAGCTACCTAGTGTGATGCATCATTTGATCTCTTGACTGTGGCTTCCATGAGCATTGATCGTGGCTCCAAACCACAGGCATACCTTGACAAATTTAATATTCTCTGTTTCTCATGCTGTTACTTATTGGTCTAGTGAGGATTTTGGTCTTCCTTATATGGATTTGTCATCTCTGCTGAAGGTTATAATCATTGATACTGATTAGCAAGTGCTCCAAGTAGTTCTCATTCTAAGCATCCAAAGTTGTGTCATCTGCATATCTCATGTTGCTAAGAAGCATTCCTCAAAACCTGATACTGCACTCTTCATATAAGTAATTCAGCTTCTCTGATTATTTGCTCAGCATACAGGTTGAACAAGTATGGTGAGAGGATACAACACAGACAGATATCTTTTCTTCATTTAAGTCATGCAGTTTAAACTTTGTTCTCATCTCACAAATTGCCTCTTGATCCACGAGCAGGTTTCACAGGAGCACAATGAAGTGTCTTGGAATTCCCATTCTTCTCAAGGTTATCCATAGCTTGTTCTGGTCCACACAGTTGAATGCCTTTGCACAGGCAATAAAACACCGATAAAGCTCTTTCTGGTATTTTCTGCTTTCAACCAAGATCCATCTGACACCAGCAACGATATCCTTTGTTCCACATCCTCTTGTGAATCCAACCTGGATTTCTGGCAGCTTCTTTCGACGGCAACCATTGTGGAAGATATTCAGCAAATTTTTACATGCATATGGTTTCAATCCCATTTCTCTATAATTTGCGCATTCTATTGGGTCATCTTTTTTTGGAAGGGGCACAGATATGGATCTCTTCCAGTCAGTTGGCCAGGAGCTGTCCCTCAAATTCCTTAGCATGTACAAAGAGTGCTGACAGTGAATCGAATCGTCAGCTTCTTAAAACATTTCAGTTGGCAAGCCATCAATTCTTGGAACCTTTTGGGGGTGGGTAATGTGTTCATTGCAGTTTGAATTTCTGCCACCAGCACCATTGGTTCTTGCTCTTATGCTACCTCTTGAAATGGTGGACTGTCTACTCG
>NW_022103908.1:3722657-3735881 GCF_000313985.2 Echinops telfairi | reverse complement strand
AGAGTCTCTTCTGACATCTATTTTGATGTTTTATTTCTTTCCTGTTTCTTAATAATAACCTTTTGCTTTCTTCATGAATGATGCTCTTCATGTTACTTCATCGCTCATCAAGTCTCTGTCATTAATGTTCAACGTGTGAAATCTGTTCTGGAGATGTTCTTGAAATTCTGGTGGGATATACTTAAGGCTGTTTGATTCTCCAAAATGCTCTCCAAATTGCAACTTTGGGTTAATACCATCTAGGTTTAGAGATAATTCCCATAAGAGGTGATGTATTAACCCTCATGATAGAAGGACCAGGAATGCAATGGATGACATCAAGAACATCATACATGAAGAAAGCAAAGGTAATTAAAAATGCAAGAATGAAAGAAAGATAAAACTGGATTCTGAAGAAGCTATGACCCTTGATCTTTTGAATGTAAAGTCACTAAAGCAAATGAAGGAAATGATTAAGTAAAAGAGCTGAATGGAAATTATAAATGGTAGCTTGATATGATTTAGTAAAATATTATAATGGAAATGTGCAGAGAACTGGAGTAGAAAACGAAAAGGGAGGAATATGCTCTGCATATGTCAAGGTGAAAGAACTGAAGAAATAATTTAAGCCTCAAATTGAAATATTATTCGATGGGCAAAAGATGGAAAATTTAGGAAACATCAAAAATGATTAAATGAATACACAGAGTTATTGTACCAAAAAGATATGTGTGGGTAAGTACATAATCTGGTGGCAACTTGAGGCTGTTAAGAGTGGAGTGTAGCTTGTCAATCAGGTCATAGCTTGATGACCTCATTTGGAGGCCCTAAGGAGATAAACAGCTTACTGAAAGAGGGAGACTCACTCCCTGTGAGACATTCCTGATGACAAGCCACATGGAGCTATGCTGTTGGCAGCCAGAGCCCAGGAGCTGGGGGAGCCACATGAAGACCCACACCAGCACAGAGAGGTTTACAACCGCCATTGGGCCCACAAGACTTTCCACTCACTGGCCTGTGGTCTTCCTACATTTGGCATTGTTGCATATGTTGTGTGAGTCTGAAGAGGAATTTATAGATTGGTATTGGACATATGGGCTAAAATCAGACTTATGGACTTGATCTGGACTGGGCTGGGATGTTTTCTAATATTCAACTGTTCTCATGTATAAAGCTCTTTCTTATACACATGAGTGTTTATGCAATTGTTTTTATAGTCTGTCTGAACTAACAAATGTGGTCAGCAAGCAAATATTTCAAGAGGTAGATATTATGAAAAACTGATAATATTAAAGGGAGAAGTATAAACCGCACTGAAGGAATTAGTAAAGATCAAGGTTCCAGAAATTGATGAGATACCAATAGACATGTTTCAAAAAATGAAGGCAGTGCTGAAAGCCTTCACTATTCTATGCGAAGAAATTTGCTAAAGAGCTCCCTGGCCAACCAACTGGACTAGATCAATATTTGTGCCCATTCTAAAGAAAGGTGACCCAACATAATGTGGAAATTATTTGGAAAAATAGAGTAAATAACAGTTATAAATAAAATTTTGCTGAAGGTAATTTAAAAAGGGTTGCATGGAAAGGAGTAACCCAAATACCAAGATAGACTCAGAAGAGGCCATAGAGCCAAGATACCCTTGCTGAACTCAGTTTGATCTTTGTTGAAAGCAGAGAATACCGGAAAGATCTGAAAGATATTTACATATGTTTTATTGACTAGGCAAAGGTGAAAAACTATTTGGATCATTGCAAACTCAGGATAACATTGCTAAAAAACAAAAAGGTAGGGGGAGATTTCACACTTGATTGTGCTCCTGTAGACTCTTGTACATAATCCAAGAGTCAATTCTTTGTATCCTTTTACATCCTTATTCAATCTCTATGCTGAGCAAATAATCCACACATTTGGACTGGATGAGGAACAGGGCATCAGGCTTGGAGGAAAGTTTTTTAACAACCTGCTACCTGCATAGGATACAATCTTGCTGGCTGCAAGTGAAGAGGACTTTAGGATTAGCTGATAAAGTGAAAAACTTTGACCTTCAGGATGAAGTGCACCTCAATGGAAAGAAAATAAGAATCTTTACCACTGGACAATAGAGAGCAACATGATAAATGGAAAAGATTGAGATTGCCAACACTTTCAAAGACTTGGCTTCAAAATCAACTCCTAGAATCAGCAGTGAGGAATGAAAGGATATATTGCAGTCAGTAAATCTATAGCCTATGACTTATTCAAAATATTAAAGAACAACTGAGAGACACTGTGTACTAAGACACTTCGGGCCATGCTATTTCAGTGACCTCAGATACATGGAAGCTGGACATTGAATACTGATGACCAGAGAAGAGTCAATGCCTTTGAATAACGGTGCTGGTGAAGAACACTGAACGTTCCATGGACGGCCAGAAAAGAAACCAATCTTGGAGTTACAGTCCTCCTTGAAAGTGAGGGTAATGGGACTTTGTCTAGGACTTTGGACAGAATAGCAGGTGAAACCGGTACCTGAGAAAGGACAGGATGCTTAGGAAGTGGCCAAAAGGAAGTTCCTTAATGAGATGGATTGACATGGGGTTGTAACCTCGAGCGCAAACCTTACAACTGGTGAGGATGGCACAGAACCGACCAGTGTTTCCTTCCGTTGTGCAGAGATTTGCTATGAATTGGACTCAACCCAATGGCACCTACCAGCAACAGCAGTAACAGTATCTGGCCAGCAGCTGAAAGTGGAGAAACTGTCGTAAATCTCCCAAAAGATGCTCTGTCAGAGAGATTCTATGTGACAAAACTCAATTGGCCATTACTGACCTTAAAAAATGCAGAAAGGGGACTATGATTAAAGGAATGTGGGCAGCCTCTAGAAACTACAAAAAGTAAGGAAATGGATTCTCTCTTAGAGCACCCGAAAGGAATGCAGCCCTGTTGATATCCTGATTTTAGCCCTGTGACTGATACTAGACTTCGGGCATACAGGACTATACGATGCCATTTTGGTTTTTTGGATGTTTTTAAGCCATTATGTGAAAACTACGGTGCACTGGTGGCAGAGCGGGGGAGCATTCAGATGCCGACCCAAAGGAGAGCTCCTTGAAGGGAGCAGCGCCTCCGTGGGTGAAGGTTGATGCAGCCTGCTTCCATGGAGGTGGGCAGTCTGGGAAACTTTAGGGCTCGATTCCAGCTGGTCTTCTAGGGTCACTATGAGCCAAACTTGTCTTGATGGCAGTTTGCGTTTGCAGAGGGTCATGCGATCATTTGTTATAGCCACAATAGAAAACTAATAAATCTGTATTTTGCAGTTCCCAAAGCATAGTGTAAAGCATCCATGCAAGCAGCTACAGTAACCACCCAGGGGGGCTAGAAGAGGCAGAGGAAGCCAGGTATTTGAAATTCCTGGGAGAGGGAAGCTTGTATTTGATCTCTGTTTGGGGCTTGAGGAGCAATCAAGTATGTTAACCTTCAGGGGACTCAAATTATAGGTAACAATTCTAAATTAAAAAACCGAAAGGAATAATCTGGATTTAAGAGCTTTACAAATAAATATTTAGTCCTCAATAACTATAGTAAAGATAGATATGCCTTAAGACACCTTTTCCTTCCCACTTATAATTTTATGCACATTTTCCTTGGTAGTAGATTTATTTTTTCCACTTTTCATCTGAACACACCATTTTCATTACAACTAGCTTTACTTTTGTTTTCTTTTGCTTGGGTCCATGCTGAGTATTTCATTTTCTATCCATAGGGATGTACAGCTAATGATCTACAGAGACATGATTCAGAAAATTGATGCAATTAAACAACTGGTGGAATCTAAAACACATCAGCTTGTCACTGATTTATAACGCAGACATATGCACCTGTTTGGCTCAATGTTTATTGTGACTCCGCCAAAGAATCTGAAGGAAACCCCACTAGGAAACAAACCCTTAGGAAGGATTGCTTCTTTGTATCTCACTGAGTAAACACAAAGGTTCCTGAGAGTCAGATTCTGACTGGTTCCAGTCAAAAGAAAAAACAGCTGTCGTCTTACGTAAAGTGCACACCCTTTCCTTTCGCTTAACTGCTCACATAGAAAATAGTTGCTCCTTGGCTAGAAAAGTCTGCTAAAACAAAGCAAGAGCAATCAACCATATTTCTTTAATAATCCCTCTGTAGATAGTTTTAAAAAGAAACTTTATCAAACATAGAACTACCACAGTTTTTGTTGTTTTAATTTAACTATTTTCAATTCATTTTTTTTCAAACTTATGAAGGTAATATCTTGATATATAAAATATCAATAAATCGAAATAGCCCTGAGGGATGTTGAAAAGTAACATTCAAGATACAAATTTCAAAGAGTATTTCAAAGAGCCTTGGAGCTGTGATCTTGGTATTTTTATTATAATATTACAAAGGCATTTACGTTCCTTGCTCTTGACTCTGCTGTACATACTCGAGTATTATGAAGCATAATATACTCGATAGAGTTTCTAAGGGTTCTAATGGCCAGTCAGTCCGTTTCTAGAATGACTAGCCAATCAGATAGGAAGATTTGACTGACATCACCAGCCCTGTAGTTTCATCTTTATGTATTCCGTTTCATTTTTGATGACTTCCAATTTTCCTGGATTCATATTTCATGCATTCCAGGATCCAATTATTACTGGGTGTTTTCAGCGGTTTCTTTCATTTTCAGTCATGTTCCTTCAGGAAATGAAAGTCCCAAAAGATTTGTTCCATCAATCTCTATTTCGAGGAGACAGTTCTTCCTAAATTGCCTTCCAACGTAAGGGGCTCATCTTCCAGCATTGTCTTAGGGAGTGATGTACACCAAGTATCACAGAACAACAGCAAAATATATATGAGAGGAGTATGAATTATGGAGCCTTACACAACATGGCAAGCATACATGTTCAAGGCAAAGAAGGAGGGCAAGCCCAGCACACGCGTAGGGATGTTGGAAGCCTTACAAAGACTATGTCTTAACAGCTTAAAGAATAAGTAGGATATATCCAAAGGTAATTACAGTATTTCAAGCTCATAATACAATCAGAAAAGTGTAGGTAAGATATGAAGAGTTGGTCACAGAAAGGAAATACAAACAAGATATAATTTCTGTTCATAAATTGCAAGTCAGGTTAGAGGGGAGATGAGGTTAGACTGAAATTCAATGACGAGAAGATATATATTTTGTTGAGGCGATTGAGTTTTATCATATATAGATGTACATGGGATCTGTAAATATATAAAATCTCTAATAAAAGTTACAGAGAAGCATAATAGGTTGTAAGAACAGCACAGTAGCATATATTGTATCTGAGTAAACAATTACTAAATTGTAAAATCTAATAGTGAATTGCCTTGAGAAGATTGATAATCCCCAAATACTTCATTGTCCCCATGTGGAGCCTGCACATGGATGAAAAGTTGTGGCAATAGAACAAAGGAATACTGAGTGGTTTAAAATTTAAGAAAGATGAGCGGCAAGATTGTATCCTCTCATCATCCGTGTGCAATACGTATGCTGAGTAAATCATCAGAGAATCTGAATTATATGAAGAAAGAGGCATCAGGGTTGGAGACTTAGGAACAACCTGTGACACGCAGGCGGCACTAACTTGCTTGCTGAAAGTGACGAGGGCTTTAAACACGTATTGATGAAGAACAAGGATCTCAGCCTTCAATATGGATTACAATTTAATGTAAGGAAATCTTGAGAACCGCTGAGCTAGAGGAATGCTGTTTTGATTCTTTTCTGGCACCCATACATATTTAAATCATTCAATGGTTCAGTATACTTATTATACTAATAGATGGTGAAATGAATAAACTCTCTGGGGATATACAAATCTATACTACAACCTAAGGGTCACAAGTACGTATTCATTACAAATATTAAAATGTTACACGATGGTGCCAAAATGTTGCACTGCATATGCTACAGTAGAATGGTGAATAGTATTTCCCTACACATTCCTCACCTTTAATATTGAAGTTCTATGGGGAATAAATAAAAACAATAGCAATAATAATTAGTTGTTCTTTCATGAAGAAATAAACCCAAACTAAGAAAATACTAGTATTCAACACATTGGAATTGTGGTGCTGGAGAAGACTATGGAAAATACCACAGGCTGCTTTAGGATAAGGGTAAACCAATCTGTCTCGGAAGAAGTACAGCCAGAGTGCTCCTTAGGGGCATGGATGGTGAAAGGCCATCTTACATGCTTTGAATGTCGTTGAGAGAGACCGGTCCCCAGCGAAGAGCAGGTGTTTGGTCAAGTGGTGAGGCAGCAGCAAAAGGGAGGCCCTCCCGTGGATGGATGGACACTACAGCTGAAACAGGCGGCTCAAGCATAGGACGAGTTGTGAGGATGGCCCAGAACCAGGCAGCGTTTCATTGTGTTGTGCATAAGGTCGCTGTGGGTCAGAACCAACTCAATGGTACCTAACAACATCAACAACAATACCACCACCACCAACAACAACTATGAAAATATGCCGAGGACTTACAGGACTTATTGATGATGATCAAATGTTGCACTTTCAGTATGCATTGCACATCCAGGTAAAGAAATTTAAAAATCCTTACAACTGGATCAGTGATCAACATGGACAACAGATGGATATTTTCAAGGATTTTGCTTCACCTGGATCCCCAGCCAATACCAACGGAAGCACCAGTCAGGAAATTGAATGCTACAGTGAACTGGGCAAATCTGCTGTAAAATCTCTGTAATGTGTTAAAGAGTAAAAATGTCACCAGGAGGATTATGGTGCACCTGAGTCAGGTTACGGAATTTTCCATTGCCTCATAAGCATGTACAAGCTGTACGATGAATGAGGAACATTAGAGAAGTGATGCACTTGTGCTGTGGGTCGCAGAGTATTGACTATATCATGGGCTGCCAGAGGAACGGACACTCTATGTTGGAAGAAGCACAATCCAAAGGCTCCTTAGAAGTGCAGATGAAAAAACTTGGTCTCATCTGTGGAGCATGTTATCAGGAGCATCCAGAGCTTGAAGGAGGACATCACCCTTGGTAGAGCAGGGTCAAGAAAAATAGAAAGCCCCTCAGCCCGCTGGATTAGCACAGTAGCTGGAGCAATGATCTCAAGCATAGTAACCATCATGAATTGCACACGACTAGACAGTGTCTCATTCTATTGGGTAGGGGTTGGGACGAGGGGAAACCAGCCCATCAGCACGTAAGGGCCACAGGGAAACAGGCTAATCTGAGAGCATACATTCTTATGCACCGTCTTCCCAACCAACCTCTGAGGTGAGCAGCATTAACCATTTCTGGAAGTGAGAAGAAATCATCGTAATAGATAATTTGCTCAGTATCACATTTCTGGAAAAGGGGAAATAAGAGATATATACCAAATCCATAGGGCATGTTTTATTAATACAATATTTTCTTTCAAACACAAAAACATGAATTACCCAACACCAAAAAGCCCCACCATTTTGACAATATTTATTATTTGGCAATTATTTTAGATCAGCGGTTCTCAACCTGTGAGTCATGACCCCTTTGGGGGTCGAACGATCCTTTCACAAGGGTCACCCAACTCATAACAGTAGCAAAATGACAGTGATGAAGTAGCAACGAAAATAATTTTATGGTTGGGGAGTCACCAACAGATGAGGGTCTGTATTAAAGGGTGGCGGCATTAGGAAGGTTGAGAACCACTGTTTTAGATGATAAGAAATCTATTAAAAGAAGGAATACGTGGTTATGGTTTGTATAATAGAGAAGGAAAGTTTTACTTCCCTAATGTGTTCAGGTTAATCATCACAGAGCTGGCGAAATAATGATAAATATGCCATTCCCTTTCATCTACCCAAAAGGAGCAATCAGTTATTTTCTGCTCAATCTTAATTCTCCTCCCCTAAGTTTACTCTCCTCTTTCAAAGTCCATACACAAACCTACTACCTTGAGTCGATTCCAACTCTTAGCAACCCCGTAGGACAGAATTGAACTACTTACATAGGACAGAATTGAACGACTTACATAGGACAGAATTGAACTACTTACATAGGACAGAATTGAACGACTTACATAGGACCGAATTGAATGACTTACGTAGGACAGAATTGAACGACTTACATAGGACAGAATTGAACGACTTACATGGGACATACAGGCTGTCATCTTTACTGGAACAGACTGCCGCCTCTTTCTCCCGAGGAACAGCTGGGGAGTTTGAACTGTAAATCATTTCTTTAGCAGCTGAGTGATTTAAGCTCTGCACTACCAGAGCACCTACCTTTTCAAACGGGACTTCAAGAAGTTTGTGGGAAAATGGAACTAAGAGATTTTTTAAAAATATATAAACTTTATTTCTCAATTTAAGCTCCATCAAATTCAGGACCATTTTATAAGTCATAATACGAGCCCTTGAGTCCATGTCTACAGATCTGAAGATGCTAGGAAATGAGCCATGTCAAAGTAGTCTTTTTACCCCATTAATTGAAGAAAAAATGGATGCCCTTTAAGATTTTTTTTTAATTAGGAAATAAAAAGAATAAAAAGGAAACAAATCAGGGCTCTTAGGTGGACACTTGATAATTTCTCATCAAAAGTCTTACAAAATTCCCCTTGTCTGAGGTTAGAAACATCAGGAGTATTGTCATGGTGGAGAAATATTGTCTGGCAAAGTTTCCTGGATGAGTTTGTGCTAATGCTTTGGCAAAGCTGTGTAAAAATGCAGTCATAGTAAATGTTATCACGCCTTTGCCCTCCAGGAAGCCAAACAGAAAAATGCATTCAGCATGTCTCACAAACTGTTCCCATGAGCCTTTCTTTGGATTAGTCTACTTTTCGGAGCCCTGGTGGCATAGTGGTAATGAGTTGGTTCATAACCACAAGGTCAGCAGTGTGAGACCCCCAGCAGCTCCACAAGAGAAATGTGAAGCTTTCTACTCCAGTAAATAGTTACAGTCTCAGAAACCCACAGGGGCAGTTCCATTCTGAGCTGGAGGGTCGCTGTGGGTCAGTACTGACTCGATGACAGTGAGTTTGGTAGTTGTTGCTTCGACTGTGTTTTGTCTTCTGAATTAGCAAAGTCATGGTTCATCTCCTGCTACGGTTTCTCCCAAGAAATGCTGTAGGTTCTTATTTTTTAATCCCATTTGCTTAAAATTCCCATGGGAAGCTCTCCTGTTGGCAGCTGTTCGTCTGGGGAAAGGGATTTGGAAACCATTGAGTAGAAAATCTGTTCAACTTTAATTGTTTAGTCAGAATTGTGTAAGCTAATACAAATGGAATGTTGATGAGAATGTTTTATGTCTGTTTTTAATAATTAATCCTCTTCAATTAGGCATGAACAAGATTGTTTCCTCAAAAATTGATGCACATGAGCTACCACTGCAGGCTTCATCGTCAACATTGTCTCATGTCTTGTCAAGACCTTGGTAAACTACTGATATCTTTGGAGAATTTTCCTCATAAACTTTTCCAAAAGCATCGATGAATTCACCATTCTTCCACACACACTTCAAAAATTTGATGTTTGCTCTTCCTTCAATTTTAGCAGAATACACGTTGTTGTCATTCTCTGATAGGGGACATTTACAAATGATGTCTTATCCTTCTTAGTTCAAACTATATCCTATTCAGACATAAAAAATTTGTCTGAATGCATTTTGGTACAAAAAAAATTGAAGTTCATTTTGTACACTCTGCATTTTCCATAGTTTCTGAAGGCCCCTTATATCTATTTTTTTCTTGTAAGATGCTTCGGTCTGATTGTTGTGTAAATAAGAGAAACAATAAATGCCAACTCGGAGAGTCCTGAGATATTCATGCCATATACATTCTGTAAAGAGGAGGGAACCCAGAGTAGAAAGGCAAAAATCTGGAAAGCCCTAGTGAAATCAGAAACTAGCAGGATGGGCAGCGAAGAGAGGGAAAGAGGAAAAATGAAACTTGAAAGAAACCCTTTGGCACTCCACGGATATAAGGCCATACTCTTAGCCACACGTCTGTCTGAAGGAGGTGCTAATGCGAAAGCTGCCCATGTGATTGTGACGATCAACTTGACCGTCACATCCAATGTTCTGTCAAAGAAATGTACAGAAGCTGTCACTCATAAGCTAATCCTGAATACATTCAAGCGGCTCTCGACTTTGGTGGTATATTAGACCTACCTGGGTTGTATTTTAAAAGATTGCACGACATTCCCAGATTTCCTAGCATATTTAGTCTACATATGGACTCCGAATATATATTTTTATTAAACAAACAAAGAAACAAACTCTAAAGCAATTCTATTATGCATCCAGGTAAAACCCCCAAGGTAGGGCACACAGCTCATTCGATGTCAAGAGAGTACTGAGTGCCCAGGACACAACATAGTGTGACTGTATTGATGAACGTACTAGTTGGCTGAAGTATGCACCACAGGTCACCATGATGGGAGCTATGAAGATGCTGCTGTAGATTTAGACAGAAATCATATAAAGATTGTCGTGACATTTGGATTTCGGATGAGTGTGAGGGATGGAAATTGCAATGCTCTACAGCATTCTAGTGAGAATTTGCATTTTCACCCTAGATCTATTGAATCAGAATCTACGTCTTTTTTTTATGGTAGAGTGGACTTTTTAAAAATCATTTTACTAGGGGCTCAGACCACTCTTATCACAATCCATACATACATCAATTGTGTAAAGCACATTTGTACATTCATTGCCCTCATCATTCTCAAAACATTTGCTCTCCACCTAAGCCCCTGGCATCAGCTCCTTATTTTTTCCCTTCCCTCCCCGTTCCCCCCTCCCTCATGATCCCTTGATAATTTATAAATTATTATTTTGTCATATCTTGCCCTGTGCGACATTTCCCTTCACCCACTTTTCTGTTGTCCATCCCACAGGGAGGAGGTCACATACAGATCCTTGTAATCGATTCCCTCTTCCCAACCTACCCTCCCTCTACACAGGGAATCCAGGGTGGATGATCCCTTCAGGACCAGTGGTGTGAGGGGTGATATTGGGAGGGTAGAGGCAGAATCTACATCTTAAGAAGCTCGAAGACAGTCTGGGGATCTACAGTAATCACCCCAAGTCTTGTTAACATGTTGATTATGATTCATTAATTCTGGATTGAAGTTCAAATTTTCAGCAGGGATGGCAGAATGAACCAGTACACAGCTCTGCTTAACCAGAGGTCAGGGCTCAGAGATAAGCTGATCCAATTGAGACGCTCCTGGGTGACTGTTGTAAACAGTCACATGCTGGGTAAAGTCAGAAAGTTGGTTGTTTTTCCTTTATTTACCTTCTTTAAAAAACAGACATCAAACAAACAAACAAAAAACCTAGTGTGACATTGTAGGTCAGAGATTAGAGGAAGCAAGACTAGACTCAGGCAAGCTGACTGAAGAAATAAAACACGAACACTGATAGCAATAAGCCGGGTGAAAAGTGAGAAGGTGCAATAGAGACTGTTGCCACCATAACAAAAAGCAGTGTCCTAGCTTGGGAAGAAGTTAAGAAAAGGCTTCTTACAGAACGCAGTAGGTAGATCAGGACATATCTGGAGGAGATGAGTGTTTTCAAAACATTTCAAGCATAGAGGAAGCAACAGTTTGAGGAACATGTGGGGGGGGGCGGGGGCGGGGGACAAGTAACACAGCTCAACCAATGAAGAAACAAACCAAACTTTGGTACAAGTATGACCAACTTTACTTACATGAGTGACTTTCAAAGCTGCTTCGGTAGATATCAATTATAATGAGTCAGGGCATATATCTTTTCTTATTTCTGCCCTTTAAGTAGTCTCTTATTTTTGTATAATAGCTCTTAGATGTCTGTGAAAAGTCGTCCGCAAAGCATGAGCTATTCCCCCACCCCAACTTATCCAGACTCTGATGTGCTATTGACCAGGCGTAAGGAAATATGAAAGGCATGTGTGGCAGTTACATATCTGTCAACTTGTGAACAAGGTGGAGTCTAGCGTATCCATCAGGTCACAGCCAATGAGGCCCCTGTGTGGGCATGGCCTTCTCCTGAGGATTCTGGGAACTCCTGGATTTCCTCCTTGGAGGAGGGACACACACTCTCTCCTTCGTCTCCCTGCGAGACATTCCTGCTGACAAGACACATGGAGCTACACTAGAGCCCTGGAGTTTTCCGGAAGAGCCACGTGGAGACTCACGACAGCTCTGAGATGTTTCCATCGCCACTGGATCCACAAGACTTTCCATCCACTGGCCTGTGATCTTCTTGCATTTGGTATCATTGCAAGTGTTGTGTGAGTCACAAGAGGGGTTTACAGATTGATATCGGACAAATGGGCTAATATCGGACTTATGGACTTGATCTGGATGGGGCTGGGATGTTTTCTCAATATACAATTACTCTTTATATAAAGCTCTTTTCTTGTACACATATGAGTATCTGTAAATATTGTTTCTCTAGTCTACCCAAATTAACACAGTATATTTTAGATCTCCTAGACTTGAATCGGAGTTAAAAAAAAATAAAGGAGGAAAATTAAAGACTCAAAGAAATCCAATGGCTGGAAATCCATTGTTAACAAGGGTCAGTCCTCTGCCCAATTTCTACCACGCGAAGAACACTACTATGGCTACAACTGGACACCAGCACCCAGTGGTTCCAAGATGAGGGGGTCATTGCCGAGGCCGCCCCAAGTTATGGATACAACAGCCAGAAAGCAATGCTAGGTGTCGCTGCAATCAGCCAATACTTTTCTGATACCCTTCCCTTCCGTCTTCCTCAACTCCCATGCAAGATTTCCATTGACTGTCCTTCCCCTCTTCCTGTATTCCAGGTACTTGTATTGCTACTACTGGACAATGTTATGGTACCACTATTTGTTTGACAGCATTAGTCCTGTGCTGGTAGAAACAAGGAAATGGTTTCTATGACTGCTCAGGAAAAAAAACGTAAATACAGGGGTATCTATGATGTGCAGTATAATGCTGGCCTTTGATTTTGGATAATAGTAAACAAAATCCCTAACTAGTGTGCAACCAAATCTTGGCAATATAATTTGTTTACTATTAGTACTCACAGGAAAACTATTCAACTAAATGCCACCATTTAGTTAGGCAAAGAAACCTTCCAGAACTGCAAGAGTCTGCAGTTTTGTTCGAGTGAACCTCCCATAGACCAACTATGTCCCTATGGCAGGTGAGCAATATGGATATCTTCTGTATACTCCTGGCCTTGAGTAAGAGGGGGAAAGGTAATAACACAATGCAACAGAAAGCAAGTACAGTGAACC
>NW_022103908.1:3721019-3722248 GCF_000313985.2 Echinops telfairi | reverse complement strand
GATAAACGAGGGTTCACTGTATAATGAAGCCACCCGAGTGTTTAAGGGAGGGAACTGCTTCATAGGATGCTTGCTTGAGAAAAGTGTAAAATAGGACTTATCCTCGATATTACAACACAAGAAGAAATGGTTCAAAGGCAAATTTCAAACTTCCAAACTAAAACATGGACAATGTGACATAGTTACACTAAACCAGAATTCAATTTAGTAAACACAACCTTACTAGAAAACCTAGACAATATTTAATAAAAACAGGATCTGATTTTAAATAATATGAGAGTAAATGTTATTCCTAAATTTATAAGATTAGTCTTCCAATGTTATTTTGTATCGGAATTTTTTTAACCCATGGGACAAATGCTGCCGACACTAAGTGAAAGGCATTCCAGAATAGCCCTGTCAATAACAGGTTCTCGTTTTCCCCCCATTGACGTCGACAAAAGTAAAAGGAGAAAATGTCTTTAAAGAAATGCATGTAAAAATGATTTTACTATTTTTTACGAGAGGATTTTAAAAGTTCATGGACAATAATAGGAAAAGGTAATGGAAATTTTATATAAACTTTTGGAAGACCCCTTGCATTTTCTTTTACATGTTTGATATGTATTTTAGCTACCCTTCATTCTTTAGCATTGTTAGAATTTATCGTCCTCCAGTTCTACACCTTCATATTAGACAGGAAAAAACATACAAGTATCTTTCCTACTCGTCTGTCAGTTTGTAGGACGCAGGTAGCTTTTATGCTGCTGTGATCGTGGAAGTTATGCCACCAATATTTCAAACACCAATGTGACCACTCATCATGGACATGTTTCAGCAAAGCTTCTAGACCAAAACTTGGAAAGAAAGCCCGGTGACCCATTCCGAAAGTTAGTCAATGAAAGCCCTAGGGATTGCAGCAGAAGCCTCCGTGATTAGTGCTAGTATATAAATCCTCCTAGGATGGAAGGCAGAATGAACTATTGGCTAGTCCTCCTCTACCTTCCCAATTATTTCTGCTCCTCCAGGGCATTTTCTGCGGACATTGTTTTATGTTTAGAGGCTGTAACTCTTTACAGGACTAGAAAGCCCGTCTTTCTCCAGCAGGGCAGCTGGGGATTTCAAACTGCTGGCCTTGTGGTTAGCAGCTCAATGTGTACCCACTGGGGCTGCTCTGAGCCAGCCTAGACTGGGTGGCAGTGAGTTCAGTTCGGTTGCGTTTGGGTTTTGGTTTGAGCACTATGGTGCTG
>NW_022103908.1:3718192-3719824 GCF_000313985.2 Echinops telfairi | reverse complement strand
AATATTGGCATTTATTGTTAAACGCTTTTTTCTTCATTAATAAAGCATTTAATTAAAAAATACCTTTTAATTTAGTGAAAACTTTTGTATGCATTTTTTCATTTTTCATTTACTGCAAATCTGAGAAGAGAAAAATAGAGGTACACACACATCCACACATATGTATACACACATATAGATACATGTATAGAACTACAGATGTTATATGCATTGTCTATTAAATAAATAAAATGTGAAGAGTTACAAGGGGCAGGGTGATAACTCCTCAGTCTTGAGATTGTGAAACCAGAGTACTGCTTTATTTTACTCTGGTAAATGTGTATATTTAACAGAGAATCTAAAACTCATCACAATTTATTAAACCACTTATTACCCTGCTTAAATGTGATTCATCCTTATTAATCTGGCAAGCTCTGAGTATTATCCACTTACAGCTAAACAGAAAATGCTCTCAATCTCAAGCTAATTTTGCGAGTCCCAGCCTACTTCATACGATAATTAAATTCTAGTGCATTGTGATGAACACTAAAAACTGTGAGAAAGTTTAGTAACACTCACCTCTTTTTGACGGTACTTAATAGCCAATTTTAATCTTGCAAGATCATTCCCACTTTGTTCTTCTATCAGACTATTGTCATCTCGGTAATTAAGGATAATTTCCAGTTCCCGGGAACTCCGTGTCTGATCCAGAAGGTCCTTAGCAAATTGTTTGCACTGCCTTGACAGCTCCTCATACTCCGACTTGAATTCGTTTTCCACCTTGCTCAGTTCCTGCAGCTCCCAGCTCAGCTGAAAGGCAGTCAGGAAAGGGTCTTCGCTGGACAGCGCAATGAGCGAAGGGCTCGCCAAAGCCTTGTAGATGTTGAGTCTGGAGCGGGAGTGGCGGAGACTGTCCACATCGGAGCTGGACACACATTCAACACAATTGCAACGGACCTCGTGGGGCCGGGGCACCGACACACCTTTCTGTACTAGGAGCTTTATTATCTCGTAATTGTTGGTATGGGCTGCCAGAATAATGGGCGTGATGTCTGGAGTGAATTCAGAGAACTGCTTATCCAGGAGTATGGGAGGCACCTGGAAGAGAGAACAAAGCAGAGATTGTGAGTATTTATTCATGGGTTTGAGTTTCTGAATTTCAAACAGCATGCCATAGCAATGTCGGACAAGGGTCATAAATCTCTTACCAGATTTTTGCAGAGAGAGGACCATTTCCTTTTTTAAAACACAAAGTAAATCAGAGAGAAAAGGGAAAACTGTAATGGCGTGTTTTTCTGTCTTTCATCTGAAGGACAGCATTGTATTAGATCTTCAAATAGGTGGCTATGAAAACTCTTAATTCAAGTTTTTGTGCATTTTTTTTTTTGTACATTGGTTCCTTCTAACATATTTCCTAGCAATTCTTTGCCTTTCTTTCCCAGAGATGTGGGAAAGAAATGAAGAAATATACTTAGAAGTTAATGACTGTTTTTAACCCAAGATCTCCCTCTGCAACATGAGTCTCTGAATTCCTTCATCTGTGCCTCCCTCCCCACCTCCTGCACGGAGGTCATACCATCTGCATGCCCGCCAGCAAACCTACTGACTGAAAATGGCAGCACCATATAAGTGAGCCAGCCTCATGTTTAACAA
>NW_022103908.1:3712935-3714291 GCF_000313985.2 Echinops telfairi | reverse complement strand
TTTTTTTTTGAGAAAACATTTTAGAATCATAGATATAAGAATCTCATATTGAGAGCATATTTAAAGAACTCCTACAACAAATAATCCAAATACACCACCATTTTAACATGGACCCAAGACATTAGACTTTCCCCCCCCAGAAACTATGTACGAGCTGTCAACCAGCACATGAAAAAATGTTCAACACTTTAGTCGTTAGGGGAAACGCAAACCCAAATCAAAATGACGCACCACCTGAGTCTGTTCAGGATCAGAGCAAGACTATGGGATAGAGTAGAACTGGCCAAAGGGACCTACTGGGCCGTATTTTTTAAAATTATTATTATTGCTAACTTTTTCTTGTGAGCTGGTGGAAGGTTTACAGAGGACATCATAAGTCTTATGGTCAACGATTCCTGCTCATTTGTTTCCACTCATCTACTGCAATTCCTTCAGTGTGCCATCGTTTCCCCCTTCTTCCCTAAGTCGCCGAACTTTGTTCTTGGGAAAATGCTGCCCTTTTGATCGTAAGAGAGTTGATTATTCTAACACTGAGGTGAGTTCAGTTTTAGGCTTGCAGAGTGGCTAATGAATGTTAGTCATAGATCTGGGGTTCCATCAGTGTGTATCCTAACAGTAACCCTGGTCTTTTCTATGACTTAGGCCTTTGCTCCACATTTCCCCCCAATTTATTGAGGACCTTCTAACCGTGATCTTCTTCAGAGCAGTTGGTGGTAGCCAGGCACCACCTAGTTCTCCTGCTCTGGGGATGGTTTCCCGGTGTCTTTCCATTTCATCCCTCTCCTTTCCCAGGGCTGCAGAGGGACCAGTAGTGTAGACTCTAGTCTATGATAGCAGATGGCATTGTACTTCCTCCCAGGGAGTGGCTAGAGGTTAATCACTGCGTCATTGGGGCTCTTTCACACACACTAAAATCAATATAATTAGCAAAAAGGAATGAAAGTTAGGAAGCAGAGGAGGGAGGGAAGAAGGGGAGAAGGAATGAAGGAAAGAAAAGAGATAAAGAGGAGGAGGAAGAAAATTGGAGTCACACATTGCTGGTAGGACGTAAAATGGTTCCATTTCTGTGCAAAGAGTTGATCCTCAAATTTTAAATATCTTCTCTTGATAGATTCATTTCCTGGCAACCAGCTGGACAAAGATCATTAAACATTAGGAACCATATGGCCTTAGGTGTACTACACACGAGACTCTATTAGGACACTGGCCAATCAGCCTCGCTAGCAAACACTACTGTTTATTTAGAAACAAGAAAACTGGCTTTGGTTACTGTACAATTTCATTTCAAAATAACAGCCACACAAGAAGAGATTTCAAAAATGAATTCTGTTATCACTTTTACACTTGCATTTTCTG
>NW_022103908.1:3699029-3710529 GCF_000313985.2 Echinops telfairi | reverse complement strand
GTCTTTGACTGTTCAAAATTGCCCCCATCTAGCCCTTTATACCTGGTATTTTTTTTATCTTAAATTATTCATTAATTATTCCTATGTATCATACAGTGGATTGCTAACAGTTTATGGGATGTGGGTATTTAGAAGAAACTATGCATCGATTTCTATTTTTTTGCACCAATGTGAACTCATGTAAATTTGTTTTAGCAAATCTGACCAGGCCCAAATGTGAAGCACTACCAGGATGTGATTTCTGTTTGTCAAAAAAGCCTCTGTAAGACAACAGGAATTCTAAATCGAAGTAAAACTGGGCATTCAATTTATAGTGAAGCTCAAGTGGAAGAATGGTGACGTCACTGACACTTGACAGCTTATGGGGATAATGTCCCAATAAAGCATCAGCTGACAAATGGAAAACTTGCTCTAAGAAGGGATGGGATGAGAAGCTGTTGAAGATGAGCCCGCAGTGACAGGACATCCATATCAATTTTCAAGGAAACAATCTTGTCCGTGTCCTCACCGAAGTAGATTAACCACAGCAGAAACAACAGGCAACACAACAGACATCTCAATTGGTTGAGCTTGTATTATTCTGACTAAAAAATTAAAACTGAACAAGCTTCCCACTCCATGAGTGTCCAAACTGCTGTGCGCAAATCAGCTGCAGGCAAGAACAGAATTTTCTATGCAAATTTTAAACAAGTTGATCAAAATCCTGAAGCATTTCTTGGAAGAACGATAACAGATGGTGAAACGTGGCTTTTCCACTATTATCCTAAAGATAAAACATCGTCAAAAACTAACTACCATGAGAAGGAAGTGGTCCAGTCAAGCAGAGTGGGCAAGAGTGAAATGATGGCAATCATTTTGTGAGTAGCCCCAGTGGTATAGTAGTTATCCAATGAACTGCCACTTTCATGGTCGGCAGTTCGAAACCACCAGCATCTCCATGGGAGAAAAACTGGGCTTTCGACTCCAATAAAGAGTTACACCGTGAGTCAGCGTTGTCTGGATGGCAGTGAGTTTGGTTGGTTTGGAAAGCATTATGCTTGCTGACTTTCTGGAAGGCCAAAGAGTAGTAGCATCTGCTTCTTCTGAGAGCGTTCTGCGAAAGTTCATTAGGAAAATGTCCGAGAGACCGTCACCAGAGGATACTTCTCCACCACAGCATACTCCTGCTCAATCAACTCATCAACGAGGGGCAATTGTGTGAAAGTTTTGAAGAGAAAAATTGGACATCCACCTCATAGTCCTGATTTGGCTCCTTCTAACTTTCTTGCTGTTGTCTAATCTTAAAAAATTCTTAAAGGACACCTATTTTTCTTCAGTTAATAATGTAAAAAAAGAAAGTTTATTGATTTGATTAAATTCCCAGGGCTAAATGGCTGGTACCATTGTTTGCAAAATATCTTGAACCTGATATTGCTTCTGTTGAGAAATAAAGTTTATAGTTTTATATTCTTTTAATTACATTTTGAAAAATAACTTTTAAGCATCCTCTCACACAAATATTATTCTGCTCAGTCTCTCTGCCCTGAGTGGGATAAATTTTTGTGAATTGAATTTGCCTAGTAAGTTATTTAGTTCATTGAGGTGCATCTAGAAAAACAAATCTTAAATTTTTATTTAAGTTTTCAGGGAGTGCTGGGCTCGCATGATCTAGGCGAGGAAGCTACTAGATGATGAAGCAAGCACTGGATCATTAAATGGTTAATTGAAGACCAACAGAAAGGTAGGAAAATACACATTTTTTCCTGCTTTGAAGGTTAAAAATATATAGACTGAATTGGACAGGGAAAGAAGAGGGTAAAAAAGAGAAAGAGAGAATAAAGTTCAAAGGTTTCATATCACACAGCATTGACAGGGAACAAAGAAAAGAACAGTTGTCTTAGTAAGACAAAAAGGGGGGAACATACTATGGTTACTCTGTGGTTGTTGTTAGCAGGTGCCATCGGGTCAGTTTTGATTCACAGTGACTCTATGTACAACAATGAATGAGGCGCTGCCCGGTCCTCACCGTCCCTGCAATTGCTCTTATGTTTGAGTCCATTGTTGCAGCCACTGTGGCGATCCCTCTGGCCCAGGGCCCCCCTTTTTTCACAGCCCTTCCACTTTACCAAGCATCATGTCCTTCATCAGGGGCTGATCTCTCCTGATAACGTGTCCAAAATACATGAGATGTAGTCTCACCATCCTTGCCTCGGAGGCAGCGGTTCTCAACCTGTGGGTTGTGACCACTTTGGGGGTCTAAAGACCCTTTCACAGGGGTCACCCGATTCCTAACAGTAGCAAAATTATGAATTAACAACGAAAATAATGTTATGGTTGGGGGTCACCACAACATGAGGATCTGTATTAAAGGGTTGCAGCATTAGGAAGGTTGAGAACCACTGCTCTAAGCGGGGTAGTCTGGCTGTACATCTTCCAAGACAGATCTTTTTGTTCTTTTGACTGTCCCTAGTCCTTTCAGTATTCTTAACCAACAGCACAGTTCAAATACTTCCATTTTTCTTCATCTTCCCTTAGACGGTGTCCAATTTTCACGTGCCTAGGAGGCAAGGTTAGCAGTTGGAAACCATCATCCACTCCATGGAGAAAGATGAGGTTTTCCACTTGCAAGAGTTAAAATCTTAGAAACCCCCAGAAGCAGTTGTACCCTGTCCTACAGGGTAACTATGAGTCGGAATCAACTCAATGGCAGTGAGATGGTTACTAGAGGTGATATTCATATAAGATACAAATCATCCTAAATAGCAAGAGAGAAATAGCTGTCATAAGTTCCTACAATTTTACTCTCCCACTACTTCCAAGATGATACGTTCCAAAACACATGTCTCTTCAGATTTATTTATTTATATATGTATTTATTTCAGATAAATTTATTTTCCTTAAAACTGTACCAGGGATTCTGATCACTGTTATTGAATCAGTAATTCAAGCATACATTAAAACAGTAACTATGAATTGAAACTGTTTTCTAGCAACTGTGTTTGAACCTGAGAATTAAGAAAAATACCAATGAAACAGTCCGTAATCTCAGGGAGATAAGTAAGGAATCTAACAGGAAACAGAAACAAACACTTCTATCCCTCTCGAGCACATTGGACCAAATGTCTACTGTGGTCATTAGGTGCCTTTGCGTTTGTTCTAACTGACAGTGACCGTTTGTACAATAGAACTGAACACCGCTCAGTCCGATGCATATTCACAATTGTTCTCGTTTGGGCCCATGGTTGCAGCCACTGTGTTAATGCATCTTTTCAAGGTTATATATCTTTTTTGCTGTCCCTCTACTTTATCTATCATGCAAAAGAGAGGAAAGAAGCAAAAGATGAAATTGCATGTCAGAAGAGACTCTGAAACTTGCTGATAATCACAGAAGAGCCATGGCAAATGGAAAACAACGATGAACTCGAGTGGAACAGAAAATTTCAAAGGCAACTAAAGATGACAAAGTTGAATATTATATGAAATGTGAAAAGACATAGAATTAGAAAATTAAAAAAGGAGAATGTGTTTATATATCTGAAGCTTAAAGAGCACAAATAATTCAAACCCTAAGTTTTAAGATTGAAAGAAAAAGAATACAAAGTCACTGTATCAAAAAGAACTAGCTGACATCCTACTTCGGAAGGTGGCATACGAGCAAGAACCAATGGTATTGAAGGAAGAAGTTCAAGCTTCCAAAAACAAGATTTCAGAAATGAATGAAATACCAATTGAAATGTTTCAACAGCTGATGAAGCACTGGAAGTACTTTTTCTTCTATGCCAGGAAATTTAGAAGACAGCTCCTTGGCCAACTGGCTGGAAGAGATCCATATTTGTATCCATTCTGAAGAATGGTGACCCAATAGATTGCTAATATTATAGAACATCATGACTGATATCCATTTCAAGTCAAAGTTTGCTGAAGATCATACAATAATTGTTTCAGCAGTACATCGACATTAACAAGGAGCTTCCAGAGGTTCAGGCTGGCTTCAGAAGAGGACATGGAACGAGGGATGTCATTGCTGATAGCTTGGCTCAAGAAGAGAATAATGGAAAGATATTTACTTGTGTTTTGTTGACTATGCCATGGCATTCCATTGTATGGGCCTTAACAAACTATGGTTAGCCTTGATGATAATGATAATTCCAGAACACTTCATTGTGTTCATTTCAAATTTGTGCCTGGGTCAAGAAGTAGTTATATAAACAGAACAAGGGGTTATAGAATGGCTTACAACCAGGAAAGGTGTGTGCCAGGATTGCATCCTCTTACAATACTCAATCTGTATGCTCAGCAAATCCCCAGAGAAGCTCGACTCTGATAAAGAATGTGAATTCAGGATTAGAGAAAAGCTTATTAACAATCTGTGAGATGCAGATGACACAACCTTGCCTGCTGAAAGTGAGGAGGACTTGAAGTACTTGCTGATGAAGATCCAGAATTGAAGCCTTCAGTATGGATTACAGATCAATGTGTAGAAGACCAAATCCTCACCACTGGTACAATAGTTAGAGTCACCATAAACGGAGAAAAGAGACACATTACCATGTTTTGTTCTGTTCTGCATAGGATCACTATGGGTCGGAACCAACTGGACTGCACCTCACAACAACAACATTTACTTTTCCAATCATGGTCTGGTTCCAGGATCTTGTCTCTCCCAACAACATGAGTTCAGAATATGAATTTGGAATAAATCCTATATCATGCTAAGTGCTATGTGAATTACATAAAGCTAAAGGAGTGAAAAGACAATGTGAATTTTTTTACCAAGAATTCTGTGAAGTCCCTTGGTAAGAAATCAGTGTGGATGGTGCTTAACAATTTTTGATCACTCTGAAGAATTTCCAAGCACTTATCACAATCTCAAGTACTGGATATACTCGGGTATAAGCTGAGTTTTTCCAGCACATTTTTTATGCAGTTTTTATGGTAAAATTAGGTGCCTTGGCTGATATTCAGGTCAGCTTATATTCAAGTATATATGGTAGTTTCCCTGCTTTATGTGCTCTGTGACGCAGCAGTAGAGTGTGAATAAAATAATGACTGCTCAAATCTGCTATGGAGCATAGACCATGGGAGTGATTTGCTAACTATATACTTTTTTCGGTGTTAACGGAGTATGGTACCATGCACCATCTTACTTTCCTTAACAAGAAGCAAACAGTTGACATATTGGGGGCAACAACTTTCAGATTCAAATTCTTCTTTGAGACATGATTGGACAGCTGGTCTGCTCTCTTTTCTACCCCGCAGAGTGCCGAGCAGACAGTGAGTGTTCCACACTGGATCACTTGACCTGTAGTGCACCTGACACGTGTCCTGAAGATGCCATTTTCATGCACAGAAGTCATGGCATCAGACTGCTGAGCTTTCTAACAAGCTGAATAGGGCTCAGATGATACAGAAACAGCCAGAAGGGGCAAATAAGTCCCCTGCTTGCACGCCCCCCCCCCAATACTTGTACAACGGGCCCCATGGCGGTTGGGTTTACTTTGGCTTGGTCTCTTTGCTAACTTCTTCTCTCGCTCTCTTTTTAGGTAGCCCCAGTCTTATAACTTTTCAAATACAAGCATTGACCTTTGTGATTTGTGTAGTTGTCAATTCCCTATCCCCTTTCCCTTTGTATTGGTACATCTTGCTCATCACAGGTGGTATGCCCCAGGCTTACAGATATCCAGCTCTACAAACAACGTAGAAAATCATTTCATTGAATGCTAACATGAATCGATATATAGTGAACACTTTTTATTTCATTAAGTAATGATACCTGGATATCAGCTGTGTGCACATCAATGTGCTAGGTGGCAAAGTGGTGTCTGCCCTTGAGAAGCATAAAAAAAAAATTGTCTCCATTCTTTCTATCATTCTTCTATCTATCTTGTTATCACCTACCTCGACAGCATAGTAATCTGAAATAAGTGATTTCAATGTGTAGTAATAATATAGTAATCCCAAATAAGTGATTTCAATAGAAACACACTGAAAGTGCCATTAAAGGAATATGAATAGAGGAAAATGAAGCGAGAGGAAGATTTTATTACCAGTATAAGTACAAAAGGACCTTATACTTGAATTTGTAGAGGGGTGCCATGGAGTTGATTCTGACTCATACTACCCATATCAGATGGAGTAGAACTGCCCCATAGGATTTCTAAGGCTGTAATTTCTACAGGACCGAGACCCAGTGGTTTTCTCCACAGGGAAGCTGAATGAGTTCAAACTGTTAAAACTTTTGGTTAAGAGTTGAGGGTTTAACTCTGTGTGTCACCAGGATCCTTCTTAATGGAAGGAACTAAAAGTTACCAGAAAATAACAACATTAAGGTAAAAAGATTAAAGGTGTGTGTGATAGGTAGGTTTATTATGCCAACCTGGTTAAGAGGAACATGTGGGATTAATAAGGTTGCAGTTTGATTGGAGGGCAAAGAGATAAATGGTTAAGCAAGGCCCACCCCTCTTTCTCTTGTTCTCTGGTGACCCGACCAGTTTGCAGCTGCTTTAGTTAGTTCTCTGCCTCAACTTGTGAACTACACTACCTGTGGGACAGCCAACATGTGGATCATGTAGCTAGAGCTTGAGATTCCTTAGAGACCTGCTTAACTACACTGCTGGTGTGTATATCCCTTGTGTTTGAGGCTGGTAGATCCTATTGTCTTGCAGTGCTTGAGTTTGATATCCCATTCTGGCCTGCTTCAATAAGCTCCTAAAATGCTGACTGTTGGTGGCCCACCCTGCTCTTTGCTGCCTCTGGATGGACTGCCTGCATTGCCTGAGGGAAGACTCAGCTGTCTGCTTCCTTGACCTTGGGTTCAGCTGCCCTCATGGGTTGAAAGACTTCCAGTTTATCAATTATTCCACGGAAAAGAGTTGAACTGAGCCCTCTGTACTGCTGTGTGGACTAACTAGCTGTTATATTCCTTCATGCTGAATAAACCTATCTATCTATCTATCTATATTCATAAGTGTTCTGCTTTTGTTTCTCTAGAGAAACGTGCCTAACACAGTGTATTCATAGAAAATGGTTTCTGTAGGGTTTTTTTTCTTTTTAATAATTCATACAAAGATAAACAGCTAAAGTCCCTCAGTGTAGATCAGTGTAAGATTACAGGATATTTTGAATAGCTTTGTAGTATTTTGTAGATGTTGATATCTCACGGAAAGAATCTGAGAAAGACAGCAATGCGTTCATTTCTAAATTTTAATTTAGAAGTGTTAGGACATTTAATTTAGATATGCTAACTTCTAAAAAGATACCTTGGAAATTCACCTGCCCATACTTTAGCTTATTTTGAAGAGGGAATTGAATACTGGAGAGGCTAAAGACAGATAAGGAACTTTGATACAAATCACAGTCTGAACTAGAGTTGTGGCAAAATAGAAAGGGCAAGACTGTGAGAACGAAACAGGCCAGAGAGAACAGAAGAAGGAAACGCACGGATTCAGAGTAAGGACGCCAAGAAGAGGGGAGGGAGATCCAGTCCAGATGCCCTAGAATATTTTCAATGTCCCCGGTGGAAATAGGGGAAAGCGGACATGAACAGAACTCAAAAGTTCTATTTTTGACTTCTAGCAAAACTCAAAGACTATTAGAAGAGTTTCTAATGGTGCAAGTATTGATACTGAAAGGGCAATTTCTGAGATGTTCAAAATCTCATTGGACTCGATAGCCAGCCTCCCTTGGAGAGCATATTTGGGTTGCTCTCAATGCTGAGATTCAGCTGGTTCACACAGGTTTAGTAGATCCGATACCCAATTATCTGTTGAGTTCTGCAAACTGGTTGTTAAAATTGAACTTGTAATAAGAGTTCCCCCTAAGGTGGGCAACTGGGCAACTACCCAATGTGGAAATCACAAATTCATATCCCTTACCCTTTAAAAATATTTACCTGTGCAATAGCATAATCTAAGCACCCATAGTAATGTTAACTCCAACCATAGGTATAAAAAATTAGATGACTATGCTTGTAATATTTATGTATTCATTTCATAAAACTCACTATACTTTTGATGAAACACTACAATTTTATTCCCTTGCATTCGTTACTTCAGTAAATACACATACATCATGCAAAGAAAAGGCGCCAAACCACCAGGCAGTGACAGGCTGTGATCGCTTCAGCAATGTGTGACACCACAAATTCCCACAAGATATTTTGAGTGAGTGAATTATGCAATTATTGAAAGTGTTCAAAGAGCTAAAAATATTGTGCGAACCATTGCTGTCAGTTCAGTAGAAGTTTAAAGAATTTTTTAATGATGAGCATACTATGTTCAGAGAAGAGAAATGGCCTGTTTCAAATATGTCAAACACACTGGCTATTGTCCACTTGGCCTACCTCTAAAGGAATGGGATCCTATTCCTACAGTGAAAAGATGGCTAAAAATAAATCACACAGCCAATGAGCCTTGAATAAAAGTGAAGAATATGTCAAATGAAGACACAGATCAAGATCAAACATGGGAATATCATAAATAACAATCTTATTTGTCAAGTACTCCTTAATATGTTTTCATTAAAACTCATTCCTATAACATAATCTAGTTTTGTATACCTCTTTTTATATTGTTATTTAAGTACTAACTGTATGAAGTCATAAACAACCTTTTGAAATACCTTTTATTTTACTTAAAATGGTCATTTAGACAGCAAACCAGTTGTTTAATTATTTGAATCCCACCACTGGCTGTAATTCTCCTAAGAATGATTTGTTTGTTTACAGTTCTGGCAGTCCACAAGCATACATTCAATATTTTCTTTTATCAACACCACAGTTTGAAAACATTAATTTTTCTCATCTTCCTGTTTTTTGTATTATTCAACTACCACATGCTAATGAGGTAACAGACAACATAAGGTGTGCCATAAAGTTGGTTCTTTCTGACTTCGAGCGACCCTAAGTGATGGAGCAGAGCTACCCTGAAGGGTTTCCAGAAATGGAATCCTAGGATGTCCCTCCTGAGGATCCAGCGGTGGTCTGAATCACCAGTCTTCCAATTAGCAGCTGATTACTTAACCACTGCACTACCGGGACTTCTTGAAAACATATTGATAAAGCAGAATCAAGTTTAGTGCCGTCAAGTCCAGTCCAGATCAGAATGACCCTATAGGACCCAGTAGAACTGCCCCTCGGGCTCTCCAGGCTCTAATCCTTATGGAAGCAGGTTGTAGCATCCTTCTGCAGAGCAGCTAGTGGACTCAAACTTCAGAATTTCTGATTAGTAGCCAGGTGCTTCCCTACTGTGCCACCAGGGCTCCTTAAAACATGCTATTGGCATGTAGACCGCATACTTTTGAAATAATGATCACCATGTTATACCATACATATACTACAACAATATCATAGAAAAAAGTCTGTGATTTCTATTATTGTTGAAGCCATAATGACTAGTAAAATTGATTTGTGTCCCCTATTTAGAACTTAAAATAGGCATATATTTTCCATTTATGCATTTCTAAGAATGAAGGTTTAATTTTTCCCACCCTAGTGCACAGATGCCCTAGAATTCCCCATTTTATCCCTAAGTTAAGAAGCCGTTGGGGTGTGATTACAATGAGTTGGAAGACTGAAATGAGAATTTTCACATGAAAGTACTAACCACACAGCTGCCATACAAGAAAGACGATTGGAGTATTAGAAAGATTTTCTTGAAATAAATCATTATTTTTTAATTTTAAAAAGTGCATTCATCTTTTCTCAAAGATCAAATGTTTTTATCACTCTGTATGACTGCCATCAAGTAGCTTCTGACCCATGACAACTTCAGACATAGAGCGTAGAACGGCTCCACCGGGTATCCAAGACTGTCCCCGTGAGGAAGTGGATCGTCAAGGCCTGCTCTTTTCTATAAGTCATGAATTTGGTGAGGATTACCGAGCAGTTCCATTTGTCATTCAGTCATTCATACATAGTTGGCTTATTGGTTGCAATCCCCACAATGTAACCTCATTTATTCCTCCCTCTGTCCTGTTTCCACCCCTTCCTTCTGCGTCAGTCCGGGTAGACTAGAGAAACCAATCCATAGACACGCATATGTGTATAAGAAAATGTTTTATATAAAGGGTAATTGTACATTAAGAAAGTATCCCAACCCAGTCCAGTCCAAGCCCGTAAGTCCAATATTAGCCCATATGTCGGAAATTGATCTACAAAGTCCTCTTCAGACTCATGAAACACATGCAATGATGCCGAATGCAGAATAATCACGTGCCAGTGGATAGAAATTCTTTGGATCCAGTAGCATTGTAAGCATCTCAGCGCTGGCCGGGGACTCCATGTGGCTTCTCCAGCTAAGGGCACTAGTGTAGTTCCATGTGGCTTGTCAGTAGAGTGTCTCCAATGGAGTGAGTCAAGAGAGAAGTGTGTCTCTCCCATCCAAGGAGGAAAATTCAGGATTTCACAGAATTCTGAGGAGAAGGCCATGCCCACACAGAGGCCTCACTGGCTATGATCTTATTGACAAATTAGGCTCCGCACCTTCACTCTTAATCCTCTCAAGTCCCAAATTGACACCAGATTAGGTAACTACACACCTTCTTTTCCAGCTTTTCTGAGTTTTGCCTTTGGGCAATTCTACTCTTTAGGTGTTAAATGGTTGATTATTTACAGGAGTGCATACCTCCTTAGTGATACTGCTCACCCTGTAGACATCTCTATTCTATTGTTTAGCTGAAAATTGAGCTGTTGAGGTAAATTCATTCCCAGACCTGAAGGGTGACTAAAGGTCATGGTTTAGGGGTTCCCCTAATCTATCCAGTTTGGGTTTTTTTTTCTATCATTTTGAGTGTTGTTTTACATTTTCTACCATTTTATCCTGAACCTTCTAATGTGATTCCATGTAGACCGTGTTATGCCAATGGACCTTGGTGCCATTCTAGATTATGGTCCTGATCCTCTAGGCCAAGTGATTTATGTCCAAAAGGTGTCAGAGTAGGCCCAAGAATTTTTCACAACTTTACTATATGCTGGTACCCACCACATTCATGAACATATGTTCAGCAAAGGCAAACACCCATGTACAAATATCCCTGTTAAACACACAAACACACACAGAGTCCCTATCTCCTTCCCACATCCATTCTGCCTGTGTGTCCATCTAGCCCTGCATCTTCTCATAGATAATGGTTACTGCTGGATTTTGTATATAGCATCATTTATCTCTGTTGGAGTATATAATGTAGCTTTTCATCTCTCTCTGAGGTATCTCTGGGGGAGTTTGAACTGCCAGTACTCTGGTTAGTCATGCAGTGCGCTTAAGCACTTTTGTCACCTAGAGACTCCGGATTATAAGTGTTCTAAAGTAGCAATTCATAGAAGTAGATCACACACCACACACATATGCATACCCACATACAACGGGAAAATTCTGGATGCTTGGGGAAAGATGCAAAAGACTTAACATGGGAAAAATAAATCCAAGAAGGATATAAAGAGTAAGAATTAACATAAGGCTTAAAGTAAGAGCAATGTTTCTACTGTAAAGACATGTTGACCTTCTCATCAAATCTTCAACTAACA
>NW_022103908.1:3696088-3698411 GCF_000313985.2 Echinops telfairi | reverse complement strand
AGTCCAGGAGTCCAACTGTCAGGCTGCCGCAGCCCTATCAGGTGGCTCTGGTGCCCTAGACGACAGCACCACTATCTGCTGGGTCTGCCAGAAGTCAGGAGATCTGGTCATGTGCAACCAGTGCGAGTTCTGCTTCCACCGGGACTGCCACCTGCCAGCTTTGTAGGACATGCCAGGCAAGTAGTGGACCTGTGCCCTTGGCCATGTGCTCCCTGACCTGAAGGAGGATAGGAGCCTCAACCTGGGCTGGGCGGACACCACTGGATGGTGGCTAAGCTTTCACCGGACAACCAAGGGAAATGTGAGCGTGTCTTACTGTCCTCGTGCTGCCAAGAGCCATGAAGCCCCCTACACCCATTGGCCACTGATTCCACCTTTAACCTGGACAAGTCTGATGGCATCCTTGACCTGACCCTGATCCCCACCCAACTTCAGGAGAAGATGCCCCGCTCCTACACCCCTACAGCTCTCCTCCAGAGCTTTTCCAAGATGTGGGTCGCACGTTCACACAGTTCAACAAGCTTGTTCAACAAGGCCAAGTCCATCATTGGCCTGCAGTGCTTCTTTGAGACACCAAGTTCTCCACTGTGCTGGTTGAGCAACCCCTGCTGAGCCTACCTGGTCCTGGCCTGGGAGCCCCAGTGCCGCCTGGATACCCAGCGATGGCCTCTAAAGGAGGTGACCCCATGGCCAGTCTGTCTGGTCTCTGCCCTGTCCTGTGCGCGCCCACTCCCCCTACACCTCCTGGTGGGCTGGCTCCCACTCCCTGCTGGCCCTGATCCCCAGGCCCTTACAATATGGTTTTTACTTCAGTGGGTCAGGCAGTTCCACCAGGGTTTCTAGAATCAATGTAGGGCACATCTTAAATTCAATCGATTCTGAGCTATAACAAACTGCACAGATACAGTGACAAGAAGCACAAACTGGGGAAAACAAACTTCTCTGACAACAATGAGGCAGACGAATTTAAAAGTCCGGGAGCTCCAAGCACTGGTGGCTACTTGAAGGCGGATTAGACAAAGACGGGGTTCTGCCTAGAGCCACACCTTATACCTCCTAAATGGTGAATGATGGTGATCTATTTATTCTTAAAAGCTACTCAATGACAATAATTTTAGGCTAACACTACCAGGGAACTAAGATATCACTAAAAAAGGTTATCCAAGAAGTCTACACCAAGCTACATATTCTATTATTCGTCTATCAGAACAAGAGAGAAACAACTGTGATCAAGCTACAGCCCATGAAACATAACGGCCATATGCACTACAGCAGAAAGGAGTATAGAAGGTACCATAACAAATTATTAAATGTATCACATTAAGGTAGATGAGAAAAACATGAAATGTACTAAAAAGAGCGTCCAACATGTGTTTAGAATTCAATTTTGCAGTTTTAAACTCTCATTGAAATCTATGGATTTGGTAGGTAAGGGTCAAAACAGAAGAATAAAGAACTACAATACCATTTTATCCTACTGAGTCTCTTAAAATACTACCAATTATCTTTATCTTATATCTGGGTCTTTTAATTATATGCCTTTTAATAAAGAGAAGTCAGCCTATTTATGTTAGTGTAATACTAATTATATTTTATCTGGGGCTTCCATATTATTTTCTGGGTTTTATTTACTTTCTTAGCTCCTATTCCCAACTCTGTAAGAGCCCTGTTGCCATAGCGGCTGAGATCCACAGGGTGAGCCTTTCAACACCAAAAGCTGCACTGCGGAGCAACACAGACTCTCTGTTCCCGTCCAAGTGACCGTCTCAGAAACCCACCATGAGTCGCCAGGAGTCGGCACCCAGTCTATGGCAGTGAGTTTAGTGGTTTTGAGATTTTCAATCCTTGGTAGCTGAAAATGGCAAAGCTGGTGAGGACCTTGTCCCTATATTTCAATTTTCCCATTTATTCAAGATCTATCTCATTGTGGAATAAGAACTGGAAAGTCATTTGAAGTTAACGCTCAGAGGATGGTGGGGAAGATGAGATGGGAAAGGACTTTGTAATCTCTAAGCACTGAATAACAGGGAGGTCTGAGTGTGCAGTGAAAGGCTTGTTAGGAGACAGGGCAGAAAACTCTCCTGTGTGGTTTTGTCCGCTGCATTTGTTTCTCCTCTTATAAGCACAGTTCCACTTACAGTGCTTGAGTCATCTGAAAGGTGAGCCTATCTCCTGAATGTGGATGTTCAAGTTTAAAATGTGTGTTTTATAGGCATGTACATATGTAAATACATTAATATGTAACAATAGGGTTATAAGTCTATGCACCTATATTTATAGGTTAAGTATTAAGGTAGCAGACAGACATTGAGCCTCTACTCAA
>NW_022103908.1:3693021-3694602 GCF_000313985.2 Echinops telfairi | reverse complement strand
CCAAGTGACTTTTCTCTGGTGGCGGCAGGTCTGCTCACACAGTGGCTGAATCACTTGAGGGTTTGTGGGTTTGGAGTCGTCACTCAAGCTCCCAGAGCTTTAACTTCCTCATGTATAAAATGGAGATAGTTACCGTCTTCGCCACACAGTTATTTAATCCTGAAGGATTCAAAGGAGTGATGACTAGAAAGTGGTTTCTGACACAGTTCTTGATAAAATTTAAGATCATGATCTTTAGTACCCTTGCCATCACCACTGTCATTATTGTTTTTCTCTGATCGCTCCTTCTCCATCTCACTCTGCAGGACCTTGCCCCTTCCTCCCTGAAGCACTCCTTTTTCCCAGGGATTGGTCCTGTGTTCTCCTCTGTCCCGATGGATGTACTTCTTGGAGCACATTGCCTGGCCTCATCATCGTAACTACTCTCCGCCATAGTAGGTGACATGCTGGGCGACTAAAGGAGGGGTCTGCCGTTTCATAGCACCAGCCAGTGGGCAGGAGAAAGACAGGGCTTTTTACATTTGTAAATAGTTACAGTTTCGGGAAACCCAGAGGCAGCCCTATCCTGTCCTGTAGGGTCCTTATTATTTCAGAATCAACTCGAAGGCAATGAGAATATGAGATTTGATTCACCTTCTCGTTCAGGTGTATTTCCATCATTCATTTAATATCAGCCACTCTTTAAACAGCTTTGAGCACACAGCAATGAACAAAAACAAGAGAAAGGGGCGTCATGGGCTGTTCTTTCAACTTACATAACATAAATGAGATATATGCACACGAAAACATAAATGGACTGACTAAATCAAGCCATGAATGGATAACGGTCAGATGATAAAGGCCCTACAAATAAATAAATAAATAAATCGAGTCTGAGAACTCAGAGACTGCCAGGGGCAGTGGGAGATTCATTCTTATAACACAGTCTTGACCTGGATGCTTTACTGATGTGAGAGCATTTAACAAGAAAGCTGGTGGAAATGAAGGAGCAAACGGTGCCTAATCTTAAGGCCATACCATTACTCCAAGACAGGACAGCCAGTGCAAAGCTCTTGAGGTTTCACAGATACACAGGCTTAGAAGGTCTGGCCAATTTGATGGAAGAACAGTTTATAAGTGGAAGAATGGTAGGCATTGAGGTAGATAAAGCAGCAGGTGGGGTGTAGACAGTCTATTGCAATCCCTTTTCAGAATTCTAGCTTTAACTGTGAATGGTATGAACTCTCCATCTGAGTTTTCAGAGAGAACTCTCAAAACTCACTTTCAACCATCCTAGCTCATGGTAACCCTACTGGACACAGTCGAACTCTCCAGTCTTCATGGGAGAAGAAGCCCTCACTCTGCTCCGGAGGAGTGGCTGGTGGGGTGGAGCTGCTGACCTTGCGATCAGCATCAGACCAGGAACCCTTCACATCACCTGGGGTCCTTTCCAGAAGAGGACTGACATTCTCTAACCACCTTGAACTCGTTCGTTTTGGCTGTTGTTTTGAGACTGGGGTAGGAAGCTCCAGTGGCACTGTGGGTAAGTATCAGACTCCTAAACGCAAAGTCAGTAGTTCAATCCCACCAGCCACTCAATGG
>NW_022103908.1:3663647-3691978 GCF_000313985.2 Echinops telfairi | reverse complement strand
AATCGATCACTAGGATCAACATTAACCCCCTCTCAGGGGGACAAACAACAGAAAAGTAGGCAAGATATGAAAATAATAATCTATAACTTATCAAGGGTTCATGAGGGAGAAAGGGCAGAGGGGAAGAGGTAAAATGAGGAGCTGATATAAAGAGCTCAAATAGAAAGAAAATGCTTTGAAAATGATGATGGCAGCATGTATACAAATGTGCTTGAAACAATGGATGAATGTATGGATTGTGATAAGAGATGTTAGAGTCCCCAATAAAAGTATTCAATTAAAAAATAAAATATATATTAAATGAATAACAAAAGAACGAGCACAGAAAAAAATGTACATAATATAAACTCATCTTTAAAGAATTTTCAGTAACCAAGAGATAGTGTATAAGCTATAGCTTACGTAGTGTGACCTGCACTATGCATTTTATCTGTTTATACAGGTCACTTAGCTTGTAACATATATAAATATGATTGCATCTTCATAAATGTATTTGTTCAATTAAAATGGGACAGTTTGCTACTAGTGCCACAAATGCCCACGCACAGCAAGTCTGTATATAACAGAGTGAAATGTCTGGTTAGTCCTATGTCAACCTCACCATCATTGCTGGTTGAGTCTACTGTCGCAGCTCCATTGTCCATCTCTCTTGCTGAGGGTCTTCGATGGTCTCCTTCTACCAACTTTGATTGCTTCTGATAACATGTCCAAATCAAATGAAACAAAGTCTCACCCTCCTTGCTTCTAAGGATCATTTCGACAAAATGTTTTCCTGAACTAGAATGTGTATGTTTTCGGGTAACCCATGGTATGCTCAATAGTCTTCTCCAAAACCAACTTCAAAGGCATCAATCCAAGTTCTTTGGACTTCTTAGCCACCGTCCAGCTTTCACACGCACACGAGGTGATTGGAAATGCCGTGGCTTGGTTCACGCATTCATCTTCAAAGTGTTTTCCACACTTTAAGGAGGTCTTGTGCCGCAGATGTGTCCCATGAAATATTGTTTGATTTCTGGACAGCTGCTTCCGAGGTTGACTGGGAATCCAAGTATGATGAGATCTTTGAGAGCTCAATATTTTTCTCCAATTGAACACCCAGGGTCTACATAATTTAATGGCACCACTGTATGTGTGTGGGGCGGGGAGAGGATTGCCGTAAAGACTTCAATTTTGTTGGAATATAATTGATACCAAAGAACAGATTTACATTCATAGTGAGTGAAGAAACGAACATACAACATCCCAAGCTACATAGGAAATAAGCCTCTATCCATCACAGACAGATGGAAAGAAGCTGGTCACCAAACAGAGTTCTTTGGAGAGCTGACCACAGGAGATCTAAATGATCAACCTGAACTGAACGGTTAAAAGCTTGTCAGTTGGTCCCTCCTCTGATGCCCGTTGGGTCTGATCTTGTTTTCAACGTTTTCTGTATTTTTTGGTTTGTCCATATTGGGGTTTATTTCCAATGTACTTGTCATTGGGGGTTACCCTTTTGAAATTTTGTTATGTTTTTCTGTTTTTTAGTATATGAAACCAAGGATTAATGAACCAATAGGGTCAGCAAGTAGAATAGGGTTTCTGAGGGGCTCAGTGGTGGTGGGGACAGGGTGAAAGGGGGCTGATGTCAAGGAGTCCAAGAAGAGAGTTGTTTTGAAACTGGTTGTGGTAGCAATTGTACAATATTGCTTGATGTGGTTGAACTATGGAATGAAATGATATATGTATTAGTTCCTGGTACATTGGTTTTGGGAAAAAGTTCTACATACTAAACATTATTTTATTTTAAAATACACAAATATAGCATTGAGGGTTGATATGGAATTTTTATCTGTTAGCAGTCACAGGAGGGGAAAGCAGGGGTGATTCCATGATTTACTTTCTGACTTATATGTGAGCGACCCAAGTTCAATTCCCAGCCAATGCACCTCTTGATCAGCGTCCTTCCCTTTGTCAGTGGACTCTTACATGTTGCTATGGTGTCGGGCCGATTTCACTAGTGCTTGAAAACGGAAACAAGAAGGGCCTAGCATCTTCTTCAACCACTCAAGCCAATGAAAACCCCGTGGATTACAGTGGCCTAATCCAACAGCCCGTCTTAGAGATGGACAGCCAGAAGTTTCCTTGGTAGCAAGGATGTTGAGACTCCGTCCACATACTCTGGACAGGTTGTCTGGAGAGACCAGTTCCTGGAGAAGGACATGATGCTTGCTCCAGTAGCGGGGCAATAAAAAAGAGGAAGCCTTGGGGCAAGATGGATTGATACAGTGACTTCAACATAACAGGGCCAGTGTTTCATTTCCCTCTATTGTACAGCCTACGAGCTGATACTGGCCCCATACCCCCTAAAAACAACAACAACCTACCACCCATCACGTGAATGATGCCGGACCGGGTATCGTGTGACTTAGTCACGCGTGGGGGGCCACCCCACAGAAACTCGCAACAGCGTCATCGGTGTGAGCAAACCAGAGGAACACAAGCTCCGCCGAGAAGAATTACGGAATTTTTATAATGATAGCAATCTGCCCTGTCAATATCAAATAATGGACTGACTGGTCAGTGTCCCAAGAAAGGCAAAACCATAGTAATTCAGTCTTTTAGGGTTCCCAATAAAGCTATAAACTTCAGAGAGAAACTGTCTCTCTGAAAGTCCCCTCTGAGATTGCATGAAAATAGCTTCAATCGCAGTTGGAAAAAATTCTCGGCATTGCCACTGTGAAGCTGATGAGGAGAGACGGGTGGGAAGTCGGGTCATCAAAGTAGCAGGGCTGTCTACTCAGCAATGAGATGGAATCACAACCTCTCTGTTTACGAAAAGGAAACTCTCACCTGCTTGTTTTTTTCACTTGATGCCGAGATGGACAGGCTTTGGGTTTGTTTCTCCCACTGAGCACCTTTCAGGGGATAGACCTAATTTTAAGAATGAAAGACTTCAGCAATATATCACCTATACAGCCAACAGCTAACGGATGTCTTAAGTTCTGTTGTCTTGTGCCAGAATAATATTATTAGGCTGGGTGGCAAGACAGCATCTTGCCAGAAGGGAAAATGCATTGAGGATCAATTCCTCAACTTTCATCTCCCAAAGAAACCACACAGAAAGAGCTGGTCACAGCAGACTGCCGTGGTGGTTATGCATTGAACAAAGTCTTTTACTTTTTGTCTGCTTTGTGGATCAGATTTATAATGAGTGGAATAAACTTGACAGATCACAATTTTTACACTGTCTCATTTTAGAAGTTTGATTTTAAGGAAGCATGACACTACTAGTTTCAATAACATTTGTCAGCCTTTACTTGCTTGTATTTACTGGCATACGTGAATCTATTATGTCATTTAGTTCATCACTGAGCAAAATGTTACTCAAGACGCAAACAAAAAAACTACTACCCACCTTGGTAAATCTTAGTTGGTTTCCTTTTGATATCATCATACATTGGCATGACTAATATTTTTAAGTTCATGCCAGATGTTTACAGCTAATGAGTATAGTTTTTAGTCTCCAATATTCACCAGGTGGCAGTCTTTTCCTTAAGTTTATTTTGGCAGGCTAGTTTAGTTGACTTGGCTCATCTATTAAAAGAGGTTGTAACTCAGGTGAGCAGATAAGTTAGATCCATTCTGACAATGCTGAATTCTAATACCTGCTGCTTCTTCAGAAGAGCCATTTCTCATTCTTTTTCCTTCAACAAGATTTATTTTTTCTCTCTGTTCCCAGTGAGAAATCAGATTTCATTTGCCGACTTATAAGCCGTTTTATTGTTGCGAGCTTCCGGTGAATTGATTCCAAGTCAGGGCGACCCTCTGTCTGAAGAGTAGAAATGCTCAGTTGTGTTTTCAAGGCTGTCTGCTTTAAGGAAGAGATTGCCAGGCCTTTCTTCTGACAACCTTTCCACTAATAGCCAAGCACTTGCTCCTAAGCTCCTTAGAGGCAAGACTTGGTCTCATGTACTCTGGACATGGTGACAGGAGAGATCCAGTCCCTGCAGAAGGACATCACGCTTGCTAAAGAAGAGGGGTATGACAAAGAGGAAGCTCCTCAACGCAGTGGCTGGACACAGTGGCTGCAACCTGGATGGGCTCAAAGACGGGAAGGATGGTGAGGTTGGGGAGGACCTGGCAGTGTTTTGGGCAGACAGGGTGGCTGTAGGCTGAAACTGACTTGTTGACGTACAACAACGACGATATAGACTTCACTGTTGTCTTACAAGCTTGGTTTCTTTCCTCTTCCCTGATAACTCTAAGGTCCTGGCCAAGCTTCCCGGGTCCACGTGACATCTTCTGTGTGGACAGCGAGGACGTCTTTCTCACAGATGTTGTCACCATAGTTCTACAGGTTTGCCCTTGATTCCTCTCTCAGAATATCTGAAATTTCATCGTAACAATCTTTGAAGGACACAAATATGAGTCTTCAGACACAGGGCAAAGGGACCTATTTGGTTTTGAAATGAAGGGCAACCTTAAAAATGACAATACGAAATACATCATGGAGGCACTAGATGCTTTAAAAAAAGTATTTCAAAGTTCTAACCCTAAAGCTAATGAGCTATAGTACGTATTCTTTTCCCTTTTAAGTGGCGTGATTGGTTACTCAGGGTCACACGAGTTGAACGTGGAGCTTCGATTGCAAGCTGTTTTTGTCTGTCTTCGAAACTTGGTCTTTTTCACGATGAAACATCTGCTGTCATGTTTAAGTAAGCTCTAAAACACTTGCTCATCGTTCCATTTCTCCTTGGTACACACACACACACACACACACACACACACACACACACATTAAAACATTACCATTAAAGTGATAAGTAGTGCTGTTTAATTCTGGACAGAAACCTTGCTAGTTAGGAATAACTCAGGAAAAGATAATTTTAGTAATCTTCAGTAAGTATCCTGAACTTCTCTAAACTTCACTTTCCTCCTGTTTGTATAAGGGAATGGTTTTAAGGGTCAGTGTGTGTGTGTGTGTGTGTGTGTGTGTGTGTGTGTGTGTACAGAGCACGTGGAAGGACATCAAGTACCCTTTCATTCACTCTGATTGCATGGTTAGACATTGGTCCCTTGCTTTTTCATCGAGAGAATCAGACACTCAGACTCCCATGTCAGGATTAAGTAGAGTCTAGGTTAGGAAAAGAAAGATTAATCCCAAAGAAGCACTTTGAGAATGTGTGACCCAATGAGATATGACCATTGTCTCGAGTCAGGCACTATGCTTAGGTCGGAAGTCAGCAAACGGCATATACGTGAAGTGACTTGAAGTGCATTTTCCCGTTTTGTGATTTAAGATCAGGTAGAAGAATTAAAAACTCCCCATATTTAGCTATAACAAAATGTATGCAATGAGAAACATTTACCATATGCTTAATTTACCAAATTAAACATCAGCCACGTTGAAGGCATAGCTAGAGCTAACCATTACATACATACACAGCCAGCATGCTCCATACCGAATCCATTCCAGGCCCAAATTCCATCAGGCCCCACCCACCATGGAAAAGAAGACCATCAACGGGATGGATGGATACAGAGGTGCAACAACAGATGCAGGTACAATGACAGTGCTGTGGCTCGGGGCTCGGCAGTGTTTCATTCTGTTGTGCATAACGACACTGTGTTAGAACCAACTCGGCGACCCCTAAAACATTAGGAACATTCTAGACCACAGGAAAAACCACCCAAGATAAAAGAAGCCCTAGTGGCACAGGGGGTAAAGTGCTTGGATGCAAGATACAAAGTGGACAGAGTGAACCCAGCAAGCGCTCTGTGGAAGAAAAAGACGTGTCTGTTTGCTTCTGAAAAGATTAAAGCCTCGAAATCCTATGGGGCAGTTGCACTGTGAGGGATGCTGGGGGCCCAAACCCATCTGTACAGCATCTAGTCTGAGCCACTGGCAGAGCCAAGGGACCCACAAGCAGGAAGCTCGAACTGCCTCACTATCACGCTGAGACCACAGTGATCCTGATTTGGCTGCGTTGGACTTGGTGTCAGGCCAGATATCCTTCCTCCCTGTAGACGTGACCTGAATTTTTGGGGTGCAAGTATCTCTTACTTGTTCCATGACAGAACTTTCTGCCCTGGCGTTTGGAATGTTGATGAGGGTCTTTTCCTTCGGACGCAGTTTGTATTATTGTCTTTGTACCATTATGACTTTATCCTCACTACCTTACTATGATTCTGGTTTTTATTGTTTTTTGTTGGGTCTCTTAGCTGTGAAGCACAGGAAGAGTGGATGCCTAATGATAATAATGGATACAAGGGGATATAGGGGAAAAAAGGGGGGATTATAGGGAGGGAACAGGGATCTCAAGAGTAAATGATGAAGTTGGGAGTGGGGAGGGAGCATCAGAACGGATTGTGATTATGTAACATCTTAAAGGGATGTAAAGGGGGCTGGGGGTGGAATGCTCTACGAGTGATGTGGTAATGACTGTACAATTCTCCTTGATATGATTGAGCTGTATGATTCGCACACTACGTGCCAAGAAAACTGTTGCGTAAAAATAGAATCACTCTGAAAGGCAGGGACTCAATGACCGCAGGTGGGTTTTGATGATTTAGCTTGTTTGACTTTTGATAGCACAATCGGAGGGGGTGTCAAAAAGTTCATGAACAATGGAATTAAGCAATAATGGCATTTAGTCACTAGCTTTCTGAACCCTCTTCATATCTGATACTGCATCCCAAAGCACTAAATATTTCACTCTTACTTTACTAGAATTGTCAAGAAAACATACTGGGAACAGGTTCCTTCCTCTTTTATTGATGTTCAGGTTCTTCAATTTCTGTGTCTTTCATAATTGAATATAGATGTATCTAAGACATTAAGCATGACTATCACAGATTATAGATGTAAGTGCTTAAAACGGAACAAAGTAGGATTCTCTGACGTCAGATTTTTTTGTAGTCATATTTTGACAATTGTTGTCAGCATAAGCAGGCAAGAAAATATTAAAGATTATATAATAAAGAGAAGACCTGATGAAATACATGATTTCTTTATAGAAACTGTTCACTCAATGCCTTCTCGCTATTGTGCTATATCTCTTGGTCCATCTTGAATGCTTCCTTGTGGGGGGAGGCCAGATGCTCACACACATCCTCCCTGAAGGCAGTCAGTTGCCAGACTACACAGTGGGCCCTGCTCCCTGCTGCTGGGGACAATGGACTATAATCCCTGAGGCTTGTGACCATTAGCTTGGTTCCTGTAGGTGGGGTTCACATCCTACTGATGATGGTTCCTATGGAGATCTGCCATCCTGACTCTGGGATCTGCCCATCATGTGTATACCCCAATCCCTTCTCTTCCTACTGCATGTATGTCCCTAGACCACCCCCTCTCATTGATGTATGATTTATAGTGCAACCCCTTCCCGTGACGTATGTCTTAATCTGTAATTAGTGGGCTTGCACGCCCCCAAAAGGTATATAGGCCTGGGTTATCAATAGAGATCTCTCGCCCCCTCGTTCGCTCGACTCCCCCTCTCCTCTCCCATCCTAACTCCCCTGGTTCCCTTTGCCCTCCTACCCTTCCCCATCTCTCCACATGGACCACGAGGCAGGGTTGAGGTGAGCAATGCTACCATGTAATGTGTCTGACTTCATTATTGTAATATCTCTTTAATCTCTCATGCTTTTGTTGACTTTAATATAATATATATACATCTCAACCGTACAATTGTGCTAACTAAACCTACGATTAGTGGTGGGGGGTTGGCTCCCCACACCTATTACTACACTTCCTCTCCTGTCTTCTGGGTTATAGTTGATTTGTAGAAGAACCTTAAGTCAGTGATTGGCCCAGCATCTCTTTCAAACCTGAGAAACTATGATTCTAACAAAGGCCGTTTCTTTCTATTATTTTAATGTGGAAGAGTGTATTGTCTGTCTAGAAAAATGAATTTGAATATGACACAGAGGGGGGCAGCGGTTTTGTTTGTATCACCCAATATCACGAAGAGTCAGTGGCACACCTAGGGTGGGTGTCACCCATTGAAGAACCCCCCCTCGCCTCGTGGCCCTCCTGTGGTACGGGATCAGGCAGAATCTGTGGCACTGTTGCACAATACTTACTGTGGCATTTCTTAGATTGCACGAATACGAATGACAATTGCTTTGTGAAATATTTCCACCTTGAATTACAGCATTATGAGTTCCAATATTATTAGTCACTGGATGGCAGGCTTTTTTTACTTTTCTCCTTTTTTAATTAGAACTTCATTCTCAAAGCAGTTAATGATAACAGATAATGGTGTAATTGTGAATACTAATTACAATAGAATAGGTAAAACATCAGAAAACTAGACAAATCAACTCCTCTAGGCACAGCGGCAGCAAAGCCAACAACTGCACGTGTTTGTAGCCTGGGCTGATGAAATCGCGTAATCTGTAGCATGCTTGTAATTGGGGAATAACGACAATGCTAACCAGCGCACATCAACAAGTCACAAAATTAAGTTAACTGAGGGTTCTGGCCTTGTAGGGATATTGATACATGTGAGCTGGGTTTAATTTTTTTCTTTTGTTATAACTAAATAAGGTATATTTAAATATAAGTAATACATTTATGCTGAAACATCACAAAAACATTTTATAGACAATAATTTTGGTTCCACCCCTCTGACCATGTCACCTGGTGCAGTCTGCACCCCCTTTCCCCAGTACTGATGCCCCTGCCATGAGCTGGAACCAAGAGTAACTGGCAAAAATCAAAATATGGGTGCTGGAGGGGAGAGCACGAATATGTCATTACTTACAGTGACTTTGTGCTAGCTGACTCTCTCTTGGAAGTCCAACAATGTAAGACCGTATCACAAAATGTGGGTTTGCGTTTTCAATGAGCTAACACGTTAGAGTTGGAGACACTGCCAAGTTCAATTATTGTTAACCACCATTATCACTATACTTTAAGAGAAAATGTCAGTTGATAGTGTGCTTCAACCTATTTGCTTTTTCAAACTACGTGTTATTTAAGAGGAAAATAAATGTCCTGTGAAATGAAAATTCACAGATACTTTGGACAATGAAAAGTACACAGAATATACAGTGTAAATAGATTAAGACTTTTTTTCTGATGTGTCCTTGTTCATTATTGTGTGGAAGATTCCCATGTAAATCTGATGGGTGTAGTGTTGTTTAGGAGCCCTGGTGACATAATGGTTACACATTGGCTGCTAACCGCAAGGTCAGCAGTTCAAAACCACCCGCCACTCCTCAAGAGCAAGATGAGGCTTTCTACTTCCGTAAAGAATTACAGTGTCTGACACATAGGGACAGTTCTCTACTGTCCTATAAAGTCGCTATGAATCCGAGTGAACTTGATGGCAGTGATTCAGTGTTGCTTCACAATAAAACTGCATCTCTGAGTCAAGGACATCTGCATCCTTTCTCTCAGAGGTTCCAGAGACGAAGCATTCCAATTAGCTTAGACAGGCAAAGAGATGGGATTGCTCCAATTTAGGCCATTGCACTAGCTCACCGTCACTTCCTTTAAGAGAAAAGAGGTTATGCATCAGCTTGATGAAGTTAAAACTATGTATTCCTCTCAAATTACAAAAATGTAGAAGGTCCCCTCCTTTGGGGTGACTTTGGTCAGCCTCCCAGCAGACTATGTATTATGTCCGCTCTCTCATGCTCACACGTTGGCACCACTATCAACACGGTCTCAGAAGTCTCCCAGCATTGTTGGCTGATGCCTTTTCTGGTTGGGAAAGGATGGGGTGGGTACTCACAAATGCTCTCGGTGTTACTGGGAGGACTGCCCTCTTCTCTTTCTTATCTTAAGGCCTCCTGGCCTTATCCACCTCATAACACTGACGATTGTTCATTTTAACTTAAACATGCTGTAGGAAGTTTAAAAATGCAGACAAGCAAAAGATAAAATCGAAGTGTCATGCTGCTGTTAGGCAGACAGATTACAACTAGTGATACCAATATGAACTCTTTAATATACACACAGAGATATAACATAATTTCTTATACACAGAGAATTTTATATGTACACAGAATTTTATACACACAGATAGACTTACATGTGCTGTTTTGTTTCATTTTTTTAAAAATCAGCATGTTATATTATACGTGCTGTCTTGTCATCTGATTTTTATTTAGTTAATGATATCTTTCATGTTAATAAAATTTATCCTATACATGTACTTTGTTCCTTTAAAAAAAAAGAATGTCTAATAAGTGATCCAATCAATGAAGATTTGGAATGTTAACATGATCTCAAAGATAAAAGTTAAGTTAAAGAAAGTTAAAACAGCTGCATAAAAAGTGATAATAAAATGAGCACAATCTTTTTCCTTGTAAATGCTTGGAAAACTGGTGCTTGAGTTTCGCACGACTAAAAGTCGTCCTTTGCTGTGTGCCACCTATTGAAACAACCAAACGTGCTCAACTTGTCTCTACTCAGATTTTTTTAAATGACAGCGGTGAGTTGATAGAAAAGGGCATTTTTAAAAGGTTCGAGGAATTTTAATAACAACACACATTTTACCATTCCAAATGATGTGAACATCTTATCTCTTTAATTAATTAAACCTTCTAAATTACTCATTAATATTCCTTAGTAAAATTTCAGATTGTAATGGAAAGTCAAAAATGCATCACTCTACTTGTGGTGGTTACATAATGTCATGTCAACTTGAGGATCTATGCAAGAGTCGGGTGGTATTCAACCTGTCAGTCAGGTCACACCGCCTGATGGTGCCTGCTTCTGGGTGTGGCCTTCTCTTAAGACTGGACTCGGAGACCCTCCCCATTTCTCTCTGCCTGCAACTTCCAGCTGCTGAGTCCCTCTGGGACCTACCAGAGCCCTGTGATGAGTCCCCACCCCTGGATCCACATGACTTGGCACCTACCGGCCTGTGATCTTCCTGCATTATATATGATTGCACGTGGCTGTGTGGGTCTGAAGAAGGACTTATGGACTAGTATCAGACTTAAGGACTTGAGTTGAACTGGGATGGATGTTTTCTTGATATATAACTACTTCTTGATATAAAGCTCTTTCTTACTCATATATGAGTGTCTCTGGATTTGTTTCTCAAGTCAACCCGGCCTGGCCTAACACAATAATGCTTATTGAAGAGTAATTTATTATATTTTACATTTAACTATAGCACTCATAATGGAATTTAGGGTCTAATAAGAGTGATCCAAACATGTATCACCAAACATCATATTTGAAAAACTACCCCTCCATTTTTTTCTTATTTCAATATAAACATATCTTTATATTAGCATTGTACATCACATTTGTTTCGAAGAATCTTTAGCCTCTTCAAGGCATATATATATTTTTATTAATTCGAATCTAAGAAGTATAAAACGCTTCAGGGGTAAACATTTACTGTCATCAAGGTGAAGAATCTTCTAATTGCTGAGTGTTTTTAATGCTAGGTACTTTAGGTGTTCCGCATTTAATCTTCACAAGAGGAACTGCAATCAGTTTTCCTTATGAGAAAATAAAGGCACAAAATTATCAAACAACTTGCTGAAATTATGGAACAGAATTGACACTCAAATCTCCCTTTCTCTCTTCACTGTATTTCACTGCTTTCATCCTGAGGGGCTGCACACCTCGGCTTCTCCACCGAAGAGCAACGAATTCGGGCCCGGTTGTGCTTGTTCATGTCCTGGAATGCAAATACCTAAACACTCAGAGCTTTAACTCATTGCCTGCAGGTTGTGGGGGTTGTGTTTTTAAATTTGTTTATTTATTTATTGGGGGGGGGTCATCTAATTTTCAGAAATGGCTAAAATCCTTCCACAACAGATTCCCAATATGCAAATATATGTCCTATTTTATCTTTTATAATACATGTGGTATGCTAAAAGGGCAGAGGAAGAGAACATTTTTTCAGGAGGACTTGTAGAAAAATACAATGCCAACAAGATTAAAGAGGTTAAACAGTGTATGGTGGGAATGACTCCTAAAGCCGCTGTATCCTATTAACAGTGCAGGGCATCCTTCAAAAATGCCTCCTTATAGGACAGGGTTGTTCCCAGCACTAAGGACCGCCATTTGCCGGCTGACTGCACACAACTGTGCTGAGTTCTACACCGTCTCTTAACTCTCAACTGTAAAATAAAAAGCCTCAATGGAAAATTCTCAGAGTGTGTGTTGATAAAAGTTTTATATTGATCACTACTCTACATTGGGGAGATCATATCTAGAGATAAGTTTGAGCTATTTCATGTTAGTGGAGGCGAAGCTATTGTAAACAACTTTCCTGTTGAGAAAGTGGACATGCCTGTAAGAATAACTGCTGGCTGTCCCAATTATGTCTCAGGAAAAGCATGGGTGCAGTTCTCTCGTGCCCTATTGGGTTGCTATGGGTCGGCCTTGACTCCGTGGCAGCAAGTTTGGCTTGGTGCACGGGAAGCGTGTCTATGCTCTACTCCTCAGGGCTGTGTGGGACAGGACGGAAACACGGTGCCTTTCCTTGGTGGTAACTGTCATATGAAGTTCATGAGATTCCAGAAGGCAAATGATAAGTTATGAAGCCAGATAAGAAATGGAAAATGGGTGCAAGAGTTGAAAGTGGGCTTTCTCAGGGTATTTGAACCCTGTAGCCCGAAGCAAATGGGCTGAATATGAGAAATTTGATTTCTTTACAGAAAGCAGGTCTATTCCATAGCCAGTTATACAGGTATTGGCATCTCAAACAACTGAAAATGAGCTGTATGGTCTGTTAGCATAACATACTTATTCGAGGTATATTAATATTGACATGCTAATACCAATACTGTACTTTAGATGCTGTTTTTCTGATCACATAATAGGCAATGTTCCCAAAGCAATACATTGTACTAGCAAATCTTCTGAAAGCAGAGGGGTGGGGGGTAGGAGGGAGAAAGAGTCCTTTTGTGCATTGAGATGGAGAGAGAAAGAGTAAACGGAATTAGATTCCCCTTTGCCTTCTCTGAACTGAACCCCTATTTACAATGATTACATTTGTCAAAGGAAGAAAGGAGCCAATCACCCTAGAGCATAAATTTCCAGTGTTTAACTTCGTCCCCCACGCCCACCTCCAGCATATTTGTATGGCTATTTGTCAATAGGAAAACTGAGACTATAACAGTATACAGTAATGATGTCAAGACTACTAGGAGATTATAACATTTTACTTTATAAAAACATTTACCAATGTGAGCATCACAAAATTTTTAGTAGCAGATACGATTAATATCATGCCCCTGATGAACAGCTGAGAAAACCAAGCTCAGAGAAGTTCAGAGACTTGTCCAAGGCCACACAATGAGATAGCAGTGAACCGCTTAGAAGTCAGCATGTCTATCATGCACTTTGCTCTGCTCACCATACTTCACAACTTCTGACTGCGTTGTGCTATGCAGTACCAACCATGGTTACTTAAAATATAAGTTGATTATTTAAGTTACTAAAGAACATTTCTGTGATAGAAAATCTGAAAAGAGCTTGTGAAGGCAGGTGATGCAAAATGTGAACAGATGAGGAAAAAACAAAAGCAACATTGTAGCTTGATGCGGTGTTCCTACACAGTGATGCATAGATAATCAGTGGTATTTGGTAGGCTATAACAACCTAGCATCTGTCCATTAAAGTACTCAATATATGTCTTCTCTAATCCATACAACCAATGACTTGTCATTTGCTGTACTATGGTGGCTTACTTGTTGCTGTAAGATGCTGGAAGCTAGGCCACCATCGTTTCTAATGCCAGGAGGGTCACCCACAGTGTACACGTATCAGTAAAACATCCAGATTAAGATAGATTAGGTGGAAAGGCCTGACAATCTACTTCTAGAAAATAGTCAATACCTGGAGGATCATCATACAAAATAGTTGATACCTTGAGGATCATAATACAATGTTGTTGCACTGACTGCCTTCTACATATTCTAAGGAGGAACTGATGGCTGGAAGACACCATCATGTTTGTGAGACAATGTGGTGAGAGTGAGGGAGACCCTGGTGGAGATGGAATGACACAATAAAGGCATTGATGGATTACATGTGTTGACAAATTGAGAACGTTGCAGGCTTGGGAAGCATGTCCTTTTGTGGTGCATTATGAGTTTGAATCATCTTGAAGGCAGGTAGCAATAACTACCCATTCCATGCATCAATATGGGAGCATTGGTGCTCACATCTCACAAATGAAGCGGGCAGTAAGATTGAATAACTTGGCCATGCTAACCAATCCTATGAAACAGTGCCAAATATTGAACTCGGGACTAAGAGCCCAGTTATGTAAATGTTAGCGGAGCTAATATTATTTTTACTTTCTCTGAGATATTTTTTTTTTACCACCAGTAGCTATTTGGTTATAATACTGTATCACTAAGCAAAAGAAGTAAATTGAACTTAAAATATTAAAATTACATATCTGTGTAGTATCTTCCTGTAGAACTCTGGCACACAGGCAAGGTGATGCTTACATTGGCTTTTCCCAACCCAACGGAAACCGAACTCACTGCCAGAGTCGATGCCAACTCACAGGGACCCTACAGGACCGAGCAGAGCTGCCCCTATGAGTTTCTGAGACTGTAGCTCTTTACTGGAATAGAAAGCCAAATCTTTCTCCTGAGGATAGGCTGGCTGGTGGTTTGGAACTACTGACCTTGTGGTTAGCAGTCCAACTTATAACCACCATGCCACCAAAAGACAGTGTTAAGCAGCAGGGTCATTAATTATGTATATCATATTTCATTAAACAGTACTTCAGTGTTGTCTGAACTTTAGGGAAGTATATAAATTTAATTTGGGGTGGGGAGTTGCCAGAGGAGGTTGCGTGAGGTGGAGATGGCGGGAAGAGGTTATTGTTTCTACTATGTGAGAACGTGTTGAAACTCTGAAATTGATACAAAAGCAACAGCCATTCTAGGAAAAGTAATGGCAATGGTAGTAAATGGTAAGGGTTATGTATGTTGGACCACAGTTAGTATTTACTGACCAACTAAATTATAAATGACACTGCCATATTCAAGATAAAGACAAAGTCTAATTATATGGAACTAAAAGTTTTAAAGCATCGTATAATTCATGTCCTAAATTTGGATAATGAAAGAAGGTTGAAAAGACTAATCATCAAACTGGTGCAATCGCTAGAAGCAGGGCCTTAGGGTTACATTAAGGACTCTCATTTCAGCACTCATATTTCTGGGTTTTGTGATGTCACTTAAGACTTCTTGTACTTTTATTACTGCATCTACTAAAGGGGGAAAAAGATAGCACCTAAATTAAAACCAAATGCACTGCCATTAAGTCATTATTGACTTATAGCGACCTGATAGCACACAGATTTGCCCCATGGAGTTGTCTTCACAAAACAAACTGCCACATCGTTCTCTCCAGACCAGCTGGTGAATTTGAACCACTGACCTTTCCAATAGCCACTGCGCTACCATGTTGTTGTTCAATACCCGTCAATCAGTGTGAGCTCTTAGCAGCCCTATATAAAAACAGACTGAGACACTGTCCCGTCTGGTGCCATCTCATAACCATTGCTATGCGTGCGTCCACTGCTACAGGCACTGTATCAATTGCATTGAGTTCTTCTCACGGAAACTCTGACTTTCCCCAGCGGGATGGCCTTCTCCAGGGACAGGTCCCTCCTAATAACACAACCAAAGTTCATGACACAAAGTGTCATTGCCCTGGCTTCTAGGAGCCTTTTGACTATTTCTTCCAAGGAAGATTGGTTGTCCGTTGGCCAGCCCATCAGTATATTCATGATTCTCCCCCAAGCCATAACTCAAATGCACCCATGCTTCCCCAGTCTTCCTGCCTTTCACATGCATACAAGGCATAACTCATAACTTGGGTTAGGTGCACCTGTCTTCAAAGTGACATCTTTGCTTTTGAACACTTTAAAGAGATCTTCTGCAGCATATTTACCCAAGTAAATGTGTCATTTGATTGCTTCACTGCTACTTCCATGGGAGTTGACTCTGGATCTTTGTAAAATGAAATCCTGGGCAACTTCAGGCTTTTCTCCGTTTATTATGGATTTGTTTGTTAGTCTAGTCTTGAGGGTTTTTACTTTCTTCACCTTGAGTTGTATCCTATACCTGATCGTCACCAGGATACCCCTGAAGTCCTCTTAGCTTTCAGCAAGCAAGGTTGTGTCATCTGCATAATGCAGGTTTTTAATGATGCTGTGTTCCTCATACAGTCAAATTCTCCAATTATTTGCCCAGTTTACAAATTGAGTAAGTATGGTGAAGGGATATAGACCTCATGCATGTCTTTCCTGGTTTTAAACCAGGGAGTATCCCCTTGTGCTGTTCAAAAGACTACCTCCTAGTCTATAGACAGGTCCCATGGGAACACAGTGAAGTGTTCTGGAATTCCCATTCTTTGAAATATTATCCACCACTTTTATGATCCTGTTCTGTCACAATCAACATTCTATACTTTCTCAGCTGCCGAGTTAAATAATCCGATGCAATGGCCACACAGAACATATAATATTGATGATTAAAGGGTTATTAAAGCAGTTAGCAGGAGATAATACAAGTGAGAAATGCTCAGGATACAGATGTTCAGTCAGAGCTGCTAGTAATTGCTCAACGGGCATGCTACTCCTCTGTAAGCTTCAACCGAAAGGCATGTAGCACCCATTCTGTGAGTCAGGGAACCAAGCTCCCCCAATTCAGTGCCCAGAGGCACCCCACTCTCACAAGCTAGCGTTCTGCCCCAGAGCACTCTGCTTTACTTGTTCTATGAGCTGGGAAGGCAACCGCTCTGCCTCATTCTTGCTTTGGCTCCTGGTTCTGTTTCTGCTGCCACTCCTCTGGTACCCCTCTGACATCACAGCTATTTTCTGTACCAAGGAGGTTCACTGTGCAGAGAGAGATCTTGTGGTCCAGAGGACATGCTCCCCTCCTAGCTCTTGTTGGTAATGAGATCACCCCTCTTTCTTCTCAGCAGACTCATTTTATGCCCAGCAGGATGGTAAGCACAATGAATCCTGTTAACAATTACTCACACTTGCACCCTATCAGGGTCTTCCCTACTTCCTTACTCAGACTCATCAGGGAAAGGTTGTTCATGGGAGTTCCAGAGACTTTGGGAAGAAGAGCACATTCAATAATCCAGTGCACACACAGAGCCATGTGATTTACGAGAGCATGATCAGCCATGACCTGTTCTGTGGAGAGGGTTCTACTCTGACACACATGGAATCAGCATGAGTGAGAACTCAATAGCAACGACAGTACTGGGGTTTGAAAGTATCTAAACTGTCTTCCACCAAAATGCTCTCGAATATTAATTCCTCATTTAATCAATAGAATTTAGCAGTCTTTTTCCCCCACAGGGTTGACAATCATCATGAAGAGGCTACTGAGCCTGGGGGAGACTCATATTTTAAACACCATGGAATCCTGGAAACAATGCTTTCAAAGGACAGTTCAGCACAGCTGACATGCCATATACAGCTATAGCATTCTGTGCCTTGAAATACCTTTAAGTTGGTGTTTATCAAAGGGTGATTTTGAGATCAGTTTCATCCATACCACGGGGGAACCTGCTAGAACTACGTACAAATCCTGAGGCCGGATCCCAGACCTGCTAGAGAAAAGTTTGGGGTGAGTTCCAGTAATCAACATTCTAACAAGTCCTGCTGAGAAAATTAGGATGGGAAACCACTGTGTAAGGGAAGAATTTAAAACCAAGTTTTGTTTCTGATAAAGGTTTCCTGAAGCAGCTGCAACTAAAATTGATTCTGGCCCTAAAAGGGATCAGAGGCAAGGTCTGCTGGATCTAATTGGAAGTCAAGTAACCATTCAGTTCCCTAAAATGGAGACTAAAAGTCATCCTGAGTAGTCGCTAAAGCAGTGGGTCTCAACCTGTGGGTTACGACCCCTTTGGGGGTTGAATGACCCTTTCACAGGGGTCGCCTGATTCATAACAGGAGTAAAAGTACAGTTATGAAGTAGCAATGAGAATAATTTTATGGTTTGGGGAGTCACCACAACATGAGGAACTGTATGAAAGGTTCACGGCATTAGGAAGGTTGAAATAGGCACTAAATAGGCACTAGAGAAATAAGGCACTAAAAAGGTTAAATGAAAGTTAAATAACATTGTCAGAGATTATCAGTGAGAGAATCTAGCAAGGAATTTCCAGGTAGAAATTCATACTGTTTTATCTTCCTGTTTCGTGCAGAGGATCATGAATTTCTATTATATGAGAGAAACAAAGAATATTACTCTATTCATGTTTTGATATTAAAGAGAAACTAAAACACTTGGAATTCAAAACCCTGGCTTATACGGATCTATATTAAATATGTAAGGAATATTTAATAATCAATGTTCATCTAGTTATCTGAAAATGTTCACCTAGTTGTCAAGATCTTTTCGTCAGACGCTGAACTGAGAATATCTCATATGCAGTAAGACTCACAAACATTTGAGGGCTGCATAAAGACAAGAAGGGAGAAAAGAAGACAGGGATTGTCATGGACAATCCCTCATTGTCATGGACACCTACATAGGAATCCCTGACCTCCGAGGTATCAATTTCAATGTCACAAAGTATTTCCACCACCCTTTGCGCATACTCTGTATCCAAGTTGATGGAAGTAAAATCTCCAAACTGTGCACATTTGAACATTCTTGCTATTCCCCTTGAAGATCATCTTCCCTTCTGGGCCCCAAGTTTAGCAACAATCAGTATTTATCACATCCAGTCAAATTTTATTTGTCTTTCTTCCCCTTTTACACTGTGTTGAATTAATATGTAACAAAATACTTGACATCTCATCAATCTTCACCCAGGTTCGTGTGTAACATTATGTTTGTCTGTTGTTCGATGATCCCTCTTACCCGTTCCCAGATCCTACCTTCATCCTTCACCGGAGGCCGGAGTCCTCTAACTACCCAAGTACTTGAGAATTTATTTCTCCTTCATCTTTTCAAAGTTTCCTGCCACAATTCCGTTCCTGTCTCCTTTCAGAACTCAGTCCTTAACACTCTCTGGAGCAGGAGATATGTCTTCCCTTCGGCACTCAGGGGAAGTCCTGGCAGACAAAACATCCTAAAATTGTTCCCTCGGGAACGTAGGTGAAAAGTACAAAAGATTAATCTGGAATCTCATAGCCCTTGTGGTAGTGAAATCGTTTTATGTCAACTTGAACTTTTATGAAAGCGTAGGGGTAGCATCCCACCTGTCCATCAGGTCACTGTCTGCATGTCTCCAGGGGAGTATGGCCTTCTTTTTTAGAAGGGTTGATCCAGGGAACCTCATGCTCTCTTTGCTCCACCACCTTCCTGCTTGCTGGGACTCTGCCGCCAACCCTGAGAGCTGTCAGCATCCTGCCATGTTTCTACAACTGTGGATCCACGTGACTCCTACCCACCAACCTGTGGTCTTCCTGCTTCCCAGTTCACCGTGCTGAGTCACTGGCACTGAGGAGGGACTTATGGACTAGCATCAGACTTAGGGACCTGAGTGGGACAGGGCAGGGATGACTTCTTGATAAGAAGCTCTTTCTTATACATAGTTGAGTGTCACTGGATGTATTTCCCTAGACAGTCAGTCCTAACCCAGCCCCTTATTAGGATTCAAAAACTGAACCTTTTTCCAGAGAGAGAAACAAATTTGCAACAAAAGTATAAAGAATATATAATCCACAAGTCACATTTGAAGAGTTTAGGATCTGTTCTAATAGCAAGAACTACACACAGTTTTATATTGGATCCCCTTTCTTGAATTATTTTAAGATAATTATGTCAATTTTACATACTTCACATTTAGATATTATTATTTTCAGGATTTAATACTTGACTCCAATATCTTCAACAACAAAATTATGGATAGAATGCTCTTTGTAGTTTGTTTTGTTTTTTTCCCTCTCAGGGGGTAGGGGGTGGTGGTGGTGCTGGTGAGGCTTAAAGCTCGGTGAATCATAAAAATACCCAAAATGGTTTTCAAAGGACATAAGTCATCTACGAAATGACACATAATGAAATAAGAAACTCCTGACGGGAGTCTATTTGATACCTACAACACATGTTGATTTATGGAAACTGTATTCTAAATGCTTCCATGCACAACCTGAAAAATTCATAAATGAACAGACAAACTCTAGTCGGGGCTGACTACACCCCTAATACCTGAGGCTGTCTTCTATGGCAGTGGTTCTCAACCTTCCTAAGGCTGCGACCCTTTAATACAGTTCCTCATGTGGTTATTTTTGTTGCTACTTCATCACTGTACTTTTGCTACTGTTATGAATCGGGTGACCCCTGCGAAAAGGTCGTCTGACCCCCCAAGGTGTCTCGACCCACAGGTTGAGAACCGCTGTTCTATGTGATATAAAATGTATGTCTCATGATGCTTCAGGTTTGCCTTAATTGCACAAAATTTAAGGAATTCTGAAATAGATGGGAGTTATTCTTACAAAATAATAAAGACTTCAAACAAAAAGCCCAATGGTTTATTTATTATCAGTACCTTCACTAAAGAGGAATTCTAGAATGTACAAATAGAAAATGAATTCTTGGCCAGCTGACTGAGACAAGAGAAATCTTCCAGAAACACATGGTCTGGGATATTTCAGATGCCTGGCAGATTACAAACTTTTACTGCCTTGTATTAATAACCAGGACCCAGATCAAGTGCTTCCAAGGTGCCAGGACCTACTTGTGAGACTGGAGTGTAGCTCAGAATTTGAGCATCAGCCAACAAACACTCTCATAATAGCAGCTATCTTTCCCAGACACCATATCACTCCACTTAGCACAAATGTCATTGACCTGATTAAAGAGACGTCAGAATCGATGGTCAATGTTTTCTAGAAAATAGAATGAAGGTGGCTCTTGATCAAGAAGCACGAAAATACATTTCATCACAATTTTGTTCTGCAAACGCAACTATTTGCCCTAGGGCTGCTTATGGTTCACAGAAAAGAAGAGGATTGCAGAATCCAATATTGCTGCCAAAAGAAACGGAAAATACCTTAGTGCTATGATTGTGGAAGACATTTCAATATTCCAGGTGACTAGGGCACCTGCACTTAAATAGAGAAAAGCCTACTTAGCTCAGACCCATCAGTCTGCATTTCCTTTGTCCTGATGAACAGCAACACCAGAAATGGCCCAAATACCAGGATACATGAGAAAGATACCTTTGACCTGTTCTACCGACCCATACCACTGAAGGCTTATGTGCATCCGGAAGGACGAATAAAAGCAAACGTCCATCAGTGACGATTACCATGATGGAAGGTAGCCCACAGCCCCTGGCTATGAAGCAGCAATAATCAGAGAGGTATTGGTATCGTGGTGTGGTGTCTCATAGAATTGTGGTTCAGGTAAGGTCACAGGGTGCGTGGTAGTGAGACACAAGAAAAGAACACAGACTTCTGAGAAGACAGGGTGAATTTTTCAGGCAGCACTCAGCCACGGCATTCTTTCCCGAACAATGAGCTGTATAACTAACTGTATAGCTCGCTTAAAACGAACCCCTACCCCCTCCTCACAGGCTCTCATTTACACAGAGAGGGATTTGCTGGATATCACATAGGGCAGCCATTTCTAGGGCTGGTCTAACAGACATTTTATAAAATCTTATTGGAAAGGACAGGTTTCAATATCTTTGCAATTAGTCCCTGAGCCTTGATCAGGGACGGGAAGAGTGCAGAGTGAAAGACAGAAGACACCGTGGGCAACGCCCTTGGAAGGCAGACACACAGACTCCTCACGCCTTTCCCTCTTCCACCTTCCTTAATGCTAAAGACATGGAGACCTTAGGAAGAAGAGAAAAACACACATACACATGTTGCTTATAGGGGTGTGTCTATCTCCGTTTGTTTTCTACGGATAGCATTAAGGTCTGGCTAGAGTTTTGCCATTAGTCAATTTGCTACCTTTACTGCCAAAGGGCAGTCGCTTCCTATGTTTGTGTCTGTGTGTCCAATGTAAAAGAAATCCACGGAGTGTTAAAGAGCAATAGTAAGCGTGTTAAAGAGCAGGAACACTTCAAAACGGTTCACGGTCTGAGACTGCAGCATGTCAGAAAATGGCACACGCGAGGAACACACACATACCCGGACACCTTAAACCCCAAAGGACGTAACACTTGGAGCTGGAGATGAAACTCGTTTCCATCTATGTTAAGTCAATAGACGTCAGTTTGTTGTGCTTTCCCAGTAATTTTCCACGAAAATATTTCTGATTTCAGTGCCTGGAAAGAAGCTGGGGGTATTTGAACACCTTTTTCAAACAAACAAAAGGTGTCATATTGGAAGCGAGGGTGGCAGGTACCTGTTTTTCCCCGCTGGGCTTCTTGTGGTTCAGCAGCAGCTCCACCGCGCCGACCACCTCCTTGCGGATGGCGTGCAACAGGGCGTCGCCGACGTACACGTTGAACCGTAACAGCAGCTCGATGAGTTCCAGGTTCTCGTTTTCGATGGCGATGAGAAGGGCAGTTCTTCCCAAAGGGTCGATGCAGTTAATATTGATTTTAAAATAAATCTCTGCTTCCTCGAGGGATTTCTTGACACTTGCATAATCTCCCTTCTCCACTGCATTCAAGTAGGCTTTCTCGGAGGGTGAGAGTTCCGATTCCGCTCGAACGATCCGCAGAGGGATCCGATCTCGGTACGGGGCATTCACATTCCGTTTATAATAAAACTGAGCCATGGTTCAGGTCATGCATTTGTCTCTGCAGAGGCAAACAACAAACAGAAGCCATGAGGATCCCAGGCCTTGGGCTTTGCCATTGTTACGCATTCCACTTATTTTCAAATTCACCATGATGATGTGGAAGTCAACACTACCAACATTATGACTAGTCTGTTTTTCTCTTTGAACAAATAAAATAGACCAAATAATGATTCCGTTTTCTGAAAGAAAAAAAAACGCACAACTTGTTACCTACTCCCTTACAGGAATCCCATGCACCACAGTGATCCGTACCGTTTTCATAACTAATTTTTATAGAAATACATCACTAGCCCTTTCATGCTATTCATCCTAGTCTAGAAAATTCCATGAGACTTGTTCCGCATCCTAGCAAAATGCAAGTATCCACGGAAGGTCAGGTGGTGACTGTGTGTGATAACAAGAAATCGTATCTGCGTCTCCAGCAGGGAAGACCAGACCGGAGCCACCACTGCCTCTTAAGAAGCACACATGATAGAATCTTCCTTCAGGCAAGTAAAAGGAGAACACTGCTATTTCAACGTAGATTTCAAACATCCTAGAAAAACCAATAGGTCAGAGAATGTCTCTGTGGATTTTTAGAATCTACAGAGGAACCGCTTACCAAGAGTTTCAGAAATATATATAAATGTTAGAATCAAAGATCATGTTTTTGAGCATTCAGATTTGCGCCATGGTATTTAAACTTCAGTGTTGCTAATATTCAAGATGTCATTAAAATGATGAAATATCACTGTCTTGGCAAAATGTTTTTATTTTCAAATATTCTATTTTTAATGTTAGTGGCAATGTTACAATGATAATATAATATTCAATAAAATGTCATACTGCTGACTCAAAACATGATATTAATTTTCCCGATGTATATAAATTCAGTGAGGGCCACTCTATGCTTTCTAATTATATTATGCAATCATTGAGATGCTCTATGGCAGGGGTCCTCAAACTTTTTAAACAGGGGGCCAGTTCAATGTCTCTCAGACCCATTGGAGGGCCGGACTATAGTTTTAAAACATCACTATGAATAAATTCCTATGCACACTGCACATATCTTATTTTGAAGTAAAACAACAAACGGGGCAAAAATACCCGGTGGGCCGCATGTGGCCCGCAGGTCACAGTTTGAGGACGCCTGCTTTAAACCATTCTGTTACCAAAGGAAGGTGGTAGAAAAATTAAATACGGAAAGTACTACAAAATTTATATTTTTAAGTTCTCTATAAAATATAAAAATAAGTTCTTTAGAAAAATAAATAAACTACAAGGCAAGTATATCATTCACAAGAAAACTAATTTCCTGTGAAACTTACTGTCGAGACACAGTTGAAGACGGGGATTATTTCAAAAAACAGAACCAAAGCAAGCACACACACACAACACAATCAAAAAGAGCTCACTGACATCGAGTCAATTATGATTCATATCGACTCTACAGGCTAGAGTGGAATGGCCCATTTGGGGTTGCTGAGGCTGAGAACCTCAACAGAAGTAGAGAAACCATCTCACTCCCCTGGAGTGACTCCTTGATTTGAGCTGCTGCCCTTGCAATTAGCAACCTGCTTCCTGTTCGCAAGGCATGACCCACTATGCCACCAGGGCTCCATTGAAAGAAAGAGAAGGTCTTACTCAGTTATAAGAATGTATTTGTAAATTTACGGAAGCTATATTGATTTAGTATCATTCTTATAAATGCAACCATATAGAAAAACATTGTACTAGGATTTCAGTGTGATTTCTCTGTTGTTGGTTCTTCATTTATACTTACCTGAATACTTTGCTCTTTTATGTAAAGTAGAAACAAAAAAGAGGCATGTCCTCCAAGCGGTGATCGGACACAGTGGTCCAGCAATGAGCTCAATCATGACACTGTGAGGCCAGCACAGCCCCGCAGTGCTTGATCTGTTGCACACAGGGTCACTGTGCGTTGGAACGGACTGAATGGCACTAACAACATAATGACTTCAGCCCAAGCATTTATTCTGCATTTCTTCATTACAGGATATGGAAACGAACAGGGCAGTCTAAGTGTCTAAAAATATATATATTCATCTTACATATATATTCAAATATATATTCATCCGATCTCTTCAGACCAGACTATACTGAGTAAATCCATCTTCTGTAAATAGTCTTTGAACTCTTGATCTCAACGTGCATTGCCTTCACAAATTTCATTATGCTTTTTGTGTCTTTTAGAATAGCATGCATTGTTAGTTTTGTCAAGGAGTAAACTCATGTAAGCTGTTGAAATAAAAGTAAAGAGATGCCTTAAGGATGTTTCCACTGCAACTGGGCAGCAGTCTGCAAAGTTTAAAAAATCACACCAAAGGACAGAAAATTAGAAAGACTTTTATGGAAGAGAAGGTTAGACAAACAGCTATTAGTCAGACACCAGTAACTATATGTCAAACATAAGTCATTTATCAGTTAATCTATAGACGCCGTGTCCTAGAACCAGCCTGCACAAGCATTTTCAAAAATATCTGTACTTATCTTTCGAAGACAGGGACAGCTTGTGCAAAGACAGTTTTTGTGCTGAGCCCAGCTGCAGTCCTGCCTCCCCTTGCCTCCCTCCTGCCTGCGTCAGTGGAGGTTAACCCATTACTGAGAGGTGTCTTGAATGCCTGTTATTTTCCAGTTCTGTCAGTACAATACAAATGGAGCTGAGTTTGCACCCTGAGGAGAAACCTCTCCTACACTAAGCACCTATTTTTTTGGTACTATTCCATAATGCCCCGCTCTTGAAATCTCTTGATCACTATTATAAGACTGCCTTCTGCATGAACTTACATCTCAAATAGCTTTTAGATAGAGTTTGGTTTCTAAGACCCTAAATACTTTTCATGAAAGGTCAGTGGCAGTATTTGGTTTGTCTTTGTCTTCAAAAGAGACGTGTGAGAGCAACGTCAAATTACTAGAAATACTTGGTAGACAGAGCTGCTAAATAAGGGGAAAATATATATAAAGTATTTCCTAAATAAATTCCTCAAGAATTGTGGTTTCTTCAAAGTACATAATCTGGGGGAAGAGACACATGGTGACCTGGTTACACACACTATCTATCCGATCTCTCTACAGCAGAGATCAAGAAAACAAGTGAAAAATATGTACATGATAATTCTGGGACTCTGGGCATCAAATGAGAGCGTAAAGAGAATGTAATGAAATATAAATTGTGAAGGACACCATGCCATTTGACCATGGTTAGACACAGAAAGCCTTGCCTTTCTAGTTCTCAGCTCTCTTGCTTTCTGATGGTTGGACCAGGGTGCAGCTGCCTTAGCCAGTTCCCTGCTTCAGCTGGCAAGGCTCACTTCCTGCAAGACATCCCTGAGGAGAAGCCACATGGACCTACCCCGATGCAGCCCTGGGTGCTGAAGCACCCGTGTGGAGACCCCTGCCAGCGCTGAGATGCTTACACATTCACTGATTTGGGTTTCCTCCTGCAGTCAGCATCATTTCATCTGTTTTGTGAGATGGAGAAGGACTTTGTGGACTGGTGTCAGACATATGGGTTAATGGGTTAATGCTGGACTTGTGGGCTTGGGCAGTGCTGGGTTGGGATGTTTTCTTGACGTGCACTTACCCTTTATATAAAACTCTCTCTTATTCACGAGTTTCTGTGGATTTGTTTCTCCAAAGTAGCCAGACTAATACACCCTGCTCTTCCAGAGAAAGACGAGGCTTTTTATCCTGTAAAAAGCTAGTCTCAGAACAGTCTCAGAAACTTCCGGAGCAGCTCTACCCGTTCTACAGGGTTGCTGAGTCGGCATCGACTGGACAGTGAGCTTGGTCTTGAGATTTTGGTTTTGGTTTTCGCCTATATGGGGTCATACTGACCAAAGCAATGCCACAGGTGAGCTGGGAAGCTTAGCTTGCAATAGCGAGTCTATGGTATCATGGGGGAACCGACACAAAAAGGGAAGGTAAGACTGGCTGCATGCCTGGAAGAAGGTAATCAAGGTCACTGAGCTGTACATGTGAAAATGGTTGAACTGGTACTTGTTCTGTTTTGTGTGAACCCCCAGTAGCTCAAAGGGCGAAACAGGAGTGTCACTGGTTTTGTTTCTAGAGACAGCCAGCCTAACACAATAGTTCACTTATTAATTCCTGACACTGAAAGATGTTATAGAAACTATTAAAGTAATGCAAAATTCCAAAAAAGGTCCATTAGAAATAAACTTTCGATTTAAAAAAATGAGTAAGACGCTCATTTCCAAAGAGCATCATACATAACATATATCTTGAGACATAATAAAAGTTAACATGAGCTCAGAGACACAGAATATTACATATTACATAGATGAAACCCCAAACCAAACCAAGCCCATTAGCATCAAATCAATTGTGACCCAAAGCGCCCCTCTATAGCAGGCGTCCTCAAACTACGGCCCATGGGCCACATGCGGCCCGCCGGGTGTTTTTGCCCCGTTTGTTTTTTTACTTCAAAATAAGATATGTGCAGTGTGCATAGGGATTTGTTCATGGTTTTTTTCTTTTAAACTATAGTCCCGCCCTCCAACGGGCCTGAGGGACAGTGAACTGGCCCACTGTTTAAAATGTTTGAGGACTCCTGCTCTATCGGGTCCCCAAGCCTGTAAATATTACTGGAGCAAGTAGCTTTCACTCTCTACCACACAGTAGTTGGTGGATTTGGACCGCACTAACTTGTGTTTAGCAATCCAAGGCTATCTGATAGCACCATCAGGAGTCCTCATGGAATAAACAGTAAACTAATACAAGACTATTAAGTTTGAGCAGATTTTATTAAGATTTTAACCTATTGTTTAGATGACTCAGAAACTTATTCTGCTGAAGTCCTGCCTTTGATGTAGATTTCATAAAGGCTAGAGTTACCTTTTTAACTTAGCAATTAAAGAAAATATTGTTAATGATAAAAGCTGATTGTCATTTGACATTAAAGCTGTTCACAATTTTCACAAATTAACCTGTTAAACTTTTAATTGCAGCAGATCAGGGCTTTAACTATATAAAATATCTTAGCTTTTGGTATAATTCAATTTTTATACATATTTTTATAGTTATGCCTTTTAAGTTGCAAAGATAAACATATCCATTAATGAACCTAAATTCATAATATCTTGAAACCCTGATATTTAATTTATAGTCAGTTTGCTCTAATTTATTAATTTATGTGGAAATTGGCCTACGTATCTTTAAAGATAAGAGATAATTAAATTATTTTTCTTCTAACTTTTATTATTTTCTTGGTAAACAATGTAGTCTTTTCCCACATTCTAGTTTCATCCATGTGGGCTAAGTGTTGCTCTTTTCCAGGTCTTTCTAGAGTTAAATAATAAAATTAGAGTAATCATGAAAATTAGGATAATCAGTAAAAATATATCGGAGGACTTTTTATTTGCCATAAGCATGATTCATTTGGATAGCAGCTTGTATAGCTTCCTTATCTCCACAGTTGCTTCTGTTAACTATGCAACATGTCAAAAGTTGTTCAGTCAAATAAAATCAATAATCTCAAAGTAATTACCATATTCAATTTTTGGGAGAAGTATAGCAGGATTTTAAAAGCCATACTAGTTCTTTAGAAACGTCATGTCCTTCATCTCACAAGAGCTGTATTATAATTATACCCTCTTCAGTGCAAGCCAGGAGGAGGACACCAGTAGCCAAGCATTTACATACCACAATATTTT
>NW_022103908.1:3661351-3662929 GCF_000313985.2 Echinops telfairi | reverse complement strand
AAAGAACAACAGTTGTGAGGATGGTGCAGGACTGGGCAGTGTTTCCTTCTGTTGTGTACGGGATTGCTATAAGTCATAACCAATTGGATGGCACCTAACAATAGCAATCAGCATTGAACTGATGACATGCAACTAACTGGGCATCCTTAATTGTGGGAGACGGCACTTACTAAGGAAGGGTGGGAAGATAAGAATCAGAGTCGGGGCTTGGAAAGACTTCTCATTAACACTAGTTCATATTTACCGTATATACTCATGTATAAGCTGAGTTTTTCAGCACAGTTTTTATGGTAAATTTGGTGCCTCAGCTGATAGTCAGGTTGGCTTATACTCGAGTATATATGGTAATTTAATAGAATTAAGAATCTATAAACACTTTAAGATACAAAAATATATATACTTTAAGCATTTAAAATGAAGTATTTAAACACACATATACAGGGCAACCTTGAAACCTGGAACCTTAATAGACTAAGGAAGATTGTGTTAAGAGACATAGACTTGTCTTTCTTAATTATTTGAGAACCACAGGTTCTACTCAAAGGACAATCAAGTTAAATGTTAAAAAATGTGATGTATGGATGCAGCAACAAGGAGGTGTTGAGAAGGCAGATGAAACCTCCAAGTTGACATCCTTATCAGCAGTTGCAAACATGCTACTGGACAGAAAGGTGTAGGATGCTCAGTCTAGCAAAGGGCTTGACCTCAAATGTGGAGGTAACAACTCGGTTCTCAGCCTGCACCCACAGAATGAAATTTCTATAGGAATGAAAGATTTTTTTTTTCCATAAGACATTATAGAATGTAAAAGATCTTTACATTTGAATGCTGCTCTGTATAACACATAAACCAGGAATGCAATGACTTCAGGTGATATTTCAGGGACTCATGAAGAAATGGGACCTACAGAGCAACCAGCCTTGGGGGCAATACACTGGCATGGTGCAGCAAGCTAACAGAGAGGACGATGGCGCTGGGTCCAAGCCGTGTTATGTTGACCCCTCCCCATAAAAGGGCAAATAAGAAGACAGCAATGAAGATACCCGAGGGAGAGAGGCCGGTCTGTCCAGCCCACACCAGAGTGAACAAAGAGGGAGAGAGAGTGTGTGTGGACCTCATCTTAGCCCACCAAGCCCCTGGAATGTCATTCCTGCTCAGAGCAGCCGATGCACAGAGAGGACCTTAGGGCTTGGCCCCACCACAAAACACGACATTCCCTCACTGACCCATAGGCGCTACAAGGGACAGCACTGGAGACACAGTGCAGAAAGCGTGCCTGGTCTGCCCCATGCACAGCAGGGTGAACCACTATGGGAGTGCAACAGGGCAGCAAGGGGAGCAAAGTAAACAAGGCCCCAACGAATTCTGAAAACAGAATTCTGACTTGGGGGACAGAGCTTGGCACCTCATCAGACTTGATCAGAAAAAATATATAACGGTCAGCAGACAGATCTAGAACTAGCATTTTTTGTTTTTTTCTTGTTTTGTTTAGGTTTTGGTTGTTCTTTGTTTTTCCCTTTGTCTATATCCATAAGATAGGCAGGATGAACAATCCCGAGGAGAACACCATGAGACCAG
>NW_022103908.1:3653717-3661201 GCF_000313985.2 Echinops telfairi | reverse complement strand
GGAGCTGAACCGAGGGTGAGCATGATAGTGGGATAGGAGGAAGGTGAAAGGAAATAGAGGAAAGAAATAGGCAAAAGCTATTTATAGAGGTATAGCTATAGTCATGTATGTATGTAAATACACTAATTTGTAATGAAAGAGATAGAGACCAATGTACATATATTCATATGTTAAGTAGTAAGATAGCAGATAGACTTTGGGCCTCTACTCAAGGGCTCCCATAACACAACAACACTTTGTTCTGATAACCTGGTATTCTGTGATACCTACCTTTCCGACACAATCGCTGAAGACAAACTGGGTGCATACGCAAATGTCAGGAAGAGAGCCAATAATGCCCGGCTATCAAAAGATATAACATTTGGGGTTTTGAAGGCTTGAAGTTAAACAAGCAGCCATCCAGCATGGAAGCAAATAAGTCCTCATGGAAGAAGCACACAAGCCTGTGTGATCATGAGTTGTCGACGGGATCAGGTATCAAAAGATCCAAAACAAACATCTATATGGAAGTGAATAAGGGGGGTTGAAGGGGAGACCCAAGGCCTATCTGTAGACATTTGGAAATGCCCCCACAGAAGGGTATAAGGAAGGGATGATGCAACCAAGGTGTAGTCTGACACCAATGAAAACACATCATTCCTCTAGGTCCTGAATGCTTCCTCCCCCCACTACCATGACCCAGTTCTACCTTGCAAATCTGGCTAGTCCCGAGAATACATGTTGGTACAGATAAGAGCTCTCAACACATGGAATTCAGGACAGATAACCCCGGAGGAACAGTAGTGGGGGTCACGATATCATGATGGTAGGGGGATGGTTGAACCCATCACAAAGTTGGATATATATAGCACCCCTGACCCCAAAGGGGATGAAAAATGGAAACGTGGGTGAAGGGAGACAATGGATAGTGTAAAATATGAAATAATTAAAAAAATATATCAAGGATTCATGAGAGTGGTAGAGTGGGGGAGGGAGGGGCAAAAAATACCAAGGGCTCAAGTAGAAAATGTTTTGGAAATGATGATAGCAACATATGGACAAATATGCTTGATACAATTGATGTATGGAGTGTTATAAGAGCTGTAAGAGCCCCCAATAAAATTTTTTAAAGAAAGAAAAGAAATATGGGGAATAATGGGAAAAGCCCACAAATTTGGAGATGTACCTTTTCAATTGACCTAAATTTTGTTTCCTCTACATGTGTTGAAGATTTCAATTAAAAAGGAACTATAACTTGAATTGATCCTAACAATTTAAAAATTGGTCACTAACTATGGAAATCACAATAATCTTAACAATATAAAGCTATACCACAAAACAAATGGTCTGCATGTTTATTTAACTATGGGTGTCTGATTTCTACAGAATAAACTTACTGGTGCAATCAAAATAAATGTGAATTTGAATCCCAAAAATTGTAAAGGAAAGAAAATATACAGATATTCCCATTCTTGCTTATAAACCAAACTCACTGCCATTGGGTTGATTCTGACTCATAACAACCTTATAGGACAAAACAGAACGGCCCCTGTGAGTTCTTGATGCTGTAACTCTTTACAGGAGTAGAAAGCCCCAATACTGCAATTTGCAGTTCAAAGCTTACTAGACAGCACCAGCATGGTGCCTGTAAAGTGTCACAGCTTCTGAGAATTCTCTTTTTCTCTAGCAAGTTTATACAACCTTTTGTAAGTGTCTTCATAAACCTTGTAAATGCATGTCTTAGATAGAATCTATTTCTTAATTTTGTGTGGATATGAGATTGTGACTTGTATAGTTATGCACATACCTGACCACTGCCATAGAAACTATCGCAATATTTAGTCACCCTAGATAGGCCATCCTGAGCTGTACATCTTTGCAGGTGCATATAATCTCATCTTTCTCCCTCAGAGAGACTGGTGGGATTGAATCACTGATTTTGGGATCAGCAATCCAATGCTTAGTAGAGCTCCAAATCAAATGTGACGATGAATAAATGTTTTGATGATTATCCTTTCAGAGTTATTTGACTGCCCTTTTAGGTTTAGGAACAAAATGAATAAGGTTAAATTGCTTTAAGCACTTGTCTGAAATTGGTTTGTTCTTCTATGCCCATTAAATACCAAACTGAATAACTGACCACCCCGTCAATAGTTGACAAGCTAAGAAACTCATTGCCATCCAGTCAATGCTGATTCCGAACAGCCTCCTGTGGGTTTCCGAGACGGTAACTGGTCACAGGAGTAGAAAGCCCAGTTTTTCTCCCTTTGGGCTGTTGGTGGTTTAGAACTACTGACCATGCAGATTGCAAACATTTGCTTAACCACTCTACCTCTAGGGCTCCATAGCTAAGAAACACATAGTGCACAATATTTTCATTTTATACCTATTTTCTTCTCTGTAAATCTTTATCTCAAGCTTTGACACTTGTATGAGAAATCACAACTGCTTACATAAATCAATACACGCATATTTGACATCTCTGGAAAATGCTCAGCAAACCGCCAATACCGTAAACCATCAGGACAGTATAAGGCTTTAGTCACTTGGTTGTTATTTCCAAAGGTATATGAGTACCCAAAGGAAAACACAAGACATCCTTGGTAAAATGTTTGAATATCTTATAATAGAATTAATGGAGTCAATGAACCAGACAATAAGAGCATAGCATATGCATATTAATGTTTTCAAAATTACAGTAGAGAATAGAAGAAACACTCAGGACTAGGAATTCATTAAGAAATAATTGGAGACAGTGGTAGAACAACAGGGCAGTAAATCAGTAAACTGAAAAGTAGTGTCAGCAATCTCCCAGTTTAGGAGACATAATGGCTAAGATAAACAGAAAATACGAATGTAAGAGCCAACATAGATAAATGGTAATGCAGACATGAAAATAAAATAGAAGAGTGTAGGGAATATGTGTTAACCCCGAGATTATCCCTGGTAAAAGACATCATACTCCGTAAAGTAGAAGGGCATCAAAAAAGAGGAAGACCCTTGGTGAGATGGGTTGAGAAGTGGCTGCAATAGAGGGATCTCTGCTATGTAACAGAGGGATGCTCATCAACTCGGCACTTCTTCTATGGTCTCTCTCTCTCCCTCTCTCTATTCCCTCTTCTTTTGGTGTCTATCTATATGAGATAGGTAGGATAAGCAGTCCCAAGGAGACAGCAGCAGGACTGAAGGTGAGGGAGACAAAAGGGGAGGTAAAGAGGAGCCAATAACAACAGGGTCAGGGGCATAGCAAGGGGTATAAAATCAATGGGGAGAAAGCTGTCGCATATTTGATCAACTGAAATGTAACCAAGAGGGATAACTGAGAGGTGAATGCTAGAATGCTAGGTAAAGATAATACTGGGGCAGGAGGAAAGAACAAAGAAAAAGAGGAAAGAACTAAAAGGCAATAACCATATATATAGGTATAAATATAGATATGTAAATATATAAATATATAAGATAGCTGTATTAATCTCTCTCCACATACACACACACACACACACACACACACACAATAAGGAAGCAGGCAGACTTTTTGCTTCTACTTAAGTACAAGAACGGTTTGTTCTAATAACGGTTTGTTCTAATAACATGGCACTGTATGATACTCATCTTCCCAAAACAATTGCTGAAGACAAAATGGGTGCATAAGCAGCAAACGTGATAAAGAAAGCTGATGGTGCCTGGCTATCAAAAAATACAGCGTCTGGGGTCTTAAAGGCTTATCATTAAACAAGCGGCCATATAGCAAGGAAGCAACAAAGCCCACATGGAAGAAGCATACCAGCTTGTGTGATCATGAGATTTCGAAAGGTACAGGTATCAGAAGTTCAAAAGGAAGTAATCAAATTGATGTGAAGGAGCTTGGACAAAATGGAGACCCCAAACCCACCTTTAAGATCATTGGACAGTCCCTCACCAAAGGGCCACACAGAAAGGTTGATAAATCTAGAGGGTGGTACAGCACTGATGAAAACACTTAACTATCTTCTAGCTCTTTAATATTTCCTCCCCTTACTAAAATGGTCTTTGTTTCACATAATTGGCTTTGTTAGACCTGTGTATGTTCATTTGTATAATTAAGAGCTCTCAATGCATGAAAGCCAAAATAGCCTGTCAGGCAGTAGGTGGGTGAGGGGACACAGATAGCCAAAATGACTGAAGAACTCCAATCAAGGGGCATAAATAACAGAATTGTAGGGGAACAGATAATGGATACAGTAGATGGTATAAGATATGGCAAAAAAATTAATAATAATAATAACTATAATATAAGAATAAGCGCTTCTGGGGGTAGGATGAAGGAGGGAAAGAATAAAGAGAAGTTGATATCAAAAAGTTCAAGAAGAAAGAAAATGTTTTGAAAATGATGGTGGTAGTAAATGTACTATTATGCTTGATCTAATTGAATTATGGATTGTTACAATCCCAATAAAATTAAAGCTCCCAATAAAATTATGTTTTAAAAATTCCCCATTCTATGCTGTTTCATTGTTCATAAATAGCCAACCCTTTACATCCCTTTCCTGTAATGCCTTAGTTTTTTTATTGTTGTTACTCATCCTTCTTCTCTATCTGTCCCATCTACTAAGTATCATGTATATCTAGTTATCTATGTGTTTATTAATTTAGAAATCTTGTCAATCATCCAACTATTAATAACTGCGTGAATTTGAGAATGTGAAAAATATATGCAAACTCACCGAAAAGTTAAGCATTTGCTTCTCTCGCTCAGAAAAGTTTAATAATTTCCCCAAAGTCATACAGTAATTAAGTGTTGTTTCCATAAGATGGAGCAAGAGGAGGAGAAAGGAACATGCTGATAGTTCCCCTGAGAAATCAGAGTCAAAGTGGTAAATACCTTCAGGCTAAGCTCCATCCTATATTCACAGCCCATTCTCGGGAGAAGAGGAAGTTCTATTATGGCCGCTCCTGAATGATGCTGGCCCTTTGGATCTCTCAAGGCTTTTCCTCACCTTACAGTCTAATTCTCTGGAAATTAAGATCACACCTCTGCCTGCTCTAACAAAAGCAGCAGTGCCACTTACAATGTTCCAGGCACCATTCAGTCATTTACATGAGTGAACTCATTCAGTACTTCGGAAAATCCTCTGGAGTACTCACCCCATGGGATGAGTGTCCCAGGGGATGAATGCAGAAATGAACAAGGTTGACTAAGGTCGCATGGATTCGGTAAATGTGTTTCCAGGATCACTTTTAAATGTCAGTCCTTCAGACCGCAGGCTTCTGTGAATATTAGGTCCTAGATATAGAATTGGTTTGAGCTGTATTCAGGGTAATCGAATCTAATTTGTCATTCCACTTCACTGGCTCTTTTCCACTTTGGGAAATGTTTCCAGACTCTCAAATGGGTTCATAGGCTTAACCCATTAGCTCTTTGGTTAATCACAAAGGGTTTAACCATAACTAATTAACCCACTGCTATGATGATTCCAACTCCTGGCAGCCATGTAGGTCAGAGTAGAGCTGTCCTTCAGGGTTTCCAAGGTTATACTCATTCCAGAAGCAGACTTTCACATCGTCCTCCCACCAGGGGACGGAGGGTGGGTTCAAACCATGAACTGGCAACAGAGGAGATCTCGAACATTGCCTTACCAAAGCGCCATCATAAATGCCTCATCCCTTCGAGAAAAAGACCCATGGCAACACGTGGGCATGCAATCCTCACCCCCACGGCCTGTGAGTAGTCTGGCTCCATCAATATGAATGCGCCCAAGAAAGGGCAACATAATTTAGTCTTTTGTCACAGGAGATCTAATTAATGCAAATGCAACCAATTAAGCCACAAAAAAGTTGGATTCTATGAAGAGTGCGGCATCAGGACTGGAGGAAGGCTTATTAACAACTTCAGGTACGCAGAGGACACAACCGTGCTTGTTGAAAGTGAGCAGGAATTGAAGCACTTGCTGATGAAGATTAAGTATGGCAGCCTGCAGCATGGATTACATGTAAAGAAGCCCCAAATCCTCACTAATGGACCAATAGGTAACAACATAATAAATGGAGAAATGGTTGAAGTTGTCAAGGATTTTGTCTTACTTGGATCCACTATCAATGCTCATGGAAGCAGCAGCCAAGAGACCAAAAGACATACTGCATTCGATAAACCGCTACAGGAGGCCTCTTTAGGGTATTGCAAAGCACAGATGCTACTTTGAGGATTGAGGTGCACCTGACCCGAGCCATGGTATTCTCCATTGCATCATATACATATGAAATTTGGACATTGAATAAGGAGAATAGACACATTTGAATTGTGGTGCTGGAGAAGTATACTGAAAGTACCACAGAATGTTAAAGGACAAACCAATGTGATTTGGAAGAAGTAAGGATCAGGGTGCTACTTAGAGGCAAGGATGGCAAGACTTCGGCTTACATACTTTGAAGATATTATCAGGAAATACCAGTCCCTGGAAATGGACATACTGTTTGGTAAAGTGGAAGGGTGGCAAAAAACCAGAAATCCCTCGATGGAATGGACTTTTTTAATTGAATTGCATAAACTGTATAAAGGTTTAAATCAAAAGTCTTCATGTAAATGAAAGTTCTCTAATTCTAGAAGTTCGTATAGGCTAATTTCAAGCACGGATTTAAGAAATGGGAGAGAGTTATGGATGGCACAGTGAAGTCATCCTCCTGGCTCTGGATCCTTAAAAACAGCTCAGAGCTCTTGGCTAAGGGTGCTTGCTTCTTGGGACCTCAACTGCCTGCAGGAAAATTAAAGAACGAAACCATGCAGTTCTACTCTAGCTCTAGATATGAATTTTCAATAACCTCAGAGAAAATAGTTGATCAGTCTTGTAAACAGTTGCTGACTCATTAACATTTCCATGAAATTATCTGTTTCTCTGGGGCAGCTCTGATAGATAACACTTCAGTTGTGAGTTTTCCCTTCAAAATCAGATTTCCAGAGATCAGCGAGGTTAAAATCTCATAGGTTCTGTACATTCGTTGGTGGAACTCTGAAGGCAAATCTTGTAGACAACTATTTTGTCTACAGAGTATCAGGTATTGGAGTATCGATAAATATATTACTTTATTTTAAATCAGTAGTTCGGTATAACCAAATAATAGTCTCCTACCACAAAAACCATCCCTGTTATGTTAGCATTTGCAAGCAAAATATTATTATGAGGCAAGGTCTATGAAATTTTCCATGTAAAACTTACTGAAAATAAAATTTTTTACTAAAACGTATTTTACAGCAGAATTACTTTTTTTTTGTTTGTTTGTTTTATCCATTTCTTTATTGCTTTGCTGAAACAAATCCCAGACATCATGTCAGGCCATCCATCCATACTTACACATATATCTTTAAAAAACATGACCATTGAAAACAACAATAATGCCACCATTGTGATCTAATTTATCCTACAATATACCTATAATTATTTCAATAGGAAGACTCAATATAACAAGAGATGAAGTTTAAGATTAAACCGCAAGCCAGACTCACTGCCATTGAGTTATTCTGACTCATATCA
>NW_022103908.1:3649425-3652645 GCF_000313985.2 Echinops telfairi | reverse complement strand
CATGTGGGCTTTGTTGCTTCTGAGTACAGCAGAATTACTTTACATCTTTTTTTAAGTGTTACATAATTAGTAATCTTAATTCAAGGACATCTTAGTAAACTGAAGTAACCTTTAATATCAAGAGCTCATCAATGATGAAGATAATTGATATATACTTTATTTAACTTGAGCTTATTTTCCTTTAAAGTATGGCCAATATAAATGAAGACAAATAGTCATGATAAATAATGAAATATAATGACCTCTGTATAATTTTATTTAAAATGTAAGAAATTAATATCCAGAGGATTGGAGAAAGACTGATCAGTAATATTCATAGTATATGGGAGAATCCATTTCTAATAATTTTCTCTCACCCAGTGCATGTTTCATTTTTATAAGATTGAGGAAGTATAACAATTTCTCATAAACTTAATAGAAATATGAATGAGCTCCTGATATGAGATAAATTCTCTATAATGAAACATATGCATTTATGCAGATAGGTATAAGCTATTAAGATAACCCATGTACTTGTAAATAGTGCAAATAGTACTACATTTTTCCCACAAACTAATACAGAAGCTGAGCAGAGTTGGACTGCGATACAGTGAGTTACTGAATGTGGCCCTTCTGGCCTTAGTCTTTGTAAAGAACATTCAATGACTGGGTGGGTAAGAGTGCAAAGGAGGTGCGTGTGGGCCACTATGGACACTGAACAGTGCGCTAATAATGTAAACAAAGGGCAAAGCATCCTTGTGGGAGTTAGATCAGGAAAAGAAATGTGTGGAACCCTAAAGAGGGGATTGGTGGTTTTGCTACCATGCTAGGGTTAAATGGAGAAAGAGAGAAAGGAGCACATGCAACATGGAAGACAGGGAGAGATGGCACCCGAGGAGTAAAAGCAATAGTAGTGCAAGACACGTATCATCAGCCGGTGCCCCACAGGACGCCAGGACATTTACACCTGCCCACAAGGGCCCACAACGGCAGAGGGTCTGTCTTGATCAAGGAAGGGTATCCAGAGTTGTTCCAATTACTTCTAAATTGATCCCAATTCTGACTTGTATCCTGTTACTTCCCTAATAAGCCAATTCCCTGTAGTATGGTCCATGCGTTCATTAAACGATCAACATCTAGACGGGCGGGAGAGTGCAAGCACACCATGCAGTTACTCTTTGCTTCCCCTTGTTTCACAGACAGGACACAGAGTGACTTTGACGAAGTGAAAGTCCGTGGCAACCTTCCATCAAGCGAGTCTGTCACCACTGTGTCTGAAACAGCATGTGCTCTCTCTGTGTCTCTCTGGCTAATGTGAGTAACTCTCACAGTATTTCAAACTTTTTCAGGATGCTATTACATAATGATATACACATAAATATGACAGGTCTTGGGAAACTGTTTTAAATGGTGGGACTTAGTTTATGGCGGTAACTGTTTCATTGCAGTGGGCTGGAATGGAGCTCACAGGGTCCCTGTGGTATGTCTGTGGTTGGTCCGTAGAATGAAAAGCAGTTTGGCAAAGTTGGACATTTGCGACCTCTGCCTCCTAGGAGCCAGCTGTATGCTGACCTTGTGAAAGAAATGATGCATCTAAAGAATTTTAAGCTGGCTATAGTGTGAATAACATCAGCCATAAAACCAGCATACACACAATATTGATGTTTTACCATTTATGAATATAAAATAATGTAAATTACATTATAGGATGCATTTCAAGTAAATAGCCACACAAAAAGGCCCCTTCTATTTAATGATTTGATTTTTTGTAAAGTTAAGCATCACTGAAATCTCTTAAAGCACACAGTCAAAATAGATTCAATATTTTAAAGTAGGAGTAGAGTAGTAAATATCAACCAATCATATACACAACAGTAGGCCATTAATGTCACACTGCTTCAAATGAGCAATCATTTCATTGTTTTTCCTATGACAAAAATATTTAAAGGAAACTTCCCCTAGGAATGAATCTAGTGAATGTTTTATTTGGACCATAAAAAGGCAATAAAACATGTTTTATTGTCATTGTCGAACATAATTTATATAAAATTTCCTGACATTTTTTTTTTCTGAATAGGGAAGATCATTTCACATCTGGAAAAAAGTAGTTATCGCTCTACTACAGCAGAAGATCTATGTAAGCCAGCGGTTCTCAACCTGTGAGTAGTGACCCCTTTGGGGGTCGAATGACCCTTTCCCAGGGGTCGCCTAAGACCATCAGAAAACACTTATTTCCAATGGTCTTAGGAACCAAGACACCGCTCCTCTATCCGTGTCCAGGCAGCTTCGCCCACCTGCAGAAAGGCCCACATAGGACACTGTTACCCATGCTACAAGACAAAGTTTCATTTATTTGTAATTAAATATAAACATTTCACAATAGATAATTACATAGTGTCTTTGTGATGAATCACTATGCTTTGATTATGTTCAATGTGTATCAAAGAAAATACATCCTGCCTATCCGATAGTTACATGACAATTCATAACAGTAGCAAAATTACAATTATGAAATAGCAACAAAAATAACGTTATGGTCGGGGGTCACCACAACATGAGGAACTGTATGAAAGGGTTGTGGCATTCGGAAGGTTGAGAACCACTGATGTGAACTATCCCTTGAAGGTAATGCAACATTCCTCATGACGTCAGAGCGGGAGAAGTCCACAGTGCCAGCACATCATCCTTCTTTCTTCTCCAGCAATCACACTGAGCCACGATCCTATACATCTCATGATGGGTTTGAACCTGCGCTGGAAGGCTATCAGCTACTTATGATGTGAAATGAAAATTTGCTTTGGGTTAGTATGAGCTAAGAAAAAATAAACAGACAAAAAGATTCTATTCTACTACTCCTGAACTGAATACATGAAGATGAATCAGGCATCGGGATTGGAGGAGATTTAGTAGCCTGTTAACACTGTCTGTGATATGCAGACAATCTTGCCTCCGGAAGGTGGGGATGACATGGCACACTTGCTGATAAGGATCAACTCAGCGTAAGGAAGACCCAAATCCTCACAAATGGACCAATCGGTAGCATCAAGATACATGGAGAATAGGCTGGTGTGCTTCTTCCATGTGGGCTCTATTGTTTCTCAGCTATATGGCCGCTTGTTTATCTTCAGGCCTTTAAGACCCCAGATGCTCTATCTTTTCATAGCCAGGAACCATCAGCTTTCTTCACCACATTTGCTTGTGCACCCGTTGTCTTCAGTGATCGCGCCAGGAAGATGAGCAT
>NW_022103908.1:3646621-3647710 GCF_000313985.2 Echinops telfairi | reverse complement strand
TTTAAAAAAAAAAGATGACATGGAGAAAATGTTGAAGTTCTCAAGGATTTCATCTTGCTTGGATCAATGTTCATGGACTCAGTAGGCAAGAGATCAAACGATGAACTTCATTCAGTGAATCTGCTGCACAAGACTTCTTTAGAGTGTTGAAAATTGAGGCGCTTACCCACGTGACCCAAGCCATGGTATGCTGAACATGCCATGCATAGAAAGCTGGTCGTTGAATAAGGAAGGCCCAAGAAGAATTGATGCATTTGAATTATGGTGTTGAAAGAAAGTGTTGAAAATACTATGGACTGCCATAAGAACAAACAAATCTATCCTGGAAGAAGTATAGGCAGAATGCTCCTTAGAGGAAAGGATGGCAAGACTTCATCTCAGATACTTTGGAAATGTTGTGAGGACATGTCAGTCCCTAAAGAAGGATGTCATGCTTGGTAACGAGGAGGGGCAGTGGAAAAGAGGAAGGCCCTCAAGGAGATGGATTGACAGTGCTCCAACAATGGGTACCAGCACAGGAAAGATGGTGAGGACGGCGCAAGACCAGGCAGTTATGTTAGGTTGTGCATACGGTCACTGTGGGTGGGAGCCAACTCTATTGCTCTGGACAACAACCTATTTATATTATTTTGTATATAAAGACTGGATGAGATAACTTGTCAGATAATTCCAGGAAGGGATGTAAATAATAAGAGCTAACATTCATTGAGTTCTCAGCTCTAGACTTAGTCAAACTTAGGTAGGATATATATTTTACATATAACCTCTCATTTTTTTTACAACTTGAAAAAGAAAAAAATACACTCAGCTCTTTTGCTATGTTACAGAGGTCAGTGTGGAGGAGGACTAGCCTTTGATGTAGTCATTTCTGAGTAGTGACATAAAATGATTGGACTAGACACAGAGACACAAGGCAAAGACACATTCCTTGCCAAGGAATGCCAAGGACTTCCAAAGGCTACTGACAAGAAAGGATCCTACCTTATGGTTGTTTCAGGTTCTAGCCTGCAACATTGTAAGCCACTGCCATCAATACCAACTCACGGCAACCCTAGTAGAACTGGCCCTGTTGGCTTCTGAGACGGTGAG
>NW_022103908.1:3643686-3646023 GCF_000313985.2 Echinops telfairi | reverse complement strand
CTAACAAATATATCTCAGAATAAGTGCCGGCGTAATACTCCTTTGAAACTGGAATGTCGAGGCTTCGTCTCACAAAATTTGTTATCAGAAGTGATCAGCCCTGGGAGAAGGCCATCGTGCTTGGTAAAACAGGTCAGTGACAAAGAGAGAGCCCCTCAATGAAACAGGTGAACACAGTGGCTACAACGATGACTCAAATCCAAAGCTGGGAGGTTGGTTCCAGATAAGGTCGTATTTCATTCTGTTGTAAATAAGGCCACTAAGAGTCGGAATTTATTTGATACCACCTATCAACAAGAGCATTCCCAGGAAGAAGTAGATCCAGTTTAGAGGTGAGAAAAGATATTTGCCCATATGCCCAAATGATTCCACATAAAGACACATAAAAGATAATTAACATAGTCCCACAAGGACAAGCTGAAGAACTGTATTAACTAAGTGTAAATAAGAAAAAAAAGCAAGGCTTGTAAGGCTGGCACAGGTGTGGGTTCTGTGGTGGGTTCGATTGTTACGACTAGGAACTGATTTGATATCACTTAACAACAACAACATTAAAGAAATGTGTCACATGTGATTTTTAATTGCCTAAGTTTGTGATACTCTCACATAGTTGGTATTTTCTCTTTACATCACAGATTCCCAACCCCCACCCCCACCTAAATTTGATTCATTTGCTGTTTGGTTAAGAATATATACGACAAAGTGCAGCGTTCATTAGCTGTTTCTACAGGCATCATTCGTTTGGGGGACACCCCCTTTCTGAAGTGCTCCTCTCCAATTAGCATAAACTCACTGATCCCAAGGTTCCTAGCTAATCTTTCAAGTCTGATCCCACATAGATAATGAACAAAAGTTATTGAATTTTGTAAGGTCCCATTTATTTGTTTTGTCTTTCTGTCTGGACTTTGGTTATTACATATTCAGTAGATAATCCATTGTTGACTGTCGGCCTTATAGCATTGTCCCTGCTTATTCCACGCATTTTGTGGTTTTAGTCTGCACAGGCTAAGTCCTTAATACAATTTAAATTTGGTTTTGTGTATAGTATGAAACACGGATCATGTGACATTTTTCAGCATATGGAAATCCAGTTATCGTCGCACCCTTTGGTAAAATAATCTTCTTTCCTTACTGAGTGGATTTTTAGCATTATTGTCAAAACTTGTGTGGTCAGAGAAGAATGAGTTCTCGGGCCTTTCAATTTTTCCATTGGTCTATGTGTCTACTGTTATACCAGTTTTAATGACTGCATCATATGTATATAATGTTTATAATACCGTATATAATATGTATTAATATTAGAAAATGTTAGTTCATCTATGTTCCTCTACTCTCAACATCACTGTTGCTATCCAGGGGACACTATGTAGATTTTTAGAAATCTATTACATATATGTCTTGGAATTTCACGTCTGGAAGGTAGCATACTGATCTTCTAATTCAATGTCCTCAAAGTATAATTTGTGTAAAAGAAAGAAGATGACTAATTTAGTTCCTACTGAAAATGTTTTAAGATATTTTTAGTGTATGATGAAATGAAATCTACTGCAAATGCTTCCTGTTCGATAAGCAGGAAGCCGAACGAATAAATAAAAGTTTCCTGTAAGAAGTACAACCAGAATCTTGCTTAAAGGCATGGATGGCAAGACTTCGTCTCATGTACTTTGGACATGTTGTCCAGAGACCAGTCCCTGGAGAAGGACACCCCTTGGCACAGGGACAGAAAGAAGGTGGAGAAAAAAAGGCAGGGTCTTGACAAGATGGATTGACACAGTGGCGGTAACAATGGGCTCACGCAGAAGAACAATGAGGAGGTGTCGCAGAACTGGGCGATGTTACTCCGTTGGACTTAGGGTCGCTATGCGAAGAACCAATTCCACAGCAGCTCAGAACAATTGTCTTTGAGTTCTACAGACACTTCTGATGACGAGTTCTGGTGATGCAAACCCGCTCAGGACAAATTATTACCATTTTAAATCAAAGGCAAGGTACTCATTTACTTACACAATAAAAAGGTCTGTAGTGGTAGTAGATCTTAATCTCCTTCACAGTAAAGCCTTCACTGGCAGGCTATTGAATCGGTACATCCATCTTTAGAAAATAAGTTAGTACTTTTTTTGTTTCATTTATAATAAAGATACCCATGTGCAGGCCACCTCCCAGAGGAACAAGGTCACAGTCTATCTGAGCTCACGGTGTTGGTTGTTCAACATGATACATTCTAGAGGTATGGGAGAAAATGGAATTTAACTGGCATTCTGGATAGTAATAAAATGGTCTTGATATTACTGAAATGATCATTAAATTTCTGATGTCTGTAGCTTTCAATTTGTTACC
>NW_022103908.1:3640245-3643586 GCF_000313985.2 Echinops telfairi | reverse complement strand
ATGACATCTCTGAGATAAACCCTAATATGAACAAACAAGCAAAAAAAGCAAAACGAAAATACAGAAAATGTTGAAAACCAGATCCGGTCCAGCATGCATCAGAGGGAGGATCAACTGACAAAATTTTACCTGTTCAAGTCAGGTATATCCCTTTGATCTATACTCAAGTCTTCAATGCACTCTGATGTTAGCTACATTGTAGATAAATGTCTAGATTCTGGACTAAGAGAAACAACAACAGCAAAGATTTCTATACAGAAAATCTATGAACATTCTGGAGAAGGTAACAGAGGGTCCAATGATATAAGGTGGCTAGTGTATATGAGGGTTAGTTTTAAAATATTGCTACTAGGATTCCAATACTTACATCCATGTGTTTATTCTGAATAAAAAGTGTTTAGATATGTGTCTGTAATCGCTGGATGCCTGGAGACAATATCTCTCCATAACCCATTTTTTTCTTAATCTCATTAGAGTACCTTCCAAACCACAACAATCAAAAGTTTCGATCAAAACATTGCCTTCCACGGAATCCGTTCAACCAGTTAAATTGAAGGCAGAGAGGTCGGCTTAGAAGGTGATGGGGATCATACATAGGTGGAGTTGTTAGCTGTTCTCAGAGGAGACAGGATAATCATGAAGGCTTATAAGAAAGAAGATGTAAGAAAACAGAAAGCTGCGTCCATCGGTGTGAAAAGGAGAAGGCACATTGCACTGGGGAGTTTTTCCAGTCGTGATAATGCACCTGCTCCTTCAATGCACCTGTCCCAGAGTTGACCTATGGAAATTTCTCTAGAAGATTTTATACCCTGTCCCCCTGCAGCCCCGACCTTACCCCTTCAGATTTCTCTTGACTCCCAAACCCAAGAATACTTCAAAGGAGCACAATTTGAAGACCAGGGACAGGGAGGGGTGCCCAAACTGTCAGCTTGACAATGTGTCAATAAAAGAACTCAAAATTCTTCAGAGAAAAGTAAACGAAAGGAAACAAGCGACAACAGAAACCAACACCTCACTGCCATCGAGTCAATTCCAAATATTAGTGACCTTAGAGGACAGAACAGAACTGCCTCTGCGAAGGTCTGAGATACAGGAGTGGAAAGCCCCATCTTTCTCCCGTGGAATAGCTCTCAGTTTCAAACTGCTGACCTTGTGGTTAGTAGACCCACAGGGAACCCTCTTTTCCATAAGGACTATGAGACAGAAAGATAGTCTTCAGAAGTGTACAGACATAAAGGGAGGATAGGTTGAGAAACAATAGTTTCACATTTTAGCTTCACATTTCTAGAATTTTATAGCTATATATATGTATATAGCTATATATGTATATATACATATACATATGTATATATGTATATATATACACAAATATATATATATATATTTGTTATTACGTATCCATGTGAGACTATACAACAACTAAGAAAATCACAACTCAGCATTAATAAGTGGACTTTATTTTTTCCCCTGCAATCTCATTTTTCCTACGTTGTACCAAGAGGAATATTTTACATGGTATGATTTCATTTAATCACACCATGTTAATTTCATTTAATAATAAATTAAAAGATTACCTTTTGAAATGACTGTACATGATAATGATGGAGTCTAAGCACAGAAAGAAAAATCTAGATAAAATACTGTGTTTATTTATTTTGTGTGAATGTTATTGGTGCCCCAAACTAATACAGAAAAGGCCAGATTTACAGTCAAAACAATACAACCATCTATGATGGGCATTTGGAACTCAAATAATGACTAATTTATTGGACAATAGTCATGTAGTCCCATGTCTGAAATATTCATTCCCTTCCCTCATTAAGACCTCAATTTGGTTCATCTAAACTGAGAATGGTTTTGTATTGGGGTTTGTGGAGAACTAGTTTAGGCTAAATATTTCATTTTATTTATTTAGATAGGCTACACCAATTTCCTCTGGCCATGACACGCTTACCTGATGATGCTAGTCTTGTTCTTGGTTACAGCAGAGTCAGTGCCGACTCGTGTTGAGCTCACAGGTGCAGAGTAGAACTGTCAGGGTTTTCAAAGTGGTGGCCTCTCTGCAGCACCAACCACTCACCAGCTCTGTCTTCCAAGGTGCCTCTGGGTAGGATCAAACGGCAAACCTTTGGGCTAGTATTTGAATGTTTAACCCTGATGTTACTCAAGTAGATCTATATCTACCCAGAAGAGTTCTTGGTTCTTATGCAAACATTCCACTTCAGCATATACTGGAGCTTCAGAAAGCTCAGGGAAACTTCCATGATCTTGATCCCATTCAACTACAGAATTTTTGAAGCCCCTTTTTGATGAGCCGCCAAGCTCTTAACCACTGTACCACCAGGGCACCTTCAAAAGCAGTGAGGATACAAAATATGATTGTCACACTTTTCAGCTTCTTTAAGCGAAAATAACAACAGATATAAAACTTAAGTCGTTTTTTAAATTTTAAAAAAGAAACAAGCAACAATATGAAATGAAAGATTACCAATTTCTTGAGAGCAAAAACTGGGACTCTTCCTCACTTGTGACACCCAACTCTGCATATAAAATGTCCTGTCTTGACCCCATGTAAAGTATGAGGGTCAGTCAAAGGGAACGTCCACAAAATCACTGAAACCTTCACTGAACAAAATACCACGGGGGCTGCTCACCAATCCTCCATCGATGTCAGTGCCCTTCCTGGAAGCATTCTAAGCGCTACATTTTAGAAAATGTCAAAATCAAAACAACACAGTTTAGAGATTTCCTGGGGGCTCCTTTCCTCTCCCTCTAAATAGTCTTTGAGAACTGTGGGGGGGAAATCTGAAGGGGAATGATCAGGGGTGCGAGATGGATGAGTTTGGGTTTCTTAGTGGAATTCTCACAGGACAACTCTTGCTACCTGAAAGAATGAACAGATACCATGTCATGATGGAATAAAACATGAGCATTTTTCTCTTTAATGCACTTTCAAGTTTATTAACATTTCTGAATAATAACCCCCCTGACTGTATGTGTCTTTTGAGAAAAAATATCGAGATGACCCATTTGGAATCACCCAAAACGGTTGCCATAATCTTCTGAGTGGACCTTTCTTCCTTGAATTTAACTGGCCAGCAGATCCCTTTGAAAGCCACTGTGGGGCGGTCTGAGGGCCGGGCCCTAATGCCAACTACGTGGACAGCCATGCATCCCCCCAGAAGAATTTATGTCAGACGACAGCACTGAAGCTGCAGCTCAGGGAGAGAGACATGTCTAATCAGAGGACACAGGAGCAAATGAAGGGAGAGGAAGAGAGAGTGGAGCAAATCCTGGCCCACCAAGCCTTGAGGATGATATTCCCGCTCAGAGCAGCCAAT
>NW_022103908.1:3610901-3639792 GCF_000313985.2 Echinops telfairi | reverse complement strand
AACCGATTACATGGATCTACATATAACCTCCTCCCTGGGGAATGGACAACAGAAAAGTGGGTGAAGGGAAACGTCGGACAGTGTAAGATATGACAAAATAATCATTTATAAATTATCAAGGGTTCATGAGGGAGGGGGGAGCGGGGAGGGAAGGGGGAAAATGAGGAGCTGATGCCCAGGGCCCAAGTGGAGAGGAAATGTTTTGAGAATAATGATGGCAACAAATATACAAATGTGCTTTACACAATTGATATATATATATGGATTGTGATAAAAGTTGTATGAGGCCCCCAATAAAATGATTAAAAAAAGAAAGCCACTGTTTTGATTAGACATATTTTTGAAGGTACCCTAACAGGACTAACAAGGATCCCTGATGGAGTCGTGGTTACTTATTGGCCTGCTAACTGAGAGGTCAAGAGTTGGAAACCACCAAATGCTCCAGGGGACAGAGATGAGGCTTTCTACTCTTGTAAAGCGTCTCAGTCTCAGAAACCCACCGGTGCTGGTCCTTGCTCTCCAGCAGCATAGCTGTAAGTCAAAATCAGCTTGATGGCGGCGAGTTTGGTTTTGTTTGAGCAAGACCAAGTCCATGTAGAGAATTTCTCTGCAGCCACCTATTGGCTGCAAAGACACATTTAAATATATTTTGTTTTTAATAAACTATTGCATGTATATACTAGAACCCCAGTAGGAATACATTTTTATTTTCTTTCATATACTGTAAAGTGAGCAAGTTAACGTTGAGACAATTGTAATCTGTGTCAAAGTTTACACAACATGCTGGTTTCTGGTTCAGCAATTCATATATCCTTTATTTAGAACGCTGATCACAAGCTCTACAATATAACAGCACTTTCCCCACTTCTTGTTTATATCATGTCCACCAGCCTGTATTTCCTATCCCTCCACTTCCTGAATTTTATCTCTGGGCAAATGCTGTCTGCTTTCTTTCCAATGGCTGACTGGTGAAGGGTGCTCTGTACCAGACCTGAGGGGTGGCAGTGTATATGCCCAGGTCATGTGTCTTCTGCCCTTCTCCCAGGGCGCTTTCCACGGCATCAGTAATCCCCTGCATGCCTTCGCCGATCAGTATTCTGCTGGATACTGGAGGGGAGCCTCATGCAGTTCTTGGTGTTTGCCATGGAGGTCGCGCCCCCCGCCACCTTCCTGTGAACTCTAGCTGTTCTCGTTTTCACTGACCCCGCTCTCTCTTCTCCACCAAGGGAGTCTGCCACGCTTCCCTGACCTCCCCCTGCTAGATGACGGCCTTGAAGCCCTCTCCAGGTTGAAAATCAAATCAAACGCATGGCCACTGAGCTAATTCCAACTCAGAGCCACCCCATAAAGATGGCCCCAGACAACATAATCTTTCTCCTGCAGAGCAGCGCAGACATTTGAACCGTCAACTCTGTGGTTAGCAGCGCAATGGTTACCGCCCCCCCCTCGCCCCCCAATACCCTCAAAGCTCTTCACGCCACAGCTGGGACAATTACAGCTGTCCCTTTTATGGTTCCCGCCACTACATCATCATCTCTGGCGTGCACTACTGATGCTCAGTGGTTTCTTAGATTTGCCTGATTTTTCGTTTGGTTGTTTGGTTTCTACTGGTTGGAAGTATATGCTTCCCCACTGGCTGAAAGCATCAATCTACAATCATATATTGATGTATACTTTAGTGTATTTCCTAGTATCATTTTAAATGTTTTTGCCGAATTTAAGTTTGAAATTTTTCTTTGTGCATCTCCCTTAGCTATTTATTGCCTTTGAATTGATGCCAACTCATTCCGGTCTGTAGGATGGAGAAGAACTCCTCTTTTCCATTTCTGACCCTTGACATCTTCACAGGAACAGACAGCACCTAAAATATCTTATTAAATCAGGGCGTATTCATAGTATGATTAATAGCTATTAATCATACAATCCAACCATGAAGCTGTATTAAAGTTTGTAGCTAGAATAAATAAGGGGATTTTAGATGAATTAACAACATATTTAAGAGTATCTGCGGCTCTCATCCAGATTTAAGAAGGCATGTAAATATAATGCATTTCAATATCAGGGGATCGAGTGGGAAGAAGTGCTTTGAAAATGATGATGGTGGCATATGTGCAAATGTGCTTGACACACTGGAGGAATGTATGGATTGTGCTAGCAGAGGTAAGAGCCCCCAATAAAAGTATTTTTTAAAAATATCTTTAGATATCAGTTTGACTTAATCAAAACAAGTGTTGGCATTATTATTTTAAATTTAATAAAAAAGTATTTTGAAAATCTAAATAGAAGATCTAGTGTGTTTAATGTGCATGTATGTATGTACTTGCATATATTTAGAAACATTGCAAATGTATCTATATAATATACCAATTTTTTATCATAGCATCCTTATTCGCTAAAAGGTTATATAAAAATTGTAAACATACTTGAACTAAAGTTTATGCCATCCATCCACATGGTTATCCCTTCAATAAACAGTTATGATATGCCTTTTGTATTCAAAAAAGAGGAAAGATAAAATGTTATTTTAACCAGAAAATGTATTCTAACAAAGGCACACAGATTACAAAGCTGTAATGTAGAGTGCATAGGATGACCCGATTCATTTAAACATTGAAAAAATATTTTGATATTAAATTGTTGGAAATACCGAGTTGATATAGAATAGTCCTGTTTTTTCTAAAGTGACCAAGGTTTACATTTACAGGAAAATACAAGGTGCTTCAGCAAGCATGAGGAAAATGGAATGAAAAGATAAGCGAATTCTCATAACTTTCTGAAGCACCTTCATAGAACGAGGAGGGACGGCTTTTCTCTTCATGGGACCGGGCACTGGAAACTGCCCCAAGCAGTGGGCTGTGATGACAGGCAAAAGACGTGCTTGGGAGCAGCTGCAGGCTGGCTGCTCCTAAGCTCATTTCCCCGCATTCTGAGCCAATGCAGTTTAATAAATTTGCTCCCTTGGATAACTGCACCTTGGGTCCCACCTTCTCTTCAATGCCAACTGCATTAGCTGCATGTGAATAACAAATCTTGTGCATTTTGATTTTTTTCCTTAATATAAATATTCTAATTTTGTGTTCTTGTATATTTTGATCTTAACACCCTCATTCAGGTATATGATTAATCTCAGAGATAAATTGGCAGTAGCTCCAGGTCTGCACAACAGAAATCCATTTTGTGGTTGTTTAAGCATCTGAAAGAACATCTACTTGGAGTGTATCATCCATTGAACTACCTCCTTTTTGCCCATTAGAGCTGGCTTTCCTGCCGCGGTGTCCTCTGACATTCCTCCATCTTGAAAACGTGCAACGGGAAACGAGGTTTGTATGGAGTTGCCTCGTGACTCCTAATGAAAAATTGGGAAATCAGGCCAACAGGAAGGCGGTGCAGAGAGGGCAGGAGAGGCTAGGCCAAGTGAAAGGCTCGAAGTGTAAGCCAGGTGTACGTGAGCGCTGTCTAATAATGCAATAATTGTGTCATGTAATAATAATGTAATAATTAATGTAATCATGTAATGAGGGACTCTGTCCCAAACTTTTGATCCTCAGGCCCAGACCCCACATTCAATTGATCATCCTTTTCCGCATGGATGAAGCGGGAAAAAATACATGGACTTTTAGTTAGACCAACCCAAAATTATTAATCAAATAAAGAGAGAATAATCCAACTACGATCATCAAGAATGAAATCAAGGACATGACTTATGATTTGAAAGAATTACAACACATTTTAAGGGAATGATTGTATGTCAGTAAATCAGATAACGTAGCTGAACTGGAAAAATTACTAGAAACACCCAAACAACTGAATCTGAGTCAAGGAGAAAGAGAAAGCCTGAATAAACTTATATAAGTGAAGTTATTATATTATTTGTCTACAAATAAATGAGTGAGTGAATGAGTTTTCCCCAAAAGCTAAGATCTAGACAGCTTCATTGGTGAATCATATTAGACACTTAAATAAGAATTAACACAAGAAATCAGTCACCGTTTCCCCAGATATTTATGTGGGGAATGCATTGTATCAGTATTACTCTAGTACCCAAACCAGGCAAAGACATCATAGGAAAACTTTCTTGAGAGATGCAACAATTCGTAACAAAATACTAGCATGGTAGACAACTCCAGCCACATCGTCAGAATTACACACCATGACTTAGTGAGAATTTATCCTAGGGCTTTAATGTTGGCTCAACATGTAAATTTTAATCCGTATAATGACTGATATTATTAAAGAATAAAAGCCATACGTACATCTCAGTAGACATTGAGAAAACATTTGTCAAAGTGCCACCACTTCATTTTTAAAGCACGAAACACTCTAGGAATAAAATGATGCTTTCTTATCCTGATCCAGAGCACACATGTAAACCCACAGCTGCCATATTTTACTTTGTTATTGGCTGTCATTGAAAAAGCACAGACTATATGCCAATTCAATAGTGTCCACGTGCACAATTCAATGACCATGCTTAAATTCTTGAAGTTGTGAAAGCATTCACACCCTCCTTTTCTGACTTGTTCCTTCCTGATGAAGGCCTGTAGTAAATTCGGAGCTGTGACTCCGCCGCTTAGTGAGGGATTACGATGTGCCCTGCGTGGGACCAATCGTTAGCTGTAAGGTGCTAACCAGCCTATCGAGGCACCTTGGAAGAAAGGTCTGGCCATCTATTGAATCCAGGCTTTGGAAAGCCCATGGAGCCGAGTCCTGTGCTGACCGATATTTTGCCTTAGAGTTGTAGTCGGCTCAGTCATAGCTGTTTTTCTGTTAGTTTACTGTTAAGAAGCCCTGGAGATAGAGCGGTTAAAGCACTTCATTGCTAACCAAAAGATCTGTAGGTCAAATCTGTCAGCTGCTCCACAGGAGAAAGATGCAGCAGTCAGCTTCCGTAGAGACTTTGGGGCACAGTTCGACAGTGTGCTGTAGGGTCTCTCTGGATCGGAGTCAATGGATTTGGGTTTTAGTTGGTGTTTACTAGAATGCACTAGTTTATTTTTCATCCTAAATGCCCCGCTAGATAGATATCATTATTCTCTGCTTGTGAGTGAGAAATCTGAGGAGTAAAGAGATTACCTAATTTATACAAATTAGGAAATATGAAAGTCAAGTCTCAAACTTGGGCTTATTTTAATTTTAATTGACATGGACTTCACGTACCATACAATTGAATGTTTAATGCACATATCATATAATGCACGTATCATAGTAGGTTTAATTCACATAACATACTACTCAATGATTAATTGGCACGCAATTCCAATTGTTTAATTGCCATACAATGCCATACAATTCAATTGTTTAAACAAATTAAAGATAGTTGTAGAACAATCAACACAATCCATTTTAGAACATTTTCTACATTCTTAGACCCATTATTATTAGCTCCCCAGTCCCCCTGCAACCTCCCCTGCTATAACCTTAACCAAACATCCAAATTCACTGCCACTGACTTGAGTGTAATTCATACTGACCATAGGACAGGGCAGAACTGCCCTTGTGGGTTTCTGAGACTGTGACTGTTGACAGGAATACAGTCTTGTCTTCCTCTCACTGAGCAGCTAGTAATTTGGAACTGCTAATTTTGTAGTTAGCATCCTAAACTTAACCACTACTCCAATAACCCTGTCATTGTGAGGTCCAGGGAGAAAGACGAGGCTTTCGACTCCCTTAACTAGTTACAATCTCAGAAGCCCCCAGGAGCAGATCTACCCTGCCCTATGGGGTCACCACGAGTCAGGAATGACTCAATGGCAGGGAGTGTCCTTTAGTTTGCTGTTGGGTGCCACCAAGTGGCTTCTGACTCACAGCGACCCTGCGTGCAGCAGAGTGAAACACTGCCTGGTCCTGCACCATCCTCACCATCGTGCTTATGTCTGAGCTCACTGTTACAGCCACTGGGTCAGTCCATTTTAGGTACAATTTTTGTAAGTATTAAATAATGTACATTTTCTTAAGTTTTGATGTTTGCGTTTCCTCTGAAATGATGTTGGCAGGTGATGTCAGTGGAAACCCCAGGAGGAGAAATCAAGTACAGTAGAGGCAGACAGTAGAAGGAACTCAATCAATTATTTACTTCTGCTTCTGCATTGTTACTGACATCAGCTCTCTGATGGTACAGGAGACATGTATTTCCAGCTATTTCAGACAATAACCCTTACCAACACAAGGCTGAAAAGAAAAGAACAGAAATAAAAAGAAAACCAAACGTTCTGCCCTAGTACAGATCCGGACTCATAGCGAGTGAGCAAGGTTATTAAAATAAGTAATAGTTCATACAGATAACATTCAAAGACTAGTTCAGAAGTGGTCATTTGAAAATATTTATACAGTCTCAAGTATGCATTTAATTGGTATATTCAAAGTAATAATTGATAGGCTACACTTTCAAAATATATTCCATTTCCATGGAGTTGTCCAACTCCAATAGGACAGGAGATCGGCCCCATAAGGTGTCCAAGTCTCTCATGATTCCAGGATCAGACTGTGTACCTTCCTGTCACAGGGCAGCTGCAGGACTCATAGTGCTGACCTTTCTGTTGACAGCTAAACACTTACTACTCTACCACTAGGTCGCCTTCAAAACTTATAGGAACTCTACTTTCACACATTTCTTTAAAGCCCATACTAATCCTGCTATATAAGGGACTAGTTCAATGATATCCTCTCTTCTCATCCTACTGTACCACTTCCCTCCCAGGGTTGGTATTTACCGTATATACTTGAGTATAAGCTGACCAGAATATCAGCCGAGGCACCTCATTTTACCACAAAAACTACATTAAAAAAAGTGCTGAAAAATTCAGCCAACACATGAATCTATATGGTATTTTAGTGTTAGGTTAAATTTCCTGGGAAATGCAAACACTCAAGCCTGCTGATTCAAGGGTGGGGGGTGGGGGGAAGGTTAAGCCCACTGAGAAATACCTTGGTGATCTGCTTCTGAAAACTCAGCCACTTCAATCCCTAAGGCGCACAGTTCTACTCACACACGAATGAGGTTGCAAGAGCCGAGCTGGCTGCATTGCTATTGGCATTTTATTCTATACCTTGGCATATTCTTAGTCAACTATTATGAATGCATTTAAACTTCATGTGCACCTCTCATTTTACCTTTCACCTCCCATATTCAGTGAGCCATAAACTTGCTTCTATACAAATTCATTACATTTTCATGATGTTCAATCACCGAAATTTAGTCTTCCATGTCCTGGCTATAGTTTGATTCTAAGCTGAAAACTAGTAAGATGATTTACACTATCATAAGCCCTAATTGTTACTCCAGAAGCTAATTCAGCTTCAATCTGAACTTCAAGACAGACACACCTACTACGAAATCAGTTGAAAGTTAAAACCCTACACCCGTGTTTCAAGCAGAGATGTTGTAAATACTTCTGAAATAATACAAAGCAAAATAAGAAACAGATGCACTTATGTAACAAGAGGTATCACAGTCAGTAGCATATGAGCAAAAACCAATGGTACTGAAGAAGGTACTTCAAGCTGCACTGAAGTTAGCCCAATGCTAGGCTCTGTGACTCAATGAAATACTGACTGAACTGTTTTAACCAACTAATGAGGCACTGTAAGAACTCACTCATCTATGCCAACCAGGAAATTTGGAAGACAGTTTGTTGTCCAACTGACTGGAAGAGATCCCTATTTATACCCATTCCAAAGAAAGGGAAACCAACTCAATACTCAACTTGTACAACAGTATCAGTGATAACACGTGCAAGTAAAAGTGTGCTGAACATTGTCTAACAAACTGTTGCAGCAGCAGATTGACAGGGAGCTGCCCGAGGTTCAGGCTGAATTCCGAAGAAGACATGCAGCAAGGATCTTCATTGCTGATGTCAGAGGGAACTTGGCTCAAAGCAGAGAGTACCAGACATTTGTCTACTTGTGGTTTTTTATATGATGCCAAGGCATTTGACTGTGTGGTTCATAAAAAAAAAATCTATAGGTAACCTTGAAAAGAATGGAAATTCCAGAGCGCTTCATTGTGCTCCTTCAGAACTTGTTCATGAAGCAAGAGGCAGTTGTGCAAACAGAACAAGTGAATACTCCATGGTTTAGAATTAGGAAAGGTGTGCATGAGGGTTGCATACTTATTCAATCTGTATGTTGAGCGAATCACCAGAGAAGCTGGATTAGATGAAGAAGGGTATGGCATCAAAATTGGAGGAAGACTTATTAACAACCTGCGGTGTACAGACGACTTGAAACACTTGCGGATGGAGATCAAGGATTACAGCCTCCAGTATATATTACAACTCAGTGTAAAGAAGTCCAAAATCCTCACAACTGGACCAAGAAGTGAAACATGATAAATGGAGAAAAGATTGAAGCTGTCAAGGATTTTATCTTGCTTGGATCCATAAACAAGAGCTAGAATGACACTGTGTTTGGTGAATCTGCTGCACAAGACCTCGGGATGAGAAGCAAAGATGTGGCTTTGAGGATTAAGGTGGTGATCCTGACCTAAGCCAGGGTGTTTTCAATCACTCCATATGCAAGTGAAAGTTGGACACCGAATAGGGAAGACAAAAAGAATTGACGCATATGAATTATAGTGCTGGTGAAGAATACTGAAAGCACCACGGACAGCCAAAAGAGCAAACAGATCTGTCTTGAAGACGTACACCCAGAATGCTCCTGAGTGGCAAGCATGGCAAGATTTAGTCTCACATATTTTGGACATGTCAGGAAAAACCAGTCCGTGGAGAAGGATGCCATGCCCGGGAGGGAAGAAGGACAGTAAACAACACACCAACAAGAGGAACTGACACCGTAGCTGAAGCATAAGAACACGTGGGAGGAAGGCAGGCAGAGGACGGGGAAGTTTTATATTGTTGCACACAGTCACTATGAGGAGGAACCGACTTGGGGGCACTGAACACCCACACCGCATGATTGTGTAATTGTGTAGAATGAAGATGAACTGCAGAGGACCCTAACAAGTCAATTTACTACTAAGAAGAGTCAAGAAAACGTGTTTTATATGGTGCCACGCCTCCATCTCAGTAGAATAAGAATGGCCTCTGGGAACTAAATAGAAGTAAGGAGGATGGTTAATCCTGTCAACTTGGCAGAACACTATAACTATCAGCGTGATGAAGACAAGTCTTTCCTTTGCTGTGAGAATTTGGGCGAATTTCTTGTTTCTTAGGGTTCCTTTTTTTCTCTCTTTTAAAAAACACAAATAAAGGTGGTATGAAATAAACTATAGGCACGTGCTGTATTTCATCACACTGAAAACCATTTGCTCAGTAAATGCTCTTCCTTGCAGGATTTTGTGGCTTTACTATTAGCATGGAGATAATATTGCAAAGCACCTACCTGACATATTATTACACTCTAGGTTATATAAAGAACTCTCATAACTCCATAGTTGAACCGAGAGAAGATACAGATGGCAAATAATCGCATGAAAAGATGTTCAACACCATCAGTCATTAGGTTCAAGGCAAATTAAGACCACAACATGATATGGCTACACTGCTAGCAAATGACTAAGATGAAAAAATACTAACAACTACTATTATTAATAACTACAAATACTTGTAAGGATGCATGGAAACTGGATGATGAATATATGCTCCAGAGCAAGTTTGGCAGCTACTTTAAAAAACAAAACTAAATAATATATGACACAATAGTTACATAACTGGAAATTTTCCCCAGAGAAATGAAGACATACGATCATATTAAAAACATAGAAAATGTTTATAGAAATCTTACTCGTAATTGAAAAAAATCTGATGGCAATACAAATGCCCTTCAACAAATGATTAAGTAAACACAGAACACTACTTAGCAGGAAAAAGGAATTGGTTTCTAATATACACAACAACCTGGATGGATATCAAGGTCATTACACTAAGTGAAAAATGTCACATATTATATCATTGCATTTATATCACATTCTCAAAATTAGAATGGTATGTTGCTGTTGTAGTTGTTAGATGCCAACAAATCAGTTCTGATTCATAGTGAGCATAGCTATGTACAACCAGTCCTGCGCCATCTTCACAATTGTTGTTTGAGCCCATTGTTACAGCCCTGGCGTCAAGGCATCTCATTAATGATATCTTCCTCTTTGTGGCTGGCCCTCTACCCAGCATGGTTCTGTAAGATAGGTTGTCTAGAAAAACATATCCAGTAACATCTATGTATAAGAACTTTATATAAAGAAGTATTTAGATATCAAGAAAGCATCATGGTCCAGTTCAAACCAAGTCTGTCCGTCCAATACTAGTCTCTAAATTCCTTGCAGCCACGTGCAAAAACAGAGTGCAAGGGGATCACAGGCCGGAGAGTTCTCAGTCGTGGGGATTCCAGGTGGGTGGAAATGTGGCAGGGCACCCGCAGCTCGCAGAGTCCGGGGCAGAGTCCCCAGCAGTAGAAAGGTAAAGGGACAGAGAGAGAGGGTCTCTCGTGTCACACACTGCTCTACCAAAAGTTCTAAGATATCAAGGAGGTGCCATCAGGCTGTGACTTGATTGACAGACTGGATTCCAGCCGGAGTCAGGGATGTCTAGTTGACATAAAATCATCTAACTGCCATGATGACGTCCTGTTCCACGGATTGGTCTCTCCTGGTAACACAGGCGAACTATGTGAGATGAAATCTAGCCATCTTCACTGTTAAGTCATATTCTAGCTGAACTTCCTCCGAGATTATTTTGTCTGTACAGTGCATGGCCATTGCAATCATCATCCACAGGCATCAGTTGGTCTGTGGTCCTCCTTGCTCTCTATTGAGTTTTCACATGCCTTGGGGGTGATGAAAAGACCATCGCTGCCGCATGGGTCAGGCAAACACGGGTCCCTTGAGTCCTCAGGGACGTCTTGGCTCTTGAACACTTCAGAGAGCTGGTGGGGCAGATATCTTTTTTCTTTGTTTGAAGACTGCTTCCCTGAGCATCAGTTGCTTGGAAACTTCAATCATTGCTCTATTAATCATGCGATCATCTACTTGCTCAGGCATGATGATGTCAGTCTCTCTGTTTTGGTTCATTTTTGTTGTTGTTTTTGTTTGCACATTGAGCTGCAGTCCACACTGATGGCAACGGTCTTTGATCTTTATCAGCAAGCACTTCCTCTATGCTTTCACCAAGGGAAAGGGTGTCAGCTGCATATCACAGGTGGCTAATCAGCCTTGCTCAACCCTGATATTATATTCTTCTTCATATAATTTTGGATTATTTGCTCAGCACACAGATAGAATAACTTGATGAAAGAATTTGCATATATATATATATATATACAGAGAGAGAAGTCTGTCAATGTTTTTTCCTCTCCAGAATACCCAGCCTAACAATCAAGATTGTAGGCTTCAAATATATGCATATAGGCTACTGAATAATGAATAATTTCAGACTCTCAATTGATTTTTCTCAAGCAGGCTTTTCTTGCCTCCATTTTTAGTTAGTAGATGTTTTCTTTTTTTTTTAAATCAGAAATTAAAACAAGACAACATTAATCAGATCTTCTGCCTTTTAGGTGCTAATAATTATTACCAATAACTCTTAATATAAAAGAATTTTTTCCAGTATTTAATTGCATCTGATATTTTAATTGCAGCAATATATAATTAGCAAGACATTATTTAAATTATTAGCTAGGATGCTTTAAGACCTGGTTTTAGTAATCCAGTGTCATATATAAAAGAATATGAAGCAGTACTTATTCTTCAAGTAACAATTATTGATATTTCATATGATGAAAATATGCACTTATCCTACATGCTATTATATATGTGCTTTTTTTCATTACAGCTTCTTTTATTCATGAAACAGTAAAATCATTTGCTAGTTCACTTTGTTCCAAGAATGTGCTGGAGAGCTAAATGAAAATATGCAGTTCGGCTCTCCAAGTAGCTTGCTACATTACAAATCAAAATGTTAAGCTGTGGGGTTAAAATGAACTGGATAAGCAAATAATTCTATCCCTCTGCCAACATTTTAATTTTTCTACAGTACATTCAGAGGGGGATGGCTTTAAGCTTGTTCTTTAATTTTAAAAATTCTCAAAGACAACCTGGATGTTTTATATGAAGACTCTCAAATACCAAGACAGTGGCTTATCCTAGAAACGCATGGACCCCAAATGTGTTAAACATTAATGTAGGGAGCCCAATCCCTTTGAATCTCCAAGATTTAGAACCATGAGGAGGAGCATCCATTTCTAGGCATCCATATGGATCTCAATACGTTCTCCGCTGAAAATAGAGGAGCCCAATAGGGAACACTAATATTGGACATAGAGACTCTTAGGTGATTTAAAAAGGGCTCTACATCCCAAGAAGCTGTAGAGACACTATTTTCTATATCCTAAAGAAAGGGGATTAGATTAGTGAGAACTATCGGTTCTTTAGCATCTGTATAGCCTCTATACATTGGCTTCTTCTCTGAGATTTACTTTCTTGGTTCCAACAAAGCATAGTTGATAGCAGGTATCAGTGTCCCACAGTGTGAGCAATACAGCTCCCTAGGGTTATTGGAATGATCCAGGGGGTGCTGTCAAAGTAGATTCCTACACTTTATGGAGGATTATGGGTTATATATAATACAAAATATTTTAATTGTTGGGGGGGCACTGAATAATTATAAAAATGAAAATGGGGTGGTAAGCCAAATAAGTTTGGAAGTCTATGAATGAATCACTAGAGCCAATAGAGTCAAGACTTTTAATACAAAGTACTTCCTACAATTTAAGCGGCTTCAAAAATTGGGGGAAAATGGAATTTAAATATAATAGTATGTTTCTACAAATACCTGGAATTCCTACTGTAATTTAGCAATATCCATATATAAAAGGAAACATTTTTAAATAATGTCAGTAAGATTGTTCAAATGTAATACAGAAGTTGGACATGTTAAGTCTAACTCATAGGAAACCGTTTATGGGACAGAGGATGATTTTTTAACATGACAAGTATAGAGTAAATTCATGTTACTATTATTTGTGTTGTTTTTTAAATGAGTTTGTAATTCTCATGAGAGAAGGTCAAGAGGCAATAAAAATCGTATTAGCACAGGAAACACACACAATGGAAGACAAAATAGATGACAGGGACTTATCAAAATAAGACACTTATGCAGGCGGAAGGGGCAGTGAGTTCTTTAATGGGGCTCTTTTAGTCAACGTCTTTTAACTCTCACCAAACCACCTTTCGCTGCATAGGTCAGGAAGGTGGGGGAAGATACGGAGAGAGTCACCTGTGAGTAACTGGGCACAGGCTTCCCTGGAGCGCCATACTACACTGGACATGATGAGTCCTTGCAGGAGCAGGAGGGGAGCTCTCCTTACCTGTAAGAGCTAGGAGTGGAGGCCATCCTCTGGACCTGCGTTTCCTATACAGTGGACCTCCTGGACCCAAAAGACAGCTATATCCTCAGAGGAGCTGCAGCAGAACCAGGAGCCAGAGCATGGAACAGAAGGATGGACTTCCTAACTCAAAGAGCAAGTGAAGTTTGTGTGTGCAGAGTGGTGCGCCTAATCGGGGAAACTGGACTGGTTGACCCAATGCAATAGAGCTGAAAGCTTTTGGGGTGAGGCTTACCAGAGAGGGGTGCCTCTAGGCACGTGGCTTTTAGGAGACTTGTATGCCCTTTGGATATTTATTAGCAGACTGGACAAAACTTTCTAACATGACCTGAGAAACAACTCAACCCTGAGCATTTCTCACTGCATTACAACTTGTTAACCTCCTTAATAAGCCCTCTAACCGTGAATTTTTTCTGTAAGTTCTATGTAGTCATTACAATGGATCTTAGATCCCAGAGAAGTACAATAGAGAACACTCGTTAAGATAATACACACATCAAAAGATTTTGATGATGGCAGCATAGGTGCAAATGTGCTTGACACACTGGATGAATGTATGGATTGTGATGAGATGTAAGAGCCCCAGTAAAAGTATTTAAAAGAAGAAGAAGAACAAATAGGGAAATGGGAAACCACACAGTGGAAAACAAAACAAAAATTTTTATCAACAACACAACAGAGACTCCTCACTAAGATATATAGAATTCTCCAATATCTCAACAAGAAGCAAACAAATAATCCAATTAATAGTTGGGCAAAGGACATAAACAGAATTCACCCGAAAAGAAACACGAATAACTAACAAACACATGAGAAAATGCTCACAATCACTAACCATGTGGGAGATGCAAATCAAAACAATGATGAGATATCCCCTTACACCCACCACGATAGCGCAATACAATGAAAACAAAACAAAACAGAGAACAACAAATGCTGGCGAGGCCGTGGAGAGATTGGATCTCATCTACTGCTGGTGGGGTTGGAAACAAGTACAACCATTGGGGGAAGTGAAAGTTGGCTTCCTGAAACAACTGGGACTAGAAATACGACAGGATCCAGAGATACCCCTGCTGGGCATGTACCCCAAAGACATAAGAGAAAGAACCCAAACAGCCGAGCCTCTCCCACAGTCATAGCAGCACATTCACAACGGCAAAAAGGTGGAAACCATCCAAATGCCCAGCGACTGAAGAATGAAGTGGCGAGGAAACCTCTAACCACCTCCTGGCCTGGTGCGACCTGGAAACCATTCTGCTGAGTGAAGTTAGTCAATCACAAAAGGACACATACTGTCTGAGTCCACTCGTATAAGGGTCAAAACACAGGCTCCAGCTCAAAGGCCATGCATTCTTCTAATCTGGTCCCCCAAGCAACAAGGCGGTGTGCCTACCTGGCTCCCATAATCTATGTATTACTCTGTCCTGAGAACACATTAAAATCCCCATCAAGAGAGGTGGCCTCACTATAGATGAGGCCAGTTTCCCATGTAGACCCACCAATTCCTGCCATAGAGCAGTGTTCCACTGTGACTCCAAATTACCAGACAATCCTACCCGAGGATCTGTGAACTTTACGGGGAGATTGGATCAAGAGGAGGAAGGCTCATGTCTGTACTGGAGAAGGCAATTGCCCATCTGATGGTTGGTGGGCCAAGTGGGGCACCTAGCCACTGGGGAAAATGCTTGAAGAGACCCCCCCCAGGGGAAACTGCACCTGTTATTATGTTCCTAACTGAGCCCTTTCGATGGAGTTCCAAACCAACCCCAGGTGACCCAGGAACATGCTATAGACAACTCAGACATTCGACTGTCTGAGTACACAGTACGCTTCATGGGCCACACCAAAAGGACCCGAACTGAAACATCCACTTGTAACGTAGCCAAGAAGTGAAGATACTCCTTTGAACTTTAAGCTGAAACACCCCAGTACAGCGGTTCTCATCTGTGCATCACAGCCCCTTTGGGGGTCGAACGACCCTTTCACAGGGGTCACCCGATTCACACCAGCAGCAAAATGACAGTTAGGAAGTAACAACAAAAATAATGTTATGGTTGAGGGTCACCACCACATGAGGAACTGTATGAAAGGGTCGCGGAATTGGGAAGGTTGAGGACCACTGTCTAGTGGAAGAAGCAGATAATCTCTATCACAAGGTTAAGGAATTGGTGGTCATTGGCCTTTGAGTGGGTTCGAACTGATTGTTCTGAAGCTGCTCCATGAATGGCAACCCAGGACCAATGTGTATTTGCTGTTTGCGTGCTGCCCCTGCCTTTATGTGACATGTGTTAGTCTACTTGGCATGGTACCACCTCGTAAATCTTACTTCTGACGGTTTTGTCATCTCTATAACCTTTATGGCATGTATGATGACTCACCAACCTTTTGAACATGTATAACAAGTCATGTATTAGAATATGATGAGAAGTCCTACACACATATAAAATCCTTTGCTCAACAGTTCAGTAAAATAATGTTCCTATCAATAGTGTTCCTTTAAGCCCCATGGGGAAGATCTATGACGACAGTAAATAACAATGGTGCCTCCAAAAGGGAATCAGGGACTTAGAGAAACAATAATGATAGCAACGGATTTTGAGCTCTCAAGTGATCATAGCCCTAATATAAGGACAGATAGCTCTTACGGCATGACTTTCCCTGGTACTCGCCCCATGAGGAAATCCCCAAAGACACAAGTGCCCTAGCAAAGTGTGATGAACAAATCAGAAGGTGCACAACCATCATAAAAAAAAAATAGTGTCTAGGTTGTTAAAGGCTTGTCTCAAAACAAGCATGCATTTAAGTGAGGAGTCAGCTAAGTCCACCAGGAAGAAGCACATCAGCCTGTGTGATCCAAGGATTGCAAATAATAAGATCTAAATCTGGAAGGGGGAATGGGATGAGTGCTTACATTCTAAACACCTGGTTTGAGGGAAGCTATGGATAATAGTGTTAGCCCATAATCTATTTGCAGGGTCCCTATGTGAGTTGAGCCCTCAATGAATCTCCAAAGCACATCGGTTAGGAAGGTATCAGACAAAAAGCATTGCAAAGTGGATTTTAGCAGCTGTACTTAGGCTGGAATGTAACACCTTGTAATTTTATCTCCCTCTGGACCCAATGTGAATTTATTCTAATTTTTTAAAATATTCTCTGTTTTCTCTGATATTGAGGTCTTTACATGTTCTATATGGTCAGTGTTGCTGGGTTCTTGTTTGCCCTTGTTTATATGTTTATCTGTATAAGACGATCTGGATGAGTGGAATTATAAAGACGGTGCTGAATGGATGATGGTCTGGGGGCACAGAAGGGAAAGGTGAGAGAAATGGGAAGTCAATATCAGTGGGTAAAACAAGTAAGATATGTTCCAAAGTCGACATGATTTCACAACCGTTCTTGATAAGACTGAACTATTAAATTGTATGAAACGTTAATTATTACTCAATAGATTTTTTTGAAAAGCATAAGTAATATCAGATATTGGAATATGATAATGAGATGCTTTAAAAAGATCCTTTGCTGGAACTGTTAAAAGGGAAGGCAAGTGCTTTGTTTTCTCTGTCTCGGTGTCACACACGTTGATAAATCCTAAATAAAGCATAATGTGTGTGTGTGATGTATTTATACTACAGGTGTCTGGGTTGTTGTTGTAGTTGTTGTTGTTGCCAGGTGTCCTCAACTTCATTCCCACTCAGAGCGATACTATGTACCAAAAAAAGAAACACGAACTGTGTGCAATCTTCTTAACACTTCCCATGTTTGAGCCCACGGTTGCAACCGCAGATCAATCTATATCAAAGTTCTTCCTCGTTTTCAATGACCCTTTACTTTGAGAGACCTGATGTCTGTCTCCAGGGACTGATCACTCCTAATGATATGTCCAAAGCACATGAGACAACGTTTCTCCATCCTCACTTCCAAAGAAAATAGTGGCTGTACTGCTTCCAACATTAATTTGTTCATTACTCAGCTAGTTCATGGTATATTTAATACATTTTATCAACCCCATAATTCAAAGTCATCAAGCCTTCTTTGGGCTTTCCTACTTCTTTGGTCCAGTGTCACGTGTGTATAAGGCAATTGAAATATAACAGGCCAGACACTCCTCAGTTTTCAAAGTGACATCTTTGCTTTTTAACACTTTAAAGACATTTTTTGAAGCAGATTTGCCTAATGCCATATGTCATTTGATTTCTTGGCTGCAGCTTCCACGGGTGTTGATTGGATCCAAGTAAAATGAAATCCTTTTCAACTTCCCTCTTTTCTCCATTTATCATGATGTTGCTTATTGATCCAGTTGTGAGGATTTTTGTTGTGAGGATGAACTTGTCACTAAAGACTCCAAGTCCATTTCAATTTTACTTCTCTCTCTCTCTCTCTCTCTCTCTCCTCTGTCTTTCTCTCCTGAAACCACTATTTAGGTCAGAGGGTTAAGGAATCTGGAGGGATTTGGCTTTTTGTTTGTTTTTAAAGAAAAGTGAAATCAACCACAATATCTTATTAATTAACCGTCACATTTTTGATCCTGTCTAGCTCTCGTCTTTGACCTTCACTAGTTGGTGCTTCACTCCTTCTCACTCTGAGCAACCAAGGTTGTAGCCTTGGCACGTTGCAGGCTGGTCACGAATCTTCGGAGGAAAGACTGAAACCCAAAACCAAACCCACGGCCATGGAGTCAATGCTGCTTCAAGACAAACCTACAGGGCAGAGTAGAACTGACCCTTTGGGTTTTCATGGATATAATATTGACAGTTTACAGAAGCAAACATTCTCATCTTTATCTACAGAGCAGATGGTGGGTTCTAACTGTGGAGCCTGAAATTAGGAGCTCGATGTTTCATCAATGTCACCAGGGTTCCTAGGGAAAGATTAGAAAGATCGAAACACTGCCTTCAGAATTGTACAGGCAAAAAAATTTTTTTAAATTGTTTTAAAGAATTATATAGACCTAGATATTCGATATGTAAAGAAATAATAGCTTCATATTGTGATCATTTGTTTTAATAAATTTATGTGATTCTAAATTCTTTTTTAGTTATCCTTGTGTCTTTGTGGGTACAATTATGAGAGTGTTTATAAAGTATATGTAAATAATAAATTTAAAAGATAATGGGATTTTTCCACAATTTTTTATACACTTAAAGATTTGGATTGCAATTACAATGGTGCTGAAAGAAGATGTTAAAACTGCACTGAATATACAGGCTCCAGGAATTTATGGAATACCCAGGGAAGTGTTTCAGAAAGCTGAAGAAGCACTGGAAGCATTCACTCGCACTCACCAGGGAATTCGGAAGACAGCTACCTGGCCAACTGACTGAAGGAGATCCATATTTGTGCCCATTCCAAAGAAAAGTGACCCAACAGAAGGCTCAAACTACAAAAAGATATCAATGATTTCTCACATGTGTAAAACATTGTGTAATATCATCCAACAACAGTTGTAGCGCACCTTAACAAGGAGCTTCCAGAAGTTCAAGCCAATTCAGAAGAGGTCATAGAACAAGGGACATCATTGCTGATGTCAAATGGATCTTGACTCACAGTACACAATTCTAGGAAGATATTTACTTGTGTTTCATTGACTATGCAAAGGCATTCAGCTGCATGGAATATCATAAACTGTGGAGAATCTTGAGGAGAACAGGAATTCCAGAACACTTCATGGTGCTCATTCGGAACTTGTGCATGGATCAAGAAGCAGTTGTGTGAACACAACAAGGGAATACCACATGGTTTAAAATCAGGAAAGGTGTATGTCTGGGTTGTATTCCCTAACCATACTTGTTCAATCTATATGCTGAGAAAATCACCGGAGAAGTTGGATTATATGAAAAGAGGGTGGTATCAGAATTGGAGGAAGGCTTATTAACAGCCTGTGAAGTACAGATGACACAACCTTTCTGGCTGAAATTAAGGAGGACTTGAAACACTTGGTGATCAAGATCAAGGACTGTAGCCTTCAGTATGGATCCCAACTCAATGTCAGGAATAACACAATCCTCACAACTGAACCAAGAGGTAACATCCTGATAAATGGAGAAAAGGTTGAAGTTGTCAAGGATTTTGTCTTGGATCCACAATTAATGTTCATGGAAGCAGCAGTCAAGAGATCAGAAGATGTAGTGTTTTAGGTAAATCTACTGCACAAGATATTGTGGTAGTTACATAATCTGTTGCCAATTTGAGACTTAAGAGTGAAGGGCTGGAGTTTGGCCTGTCAATCAGGTCACAGCTTGATGACCTAATTTGGAGGCTCTAAGGAAAAAATAGCTCACTGGAGGCAGGACACAGGCTGACTTCCTGGGAATCATTCCTGCAGACAAGACACATGAAGCTATGCTAGAGCCCCGGAGCTGAAGGAGCCACATGGAGACCCCTGCCAGCGCTGAGATGCTTACAATGCCACTAGATCCAAAAGACTTCCCACCCACTGGCCTGTGATCTTCCCGCATTCGACATCATTGCATGTGTTTCATGAGTCTGAAAAGGCCTCTGTAGATTGGTATCAGACATATGGACTAATATAGGATGTATGGACTTGATCTGGACTAGGCTGGGATGTTTTCTTATTGTACAATTACTCTTTATATAAAGCTATTTCTTATACATATATCAGTGTCTATGAATTTGTTTCACTAGTTTACCTAGACTAACACAGAACTCTTTAGTGTTGAAAAGCCAGGATATTACTTTGAGGGATAAAGTGTGCCTGACCCAAGCCATGGCCTTCTGCATTGCATCATATGCATGTGAAAATTGGACATTGAATAAGGAAGACCATAGAAGAATAGATGTACTTGAACAGTGGCACTGGAGAAGAATACTGAAAGTACCATGGACTGCTAGAAGGATAAACCTATCTGTACTGGAAGGAGTGCTCCTTAGAGACAAGGATGGCAAGTCTTCATCTTGCTGGACATTTTGTCAGGAGAGACTAGTCCCTGGAGGAGTACATTATGTCTGGTAAAGTGGAAGGGCAGCAAAAAAAGAGGAGGGCCTTCAATGAGATTGACACAGTGGCTGCATCAATGAGTTCAGGGGTAGGAACAATTGTGAGGATAACGCGGGACCAGCATGCTTTCCTTCTGTTGCGCATAATGTTACTGTGGGCGAGAGTCAACTCAATGGCATCTAACAAAAGCAACATATAAATAATACATATATATATATGGAGCTCTGGTGTTGCAGTGAATACAAACTGGTTTGCAATCTGAAAGGTCAGCAGTTCAAAACCGTCAGCTTCTCCTCAGCAGAAAAGACTGGGCTTTCTACTCTCTTCAAGAGTTAAAAGTCTCAGCTACTCACAGGGGAGTTCTCCCCTGTTGTACAGCACTCTATGAGTCCTTATGAACTTGATGGCAGTGAGGGGTTTTTTTGTTTATGTATGTGTGCACCCGTGTGTGTACACATATCATTTGATTTAATTAATATGGAATGCAGTTGGTGTTTTTATGAAGATTTCCAGATGATACTAAATTTCTACCAGAATGAACACCACTTTACAAGATTCAAGTAACTAAATAGGAGAAAACTGATGTCTTCTGATTAAGATTTTTACCATGTGCACATATTTTTCTTTAATATTTACAATAATTTAAATCAGGTACAAATTCTCACATTTTAATTTTTCTCTGAGGTTCTTGGAAGCCTTTACTGTCTAATTGGGGCAAAGACCTTTATAAATTTGCAAGGAATAATGTAACAAAAGCTTTACTGCTCAGTATTTATAGTTGGGACTGCTAGAGGCAAAAGGAAAACTTTCAAGGAGGCATCAATATTGACAATCGTCCTGGTGGGTTAGTGAGTTACTGGCTACGTTGCTACATGAAAGATCAGCAGTTCGAACCCATCAGTGGCTCCAAGGGAGAAAGATGAGGCTAACCCCCCTTGTAATTATTTATAACCTATGAAACCCATAGGGGCAGTTGCACTCTGTTCTATAAGATCTCTGTGAGTCAACTCAATGGTAGTGAGTAATGAGAAGGTTGTAAGGCTTGGGAAATGTTTAACAGGAAGCAAACATGGTCAAAGTTCATTCTAGTGAGGGTGCTGGGTTCTTTGTTAGAAAATAAAATGATGCATCGTGTACCCATGTGCCATTCATTTATTCATTCATTAACTATTGATTCACTAATATTCAACCTACATCTATTAAAAGGATATCAGGTTTAGTGCTAATCTCTGCGGCACTATCACACAAACACTTAAATAAACTATTCCTTGAACTTAAACATCAACAGGTTTGGAGACATATTCCCCATGGGTCATATGCAATCACAATTTTAAAAATTTAGCATGCCAAATGTGTTAACATGTGCCACTGAGTAATAGATGTCTCTTGGAATGTAAAATGGGAACGTTTCTCAGTAAACACACACATACAATATCTAAAACAAAAACAAATTTGTTGCTGTAGATTATATTCCAACTCAATGTGACCCTAAAGGGCAGAGCAGAACTGCCCCCGAGGGTTTCTCAGACTGTAATCTTTACAGAAGCAGATTGCTCCATCATTCTCCCACGGTGTGGCCAGGGAGTTCAACCACCAAACTTGCCATTAGCCATTGGCAGACGCTCAACCACTCTGCCACCAAGGCTCCTTATTAAATACCCAAGCTCACTGCCGTGGAATCACTGCTGATGCACATTGACCTCTTGTGCTTTTCCAAGCCAGCAACTGTTTACGGGTATAGAACGCCCAGTTTTTCTCCCTCTGAGCTGCTGGTGGTTTTGAACTACTGACCATGCTGATTGCAACCCAATGGGTAACCCGTGCGCCATCAGGGCTCCTTATTAAATACCAAGGGACCTTAAAAATAGACAATTACAATTTCAGGTAAAAGACATGTTATATAACATTGATAAGCATGCCTTAATGACCACTTTTTAGAAACAAAGCCATCAACAGCCTATAGATGTTCTAAAGTTTTGAATGACAGCATTCATCTAGAAATTATAATCTAATGGCAATTAAGGACAAATGGATAACTGTGAACTGCATCTATGGAAAGGACCCTTTCATCATTTCCATGTTAGTTGTGCGTGTATTGAAGGGGAAGAAAAGATAGAAGTTTTAAAGCAGCCTGTTTAACATATATCACTCATCTGCCACTCTGCCTTAGAGAGTTTCCAATTCTACCTTTATGCTGGGATAGGTGGTTTTTGGCCCATTGCTAAATATCAACATTTTTAATACAGTAAAGAAGTGTAAAAATCTAATTAATTTAAGAGACCATTAACTTTGTTTTAGAAATGCAAGGCCACACTACCAGTGACCAGTTGATGCCACTTCAAGGAGGGAGAGCCTATGTGGGTCAGAGAAGAACTGTCATCCATGGAGTTTTCAGTGCTGATTATCTAGCATTCGATCACCAGGCCTTTCTTCTGATGCACTGCTGACTGAACTTCAACCTCCAACCTTTCAGTAGTACAGTACATGATGTCAATAACTGTTTGCATCACTATTAACAATCAATAATCTTTATTCATTCAGATATTTAATTGAGTGTATGATTATCTAGCCATGGGCTTCCAAACTTATTTGGACTACCGGCCTCTTTTGAGAAAAAATAAATCAATTAATTAGTGCTCCCTTGACAATTAAAAACTTTTGAACTATAGTCCATAATCCAGGATAAAGTGTAGGTATCTGCTTTTTCAGCCCCTGGGATTGTTCCAGCTCGGCCCCGTCTGTGTGAATGGTATCACCCAGTTTGAGAATAAAAAACTGATTTCCAAGGAGTTGGAGATTGAAGTTGTCCCAATGTCCAACTTTTCCAAGATGCCATATTCCCTCACGTTCTTGCGTTCTGAAATTCATTACAATTCACATCCCACAAAAACTTTGAGGAAATGCCTCATGTGATGGTGGTGCCCTTCAGTTCCAATCCCAAGGATACGGCAGAGGTGACCCAAATTCAGGGTCAAGTCCAAAGCCTAAAATGTCCAAAAGTCCTAGCAGGTTCTTCTTGATTCTACCAAAGCTCAGTCAGGAAGTAGCGGTCTGGCTTTCCAGACCAGGTGCTGTGTGCTGACCAGCATTTCCATACACCCCCACATATGATGGTGTCTTATGCCACAGCCTCTAAATCAAAGATGCCCTCAAGAAAACAAAGCTTGTGGCATGGTCCTCACCCTCCACTAAGGTGAGGTCTTGAAGATGCTCCCAAAGAACCAAAGGGTGTTTTTATCCCACACCCTCCACCAAGGTCAGGTCTCAATCCCTCCCCACTCCTGTCCATCAGCATAACAGAGACTGCCCTCCCCACGAGCCCATCACCACAGGTGTACCAAGGCCAGAACCATAATATCCATAAGGAGCCAGAGGACCATATTAATCGACTCTCACTCAACTGGTCTAATCACTTGACTTTTCATGTGTGGATTGAAAGACTGAAGTCTGTCCTCTCTCAGTCACTGCGTACTGGGTTTGCGGGAGAGGGCGCTACTTTTTGGAAAGCTGCTTTCTCTGTTCACTATCCATAAAAGTCAGCCTCGTAAAGCCGTGATCTCTGTTTCTGACATCATACTTATACTGATGGGAGTTGGTCTAAAATCCAATCCTATCAGCAAGATCTCACCACTCAAAATTCACGTGAGAAGTTTGGAATCAAATTCAAATGCTGACTCTGTGATGGCGTTATGTGATCTTTGGAAAAGTCATCTTTCTCTGGTTCTTGGAACTGTGATGATAATACTTGAACTTTGGGGTAGAAGTGCATATGAAGCTAACAATGAGAAGACTTTTTTTTTAAGGTCCTAGCTTAGTGCCTAGTGAGTGCAGTGCTCCTAAGCATGTCCCCTCCCTTTTGTCTCCTCTTGCCTCAATCCCCACCTCCCCACACCCCAACTTAAGCAAGCTTTAGCTCCTGTTCAAGGAAATTATTCATGGTGATATTTTCTAATATGTCTCAAAAATGTAAGTCCAACTGCAGGCAGAATATAAAGAATGCATATCTAAGTCACTTGATTGTACTTGATATTTCTCAAAAAGAATACACGCTGCTAGATAAAGCCACTAAGGAATAGTCTGAATATTTCAATAAACATTTCTAATTTTATGTGTCAAGCTGCACCGATGTGTCATCTGTTGCCTCTTAAGAAGACCAAACTCTATGGGAATGCTGTTTTTCAGAGTAAACATTTTTTAAAGGGAGGCAAAAGTACATATGCTGATATTAGTAAGATACCACCTGCAATTTAGTTATAGTAGATCAAGTCCTGATACTGATTTGCTTTTCATATCCTAATTAAGTGAAGCTAAAATTTCCAAAGTCCATTTAGTTTAGTTTATTAAATAGATTACTTAATTTTCCAAAAAGCTGCGGGCTTTTAAAGTTAACATACTTTTAATGCATGTATTTCTCATTGTCATACTCCCCAGTGGCAGCTTTTCTCAAAGGCATGACTTTCCCATCGTAAAGATGTCTTCTTGGTGGTACGAAATCTAATGGAGGAGTGCATCGGGCAAAGTAGTGCACTAGGCCTCTTTCAAATGTTCTAAAGCTGTCACTTTGAGGTCTAAGGTGTGTCTGACTCAGCCATAGGATTTTCAATCACCTCCTATGCCTGTGAAAATTGGACAATGGATAGGTAAAACCAAATTACAATGGATATACGTGAATTATGATACTGACAAAGAATACTGAGCCACAGATTGTTAGAAAAATGAGTAAATCTGTCTTGAAAGAAGTACAGCCAGAGTGCTCCCAGAAGTGAGGATGGTGGCACTTTGTCACCTGACATGTTATCAGGAGGGATCGGGCTCCGGAAAAGACATCACGCTTGATTAAGTATGTGACCAGGTACGTGACAAGGAGGAAGACCCCCAACGAGATGGGTTGATACCACGGCTGCAAAAAACGGCTCCAAACACGGTGAGGAAAGCATGTGACTGGGCAATGTTTCCCTCTCTGCATTGTGAGTTTGAATCCACTTGACCCCACCTAACAATCATAAACAGATGAGAGAGCTTTAAAAGTCTGTAGGGACATTTCTATTATCTTTCCATTTCATTTGTCCACAAACTTTCTGAAGCCCCTTATAGATCCAGTAAGGTTAGAAATAACACAAAAGGAAATACACAATTCATAGAAGTGCATTTGCAATTAGATCCGGGTTGAATTAAACAAGTTGTAGTGTTTATTACAACAGGAAGTGAGATGGGATGGGACACAAATTAATGAAAATGACAAGGCTGGTGTTTTACGCTTTATCCTCAATCAATTTTTAATGAGAACCAAGGCCACACAGTAAGTTTTTCATAGACGCAAAAGTGGTGAATGATACTCATCTCAACTGGCCAAATAATACAATTGAGAAAGTGAAGATACACTTTGGTCTGATTTCCCCGAGTGGGTGGTGATGGAGACCTTAGTCAAAGGAAAGTTACCTGTTTATTGTATTTTGTCTTCACCTGGCTTTTAATAAAGCAGTCATATTCTTGTAAGAAAATATCCATTGCAGTTTTATTATCCTAGCCAGTGCTTAACATTTCTCTTTACTTCACAAAATCTATTGCTCCACGGTGTACTTATTTCCCCAACACTAACTGTTACACCAATGTGTACACATCTTGTTGGTGCTGTTGTTTTCGTACATGTGACTAGAAAAAGAAGATTATTTCTGTTTTCAGCTGGCAGATTCACATAAACTGTCAATATTATCATGCCAGTTGAATAGGTGGGTATTAAAACATGACAGACTATTCCCCCAAAATATATTCCTTAGAGTATTTTTAATTTGGTGGGCTGAGAAGCACAAATGCCAATAGAAATATAACTCTATCTTCAATAAGATATTTGACTAGATGATCAGACATTTTTATGATTTTTCTATGATAATAATTCAAGTACTGATAGATCGCCTTACCTTATTTCTACATTTTGATGGAAGTAAATGATGCAATAGCTTATAGAACACAAGAGCCCTTTTTTTGTTTTGTTTTGTTTTAAAATTTATCTAGCTTCCTGAAGCAGACCCAGTGTTAGAGTGGGTTATGCTATGCTTTGGGCCGCTAACCTAATGGTCAACGTTTCAAAACTACCAGTCTCAATGTGGGATAACGATGAGGCTTTCTACTCTTATAAAGTTAGAGTCCAGGAAACTCAAAGGGACAGTTCTACTTTGTCCAAAAGGTTTCTATGAGACTAAATCAACTTGATGCCAGTGGGTTTGGAGTTTGGAGTTTTCCTGAGTTAGATAACTTTTTAGTTTTATGGGTGTCTGTAGCATTCTGAGGAGCAAAGATGAGCAACAAAGTTTAAAATGTGGTGATGAATAATATACTCAAATGTGCAAGTAGAAAACAATAAAGGCAATGCTTCTGGTGTTTTCTCTTTATCTGAAGTCAGAATTGATTAGGCCTATGTTGCATGAAACTTTGTTTTCAATCTCTTACTATTTAATAAATTCAATGGTCCTAAAATTCAGATAGACTTCTCCAAACATTTTGAGCTTGACCTTCTGGAAATCAATGTCAGAAAAATAAACCAGGTAAGAATCACAAATTCTTAAAATTTTAAAGTCATGGGTATCTAATCTGCCATCTATATTTCTGGGAATGGCCACGAAGTAAATAATGGAGATACATTTAGAAGCAATGCCAATGGTTGACAGGGCTATTTTGAAGCCCATTTCTTCTGTCTAGCTTTGGTTCTTCGTCCTTTGACGAACGCTCGTGATCTTTGAGTTCTTACCAGGGGGCAATGAAGAAGTGTAGTACATATTCTATTACGAATCTTGCCATTTTTTCTTTAATTCTAGATTCTTTCCCTCAACAAATATTAAGTACCTTTTTTGTACTGGTCACATCAGGTTGTTAAACATTCCTCCTTGTGTCCAGCTGAGTTGGACTCAAGGAGGAATGTTTAACAACCTAATGCATCTAATGGTTCTTCACTCTGCAGAGTTGAGTGAGGCTCAGAGCTCCAGGAGAGGCAGCTGCTCTCCAGTGCTGGCACCCACATAACCTGTCTCTTTTTCTACCTGCACTAAGCTGGTCAGCCTGTATCAAGCTAAGATATTTACATGTAATACTTTCATAAACCCACCTGACATTCCCTGAAGTGCTGCTTTGCATGAACAATTCTGATACTTCATAAGCATCATTGTTAAAGTGTCTCTTTAACGTGTTCTGATCTCTGAAGTACTGATTATCCTTCTAACTTATTGCTCTTTCTTCTTAAATCCTTAAAGGGGCTTGGGGCGGGGGGTTGTCTCCTGCTGCCCAAATGAATCAATACAAGTATTACAAATGAAGTATTACAAATGTAAATGAAGTTAAAATTGAACTTGCAAAACACACCACAATGGTTTCAATGGTTTAACATACGCACCCATTCTTACTCTCACTAACTCAGAGTTTTACTGGGGGGGAAAAAAAAAAGATCTGTTCACCATTTTTCTCAAACAACTTTCATGTGTTTTTGTCTTTGGCAGAAATGATCAGCCCTGAAAAAAAACCTGTTTAACTTAACTTTACAAGCCTGTTTAATTTATGCTCAGTAAAATAAGTACGCCTGTTTTTATGTGCTAGCTTCTGCCTCTTCCTCCTCCTCCTCCTCTGGCTGGGTGCGCACTCCTTAAGCAACCTGCTGCATTTTGTAACTGTGGAATTTAACTGAGCTCCGGAAGACTCCAAGCGAACAAGGATAAAGCATCACAGATGCACATAGTGAATCTTTTTCACTCTTCCCAGTACAAGCAGGCCAGGGTCGGGCAGGGCGGCTGGATTTACATCCCAAACGTATGCAGCCAATCCCTGCGGTGCACATGAGCTGTAAACAGGACCATTGGCTTAATTGGAATCTCAGTGGTCAGGCGAACTGGGAATCTCTAGTATGGGTCAAGGAGCAAGCATCAAAATGTTTCTTCTGCTTGTCAGCGAGCGAAAATGACGCAGGGTGCAATGGATCGGCAGGCTATTGATGACTTTCCATCCCATTCCCCAGTGTTAGTGGCCAGAGAACCCAGGGCTCAGAGACAGACTGACAGACAGACAGACACGCGCCGGGCCACCAGGATCTCCATTTCCTCCCAAGGCTAAAAAGGCTAAAAACAGCCTTGCTACCCAGCACCGTGGCTGGGCTGCATCTGCTTTGTTTACCATATAAGTCACACTAGGGGTTCACCCCGCGCCCTCTCCCCCGCGTTAGAGCCGGGTGTGGGGAGCGGCTTGAGACACACCACCAAACTCCAGCCCAGCCCCAGGCCATTGCCAAAAACACGCCTCGGAGCCCTGTCCCGAGCCTGGCAGAAAAGCCACTTGAAGGCAGGGGAGCCTTTTGAACTCCTAACCCCCAGGAGACGCCCGGCCATCTCCCAGGAGAAAGCCGACTTCCCAGGCCGGGGCGAAACTTAGGGCGCGATCCCGGCCAGGAGGCACCCCGCAGCCGCCCTCCCCTGGCGCTCGCAGGCGACACCCCGCGTACCTGGAAAGTTGCGATGTGCGGAGGGCAGGGCGAGCGGCCCGCGGCCCCGGCGGGGCCGGTTCTGCCGGGCGGTCCTCGGACGCTGCGGAGTTGGGAGAAGGAAGCGTTCCCCGGCGAACGCACGA
>NW_022103908.1:3591277-3610564 GCF_000313985.2 Echinops telfairi | reverse complement strand
GCACACAGACTGCGCTCCGAAGGGACCGCGGGGGGAGCAGCGCGTCCCACGCAGCGCTGGGCGCGGGGGTGGAAGGACCTGGTCCCCTGGCAGGACCTGCGCACCGCGCAGCCCCCGCGCGCCAGGCGGCACCCTGTTCGCCCCCGCCGTCCCCGCCGGGAGCTCGCCGAAGCAGCCGTCCAGCCGCCTTGGGGGTGGCCAGAGGCCTCCCCAGGGTCCCCGAAGCGAGCCAGATACACCTCCAGGCTGGGGCAGATGGCCGCGAGGCTGGACTTCTGTTTGTTCCGGGGCCAGACTGGGGAGCGCCCCGTTCCCTCCCCAGTAAACAAGCCCCACCACCAGACAACTCTCCAAGCGTCCCCGCTCCCGCTGTCGGGGTTCCCGGCACCCCCTCTCCCATCCTCGAGGTGTCAGACTTGCTCTGCCAGGGCCACAGCGCTTGGCTTGTCACCCGCATCAACAAGCCAGAAGGTGAAGAGGAATAAATGACCGGCCGCCGCGCGCACCCCGCCCCCACCCTGCAGGCCCTGGCAACTAGTCTTAGGAAAGCCTTATGTTTCCCAAGAGGACAGCCCAGCCTGGGCGACCTGAGGACCCTGGACCACCAGTGGAGCGCTGGAGTGATCGCATCCTCCACCTGGGGTTTCAGGATAAACGCTCTTTTGGGCCCATCTCTTGGAATTCACACACGAAATAGAAGGTTAAAGTGCAGAGAGGAAAACGGTCAATAACTTCCTTAATAACTCACTTGTGCTGGGACTAGGTTGTGGCGGGTTGGAAGGCTGGGTTGATCACCCCCCTTACATCTCTCCTTTTGTAAGAGAAAGATGCTTTCTCCTTTTGTAAGAGAGTGATGCCCATATGAATCTTAGCTGCCTGGAGGAGCCCACTCTGCTTAGGAATCTCTTTGCTTCCCTCCTACCCTGGGCTGTGCTGCACCTCGCAGGTGGCTTCTCTCAGGTGTGGCTGCAACTTCTTGCCAGTGCAACAGATTAGCCCACCCCACTCCTGTCCCAGCCCAGCACTGCTACAGCTGCTGGGAATCCCTGCAGTGCTGGCTGCCAGGAGGAGCAGCACCTTCCAGTGCAGTGTTGCCCAATGCAAGCAAGGGTGTGCAGCCAACTGACACCCACAAGCAAGCTCCAAAGAGAAAAACCAAGCCTTTGTCTTCTTGGTCATCCACGCCCCTGGCAACTCACAAGGCACAGTTCACTGCAGCTGAGGGTTTTAAAGAATTTGCAGACGTGAAGAGGATTTCCTTACCTATCACCCAGTGCAATGGCTCTTTGTAAATCACGTTTCTTTTTTTTTTAAATCTTTCTCCTTAATTTAGAGGTCTTCTGTTGGGTTCATCTCCAGCCCAGCGCTGGGCCCTATTCTGAATTTCTAACATATCACTGAGGCCCACGGGGGAAAACCTGGATCCCATAATGTGCTCCAGCAAACTAAGGAGCTAACCCATCCCTAAAGAACCATGTAACACACACACACACACACACACACACACACACAAACTTAATCATTTTACACTGCCACAAAAGTGGATTAGCATCACTGAACTGCCCTTTAATGTTTGGCGGTTGCTTATATAGAATATGCCAGAGCAATCTATCTGTAAGTGAAATAATGAATCTTACATTCAAGTCCACTTTTTGTCTGATTACGGAAAAGGAAAGACAATCCATAGACAAACCTACATTACACAAGATAACTGTCAGTATCTTTACATGTCTTCATGAAAGAACTAAAGGGTCAATACTTCAATATCCACAATTAACGTGTTTTCATGTCGAAGCAGGAAAAAGTGAAACGAATGCTTATTGACGCATGCTTTGGTTTACTTTTTCAAGCTAATACATGGAATTCTACATATTCGATTTAAGTGTGTGTCTCATACTAAACCTCTGGTGATTAGAAGTCTGCATCCTGTTAGGAGTGATTGTGTCCTTACAAAGCACGCTCAAAGAAAGTGGATCAATGACAACACATATCTATTGATTAGAGAGAATGGACTTTACCTTGCAACTTGAGCATCTGTCTCAAATCAAATACCGATTCTGTCTTGATTCAGATACCTTCTCTCCAGCAAATGTCATCGTCATGATGACAACCAGTGAGAGACAGGTCACTTATTGATCTAACTTGGTCTTTTTCCCATATGAAAAGCACCTATGGGCTGACAGTACATGCCACACAGAGAGCGGAGTATCTGTACTGTTTGTGCCTGCCATCTGAGTGTGCGGGGCTCCCATAGGAAGAACAATATTTTGTTGATGACTCAATTCCATTTTAAGTTGTTTCATGGGAATTTTTTTTTCTTTGTCTTTATTTTTTTTTAATCATTTTATTGGAGGCTCTTACAACTCTTGTTACAAACTATACATCAATTTTACCTGACATATTCGTACATATATCATCATTCTTTTCTAGACCTTTACTTTCTTTTGAGCCCTTGGAATCAGAACCTCTTCTTTTCCCTGCCCCCCCCCCCCAACCCTCATATCCCCCTGATATAGATTGTAGATTGTTAATTATTTTCAAATCTCACACCAGCCTCTGTCTCCCTTGCCCTCTGGTTTCTGTTGTTCTTCCCCCTGGATGTGGGGGTGTGGTTATGTTTCCCCCTCCCTTCCCACCTGCCCCCCCCCTTCCCCTATCCTTTTGGTATTTCTATTCCCACTCCTCTTCCTGGGTTCCACGTGTTGTGAGTTGTATCTCTTGCCTGTACCTATGTACATGCTCCCCTCAAGTCTAGATTGGAAGGCGGCACTGAGGTCGGGAGAGCAGGGGGTAAGGAGGCCTTGAGAGAACAGAGGTATATTGCATGACCCATTAGTGTTCTACTGCACCCTGATTGACTCACCCTCTCCCTGTGACCCCTCTGTGGGGGGATGTTCCATTGTCCGTAGATGGGCTTTGGGTCTCGGCTCCAAACCCCTTCCATTCTCACCAATGCATTTTTGTTTGTTTGTGTACTGTTTCTTGTGAATCCCGATGCCAGTTGCCCAGTCTCGGTGACACCTCACGACTGCACCAGCTGGTGTGCTTCTTGCATGTGGGCTTATTGCTTCACTGTTGGATGGCCGCTTGTTTAACTTCAAGCCTTTAATCATGGGAATTATTGATTACTGTCTTTCTCTTGCCCTTGGCACCTACATCATGATTATCAAGCATAGGAATATTATTTCAAATGTATTTACATAATTCCGTGAACCACATATACTGCAGTCATTGCCAATAGAAAGGGGAAGGGTTATTATCATTCTTTATAATTCAACAAATGCACCCTTGGCATCATTCCACAAAGTTGCATTCCACTTAAGATGCTATCCATTGAAATCCAATAACATTTGCAATGAGTATGCTATCTGTTCCTCTGGAAACAAGTTTTTTGAGAGTATCTTAACCAAGAAAACAAACAAACACCATTGTTGTTGTGAAATTAGTCAGAACCCGTGACCTAAGAAACAGAAGTAAAATAATTGTCTCTAATGTCTGGCCCAACCTAAACTAAAGTCATAGATTCGCAACTATAACTATCTGAGGAATTCAACTTCCAATTTAGTTCAAACTCTTCTTCTTTCTCCTAGGAACTGACTAGTCACATGGGTAGAAGCACTTGTTCTCTGGAGATGCCAGGTCTCAGACTGCTCAGCCACTAGCTCACTGCCATCGAGTCACGGCATACTCACAGTGACCCTATAGGATACGGTAGTACTGTGCGTTTCCAAGACCATCACTCATTACAGGCGCAGAGTACATCATAGCAGATAATTCAGTGATTTCAAGTCGAAAGAGTTGTGCAATCATCACCACAATCAACTTTAGAACATTTTCTTCTTGCTTGCACCCATTCTTATTAGCTCCCCATTTTCTCCCAACCTCCCTTGCCATAAACCCTAAGAAACTATTGATCCAGTTACTGTCACTGTAGATTGACCTATCCTGGATTTCATATGATTTTTTAAAAATACCAAAACAAACCAACAAAACACCAAACAGCAATAACATCAACAGCAGTAACAAAACAAAGAAAAACCTCATTCAAAAAGCAGCAGGAAATAATAAAAACTAGAATATTTTTAAATGGGTGGAAAAGTAGAACAAATGATAGTATGTTAACTTTGAATCCAACTGCATTTACATTAGTCCACTGTCCAATGGACTCTGCCTGACAGCAAGGCTAGGCGCATCCCTGGTTCATGGTCTCAGGGGAAAAGGTGAACCTCGTTTTGCTTCAGTTAACCCTGTCTCCTCTCTGTGACTTGTCCCATTCTGCACTAGGACTCAACCCTTACCTGAGGGTGGCAGCCTGCTCAGCTTGCCTTTTAAGCAGCAGTCCCTTCCCCAGGTTCTTGAATCCCGGTTTCATTATTAATTATACAGGGATTTTGATTTAATCCATGTAGACCATGGAACTATACATCTTTTTCATTCTTAAATTCACATTTTCTAATTTACCACTAAAAATGTGTTTATAATTAATTTGTTAGTCTTCCCTAAAATGTGTGTTCTATCAGTATGATAAAACATTCAACAATATGTAAGCATTTCTGAACGTCTTCCAAATGTGTATTGTTTGAATACTCTTTTCCCTAAGGGAAGATATTTGTTGAGAACATTGAATATCATGCTTTTGTCTGGACACATGGCTTTTGTCTGGACACATGGCTGTAGGCTCAGAATAGATGCCCAGAGCTACAGCCAGGGATGGAATGCAGGACAGGAGGGGGTGGGGAGACACCCATTGTCATTTTTCTACAAAAGCCCTACCACAGGAAGAAGGGTTGTTGAACCTTCCTCAACATACAGCATACATAATCTTCTTTGCCTTCTTTAGTTTGGCTGGCTTCTTTCTGAGAAAAAAAAAAAAGGCAATCTCAATGAGTTATATTGCTAGAAAATGTGAATTTCATATTTATTATTTTTACTGTTTAGGCTACTTAATTATTTTCTCATTAGTCTGTAGATGTTTTCAGGATGTCTATGGTTGTAATACTTTCCTTCACCCCCATTTTTTTTTTTTGAGAGGGCTAAAAATAGGCACCCTGGTGATGTAGAGGTTAAGAGTTGGGCTGTGATTCCCAAGCTCAGCAGTTCAAACCCAGGAGTCTAGTCGCTCTGTGAGAGAAAGACAGGCTTTCTACTCCTTTGATGTTGTGTTTTGTAAAGAGTGACAGTCTCAGAAACTCACAGGGTCAGTTCCACCTTGTCCTGCAGGGTCATTATGAGGCAGCAGGGACTCAATGGCAGAGAATGAGTGCTAAAGAAATCAAGCACACACACACAGGATTGTTCGATACTTTTCACTTTTTGTTTGGGTATTTTTATTTGTTTCCATTTAAAATATTTTTTATATATTTATTCTTTCTCTTCTTTTCTTGAAGGTCTTCTTTTAGTGCTTCACTGTCCCTTGTGTTTTTATTTACTTGTGTTTTAATGATTTTATGTTTTATGGACTTATGTAGTCAATAAATTCATGGACACTGAAGTCTTGCAATTCCAAAACCCTACCCTACCATTTATTCGGCAACCATAGATGGAGTCTATTCTAAATGCCAGCACTGTGCTAGCTGCATAGGCTACATCGCGGAAACAAAGCAAACAAGATCCTGCCCTTGCAGAATGCACGTTAGGGAAGATACACACAAATCAGTAAATTGAAATGATTGAAAACGAGGTCCTAAAGGAACAGAATAAAGTGGATGGACTCAGTGGGGAGAGACAAGGATGAGGGGCTGCGGGGTTAAAAGGGTCATTTGAGTGAACATTTGAAAGGAGCCAAGGAACCGGCTCAATGATCTGGGGGAGCAGTGTTCCAGGGACAAGGAAGAGCCAAGGCTCGGCCAGAGGAGCCGCAGTGATGACATGTTTAAAGGACTATACGGCCAGTGTGGACGAGACAAGAAGATGAAGTTGGATGTGGAATGGGATTCTTACCACGTGGAGTTGCACAGACCACTTTAAGGCATTTGGCAACTCAGGACAGATAACTCAGAGGAGCCTCGTGGTGTGACTTAAATGTTATAGGATTGTTTGGGCTCTGAAATTATTCCATTATAGCATTTTGTCTGTTCTGTTAGGCTGAATAGACTGGACGGAAGCAAAGTTGGAAGCAAGGAGAGTGGTTTGGAGTCTATTGAAACAAATCAGTCAATGTTACAGGAAGGGACCCAGGTGTAAGAAGAATAGGTAGATTTAAGATATTGCCTAACGATAGGAAAGGCAAACAAGAGTTTTCCAAAGTATTTATATGTGGGCTGAGAGAAAGAAGAGCTGAAAATGACTAACAAGATTTTCACCTTAAGCAAGTAGATCACTCTGCCTAAATGACCTCTGGGATGGATCGGGCAGGTAGTAAGCTTTGCCATAGAGGGAGGTTTAGGAATGCCAGTTTAGGATAGGTCAAGCTGGAAATGGCTGCTAAAACAGTTCTGTGCTCCATGACCTTGGCTAATGTTACTTAATCGCATAGGTACAGTTAGGCCTCTGTATCCACAGGTTCAGCTTCTGCAGATTCAAACAACTGGGATGGAAAATATTTGGTGTGGGGGGTGGAAAACAACTAAAAAGCAATTAAGTGATCAGTGAAGAGCCTCAAAGGCCAGCAGGGACCTTAAAAATTCTATTTACATATTTGAATTGTTTTAGGTTGATGTGTATAGGTTACATGCAAATACAATATGCCATCAGGGACTGGAGCATCCGCAAGTTTTGCTAGCCTCTGGAGGAAACAGAGGGACAACTGTGACATAACTGTTGCTACCAATGTTGTTGAGAACCAAAAGAAAGTCCATGCAACAAGCAGTGACAATAGTGACTATCACGTCGTTGTGCAATGTGTATGTAGGTCTTAACTCTATTGTTATTACATGTAATTCTAGTATTCCTTAGAATCACTTTAACATGTATTATTAGATGTTGCCAAATAAGGAACAGTACCATTTGTTATACCTGTCACAAAATGAATTAATTCTTCCTTTAACAATAATTTGTGATGTCGGCTATCATAAGCCAGACTCCTTTGCAGATGCCTCATTCTGAGCTATCTGTTCTGTGCCACTGATTGCCCTATTTTTATGATCAAGCCTGAATTCCCATCTGTTTCCTTCTCTAGCCTGTTGGGTGCTGGCTGGTCAACTACTAATTATGATCGCTGAAAGGCTGCTCAGGCACAGCTTCCCTGTTAGTTTCCAACGTCTGACAGGGTGCCAATTATTAAGAGTCATTATTGGGAGGAGGTTGTTGGTGGTGTTAGGTGAAGTCATATCAGTTCCAACTCATAACAACTCTTACAAAAAAATGAAACACTGCCTAGTCCCACCCCATCTTCATAGATGTTATGTTTGAGTCCATTGTTGAAGCCCTGGGCAATCACCTATCTCCTGGAGGGGCTTCCATTAGTTGCTGCCCTTGTGCTCTACCAAGCATGTCTTCTCCCAGAGACTCGTCCCTCTTGATAACATACTCAAAGTACACAGGGCACAGTCTGATCATACTTGCTTCTAAGGAGCATCCTGATGGTATTTCTTCTAGTAGTCCCTGGAACTTTCAAGATTCTTCATCCACACCTGAATTCAAAGGTAGCAATTCTTCTTGAGTCTTTCTTATGCCTTATCCAACTTTCGCATGCACATGAGGCAATTAAAAATACCATGGCTTGGTTCAGATACGCCGCAGTCCTCAAAAGAACATCCTTCCTTGTCAATAATTTTAAAAGGTCTTGTGTAGAAATTTGCCTGATACTATGTCCTATTTAATTTTTTGATTGCTTATTCCATGAGCATTGGCTGCGAATTCAAGTAAACTGGAATCCCTGACAATTGCAAGCTGTTCTCAAGTCATCATATTTGTTGGGCCAGTTCTGAGGATTTGGTTTTCATTCGATGAGTTATATTCCACTGTGGTCCTGGATTTTCATCAGCAAATGCTTCAGCAAGCCAGCTTGTGCCACGTGCATATCACAGGTTGTAGGACCAAGTCATCAAAGCCTTCCTCCGATCCTGATGCCTTGTTCTTTTTCATGCAGTCCAGTTCCTCTGAGGATTTGTTCAGCATACAGATTGAGCAAGTACAGCGAAAGGATCTAACACTGACCCACACTTTGCCTGGTTGTCTTTTAACCTCTCCTGATTTTGAACCATGCAGTGATCCTTTGTTCTGTTCAAATGACTTGTTCTATTCAAACCGTGTGCAGGTTCGGCATAAGCACAATGAACTATGAGGGCAGGCGGAGCCGATGCATGTGAAGTGCCTGTCACAGGGACAAGCACTTTGCCTCTTTAACAACATTACCTTTACTTGTCATTCGCAGAAATCATTCTGGAATGACGCGCTTCGGGCCATAGGTGGAATAAGATCCACTTCTCCACTCTGAGGCTTATACTCCATCATACAGATTACATGAAAGACCCCTCTCCTAAGTACACACTACTTATTGCAGGACTTCCATTCTCGCATGCGAGCGTAGACACATTGCACGGCCTGTGGTGCACCTTCACTAACTACTTTATTTTGTATGTTCTTCCTTAGGTGTGTCTGGAAGTTGTAAGATCTTACTATGGGATCTAGAATTAAGTGTCTTTGAAGGACCAGAGAGAGAGATTTTGGTTCTCCTGTAAAGAGAAATGGTTAATTTTTAGAAGACCACTTTTATTCATAGATACTCATTTTTAAAACAGGAAGCAATTTTGAAAAAGGACCTTCTTTTTAAAAAAATCAGTTTATTAGGAGTTCGTATTGCTCTTATCACAATCCATACACCCATCCATTGTGTCAAATACATTTGTACATTTGTTGCCATCATCATTCTCAAAACATTTCCTTTCTACTTGAGCCCTTGGGATCGGCTCCTCCTTTTTACCCCCTCCCTTTTGGAAAAGGACCATCTTATTGATTTAAGGGAAATGTAATTCCTACAAGTCCCTGGTACAATATCATATTTATTTCATCATATACATCCCGTTATTGATGAATTTAGGGAAATCCTTCCAAATTCTGGCAATAGCACAATGGGTAAGCATACATACTATCAACATTACTATGAAATCTCCTTCTTTCTGAGATATTGACTTTGTGGCAAATTAAGAGAATTTGAAATAAGACTGCTAATTAGATGCTGTTTTAAACTGGAACAGTTTCCTCAGTCTATACATTCAGACTCTTCTTGACAAACGGCATAATGTGATTGGGTAGACACAACTTTTTCTTCTTAATGATGGACTGTCTTGATGTCTCTTCTGTATTTCTTAGTAAGTATTGTAAGTTCCCAAGAAAACAAGTGAATCTCAGATGGAAAGGCTACCAACCTCACAGAATCAAGTAAGGTAATATGCCTGGCAATAAAAGTGCCCCACACATTGCAGGAATTCAGTTACTGGTGATTGATCAACTTTGGTGATTGATCAACTTTAATCAGTTACTGATTAAAAAATATATTGATTGACCAAAAAATGCAAGTGGCATGTACACTTAGAGCAATATAGACACATGTTCTACAGCCAGACTAGCTAGGTTTATATCCAAACTCTGTCACTTCATGAATGTGTGACTTTAGAAATAGGATTATTTTCTCTCTGCTTACCTATCTCTAAAATGGGCACAATATTAATGCCCACTTCATAGAATTGACCTGTAAATGCATGTAAATTACTGACTAAATTACACGTGGTGGTTACTATGATAATAACTATATGTCATTTCATTTTTGTACTTTTCCATAGTTCTGTATCTGTATTTTGATTTTTCATAGAAGGTAAAGATATTTTCTAAAATGTTAATAAAAATGTGGTATGGTCATGAAAGTGAAGACTTCATTTGACTGGATTCTTACAATGTGTCAGAACACAGTAGAGGATTCCAACTTATAAGTGACTCTAAGCAGAGAAAAGAGCAAGTTCAAGAAACTCAAAGCTGTAAGAGCGATTCACCCTTTCATTGTGTGGATTGGCTGCCACCATCTACCCTCATAACTCTTCTGGGATAACCCTCTCCTGCTGTGTGGACGATGACCGAACCAGGGACTGTCGTGTTATAGAGTGTGCTTCGAAGAGCATTTTGAGTTTTTACACACAGATACATATTTGTCCTCAGAAGAAACACACATATCTTACATTTTATGAGTTCTTTTTTTTTAATTTCACATTTAATAATTTCATTTTTACTTCCTTTTTTATTTTAACAAGGCGATCTCTTATTATTGAATATACATTTAACCAAAATGTGATGCATCACATGTGCATTTAAAAAAATCATTTTATTGGTAGCTCGTACAACTCTTATCACAATCCATGCATACATACATTGTTTTCTTCTTATTCTTTTTTTTTATTTACTTAATGTTGCCTAGTCCTTAAGTACATAAGTCTGTGGTGAGAATGCTGATTCAAAGTTTCATCAAGAATAACCACATTCTGTGACGGAGATTCTTCACTTAACAACTGGACATAATAACCAGCATTTGCTTACCGTTGTTGTGGGCATTCTGTGGGGTGGCATTTGTAAAGCACAAAATTAGACATTGATAAGTATGATAAATTATATTGCTTCTGTGTAATGCCAGAACATTGTTTTCAGACTGCTGAAATGAACAGTATACAGAGCGCAATGTATTAACTCAATCCTACAGTTTTCAGGAGAACAAAATGATTTTAACATAAAGAACATCAGGGGAAGCATAATCAGCCCACTTGTTGAGAAAAACTCTTGCCATTGAGTTGATTTTGACTCGGAGCCACCCTGTAGGACAGGATAGAAATTCCCCCATGGGTTTCCAAGACTATCAATCGTTACAGAAATAGAAAGCCTCATCTTCCTCCTCCAGAGAAGCTGCTGGTTTTCAACTGCTCACTTCGGCGCTAGCAGCCCATCATGTAACCACTTCACCACCGAGGCATATCGACTTTTTAAAAGGAAACCTAAATATAATTCTGTAACATGTTAAATCTATGGAATCTAATTGTTCATATTTACTCAAAAGCATTTTCCAAAGATTTGTCACAGAACCTAAACCTGGTATCCAGCCTGGTAATATGTCTGTATCAATCTCATTTCCCATAATGGAATCAACAGTCATGAAGTCCCACAGTCCCTGACAGTTATTTGTGCCATAGACTAAGGCCGTCTGCTTCTAAATACTCAAGATCATGGAACAGACTGCTCTGGTCTTTCATATTCAAGGAGTTCAAGTTGCTTTTTTTTTTTTTTAAGTTCGTCATGACTTTGTTTGATATCATATCTGTGTGAGTGACCCACTCACTCCATTTTGCCTGTCCATGCTTGGAAAGTCATGAGTTCGGGGAACCTTTTCAGTTGCCCATTTCTGGGCAAATTAATATAGATGGTCACCTTACTCCATTTTTGACAGTCTCAACCTAGGTTAGATTCTTTTGCTTCTGAAGATGCATGCAATATGCCTATTGTGTTATATTAATTTTGGTTACAATGTTCATATTTGTGTCGTATTTTCAGAATCTCACCATCTCAGCAATGTTTATTTCTTTAAGGACAACGTTGTATATCTGAGTAGAGCTCAGTAGAGCTAACTTCAAATACTCCTAACAAGTCAACTGGAAAAGCTCAATACATTATTCTTTCAGCCCCAACTCCTCAGACAATTGATGCATATGAATTACGATGTTAGTGAAGAATATTTAAAGTACTATGACCAGCCAGGAGACTCAACAAATCTCTCTTGGAAGAAGAGTTGGAATGCTCCTTAGAAGTGAGGAGCGCGAACTTTGTTGCACATAGTTTGGACATGTTATCAGGAGAGACCAGTCCCCAGTAAAGAACATGATTTTTGGTCAAATAGATAGTCAGGAAAAAAAAAAAAAGAGGAAGATCCTTGTGTTAGTTTGGGTTGACTAGAGAAACAAATTCATAGACACGCAAATGTGTGTAAAAGAGAACTTTATATCAAAGAGCAATTGTATATTAAGAAAACATCCCAGCCCAATCCAGATTAAGTCCATAATTCCAATATTACCCCATATGTTGAGACTAGTGCATCAATTCCTCTTTAGACTCACGCAGCCATGCAATGATGCTGAACTCAGGAAGATCACAGGCCAGTGGGTGGAAAGTCTTGTGGATCCAGTGACAGTGGAAGCATCTCTGTGTTGGTGTAGGTCTCCATATGGTTCCTCCAGTTCCAGCACTCTGGCTGCATCAGTGTAGCTCCATCTGGCTTCTCAGCAGAAAGACCAAGCACAGATAGTCTCCCACCTCCAGGGAGGAATACAGGAATTCCCAGATTCCTCAGGAGAAGGCCACACACACACAGAGACCTGATTGGCGATGGCCTGATTGACAGGCTAAACTCCATCCCTTTGCAAGTTGACAGGAGATTATGTAACTGCCACAACCCTCAATGCAATGGATGACACTGACTGATGCAATGGACTCAACCATAACTAGAGTGTTGAATATGGCATAGGACTGGGCAATACTTCCTTCAGTTGTACACTATGAGCTAGAGAATGATTGACAATACTGATAAACAACAATCACATTTTTAAAAGTCTGACAACCACTACCTTGCTAGAAGCTATATTACCAATATTTTAAAGACCAGCAGAGTCACCCATAGTTAATAGGTTTCAACAGAGCTTCAAAACCAAGACAATGGGAAGAAAGCATTGGTTATCATCAACTTCCAAAAATTAGCTAATGAAAACCCTATGAATCACAACATAATATTATTTGATAAAATACTAGAAGATGGACCTTCTAGGTTGCAAGATACTCAAAATGCACATTGGGACAATGAACGTGAGTATATGATTTTGAAAATGGCCCAGGACCAAGCAATATTTTATTTTATTTCTTTTACATACAGTTACCAGGAGACAGAGTCAGCTTAATTGGGAACTAACAACAATGAAGTCTGAAGAGTTTTCTTGATGAAAGAATAATGACAATATCTACCAAGTCAGATATCATTCTGCCTATAAGCTCAACTGGTCAAAAGAAAAGTTGTTAAAATGTCATAAATCCAAAATACTGGACAGATCCCTATAAATGGCAATTTTGAATAAAATGTAAAATGCTATTTTTCTCCATAACAAGTTGAAAACATTATTTTCATAAGCTAGATTGTAATGAAAAGATTATTTGGTCTATAAGAATTTCATCCATATGGATGAAATTGAGGAAAATCTACTTATGATGATTAATTTATAAAGGTAGCTGTCAATATATTTTAAAATAATGCATGTAATGAGTTATTTAGAATTACTACCTTTTCTCACATTTCATGGAACCATCTATTTTGAACTTTTCACCTGCATTTGGAAAATCAATTCTTTGATCACGGTTAGAATCATTTTGAATAATTTAACAGTTTTACAGATAATTTTATCTTTATTTCTATATATGTTCTTGGAGGTATGCACAGGGTGCTTTATGCCTAATGCTGTCCCTGGAAGGTTTATCAGATGCCACAACACACCAGTCACAGAAAATAAGAACATTAGCTTGTGAGATTCCAGCAAGATGTTGGATTAGGCAGACAGGTTACACAGACCTTCAACAACAGCGGCTCTCAACACTGGGTCACGACCCCTTTGGGGATGGAGCGACCCTTTCACAGGGGTCGCCAATTGATAACAGTAGCAAAACCACAGTGATGAAGTAGCAGTGAAAATAATCTTAGGGTTGGGGGGGGGGGGTGTCACCACAACATGAGGAACTGTATTAAAGGGCCACGGCATTAGGCAGGTGGAGAACCCCTGCTCTAAAACAAGGGCATGAGAAAACAGATACATAAAAGAACTGAAGTGGCCAGAGAGAAATCAGATGAATTGTTGGAAATAAATAAGTGAATTGTTGGCTGGCCTGACACTGCTAGTCTCCACAATATAATTCCCAGATATAATTCTTAGTCTATAAATTAGACTGACCAACAGAAAAGTGTGTTAAAATGCCATATGATGGAGACCAAGAATCTCAGCCTTCAGTATGGATGACAACTCAATGTAAAGAAGGCCCAAATCCTTACTATGGACCACGCAGGTAAATATCATGATAAATGGAGAGAAGATTGAAGTTGTCAAGGATTTCGTCTTGTTTGAATCCATAACCCATACTCATGGAAGCAGCAGTCAAGAGATCAAAAAATCACATTGCGCTGGGTAAATCTGCTGCACACGACCTCTTTGGAGGGTTAAACAGCAAGGAGGATACTTTGAGGACTAAGGCAAAACTGACCCACGTCATGATAGTTTCAGCAATCTCATATGAATGTGAAAGTTAGACATGGAATAAGAAAGACTGAAGAATAAATGCATCTGAATTATGGTTCCGTGAAGACTATTGAAAGTACCATGGAATGCTAAAAGAACAATACAAATCGGTTTTGGAAGAAGTATAGCCAGATTCTCCTTAAAGGCAAGAATGGGAAGACTTCATCTCACATATTTTGGACATACCATCAGGAGAGACCAGTCCCTGGATAAGGACATCCTGCTTGGTAAAGGAGAGGGGCAGCCAAAAGGAGGGAGGTCCTCAACAAGATGGCTGCAACAATGGGCTCAACTGTAACAATAATTTGGGGGATGGTGCAGGACTGAGAAATGGTTTGCTTTGTTATAAATAGGGTCAATATGAGTTGGAAATGACCAGATCGCACCTAACACAGTGGCCACCTCCCACCATGGTTTTACAGCCAAGACCAACTCAGTTTTTTTCAAAACCAGGGCACACACATTCTTGTGGCAAATAATGAGAAATATGGGATCCTCATTGCTCCCTAACTTCTCCTCTTAACCTGAGAATAGCCAGCTCCCACCCTCACCCAGTGATTCAGTTACACCACCCCCTGCAAAGCTCCTGTACCAAAGTTATAGCCACATACACATAGATTGAATCCTAGTGCATCACATCCACCCTTGGAGGAGACTGAGATCCACCTAATCAGAATATCAGCACGTTCAGTGTCAGAAAAATGAACGATCACTAGCCAATCTACATGGGTAAGAATTCCTTCCATGACCACCCACCTTGCCCCCAGCTACTCTTGAGGCCAGAAGGAGTTCCTTGAACCATGACCTCAGTCACCCTCTGAGCTTGCATGAACGCTTTCTGGATCAGGTTCATGATTGTAGATACTATCTAGGCCAGCTAAAACTGGTTGCACTTTCCTCTCACTCCCCACTCCTCCCTAACCAGCAAGTTCCCTGGCTGGTGGTAATCCATGTAGCAATCGCAATGCATCATCAAACCCAGCATAGAAGGAGAGAGCCATGGGAGGAACAGTTGATGTCAAAGGTAGTTGAAGCATGGGGGCATGCCGGACCCTTGCCTCTTGGCAATAGGGAAACCAGATGTGGCCCTTCACGCCATTTGCTGCCATTTTTCGCTACCTAGTGTTTCACAATTCTAATCTTTAAAATATTTTTAGTCATTACATTTTTAACCATTTTATTGGAATATCAAACTGTTTGAAATTATTCTAACAGTGTTATTAGAATATAAAACATTTTAAAACAAAAACTAAAATGTTTAAATGATAGAATTACAAAAAACTAGGTAGAGGAAAATGAAAGAAAAATGTGTCATATATATCACATTTTTTTGCTTTAACATGTGCTTTTTAATATCTTTTACTCTTTTTTATCTTTCCCTTACTTATTATGTACCCAGTTAAAGACAACAACTCTTCCCACATGGCATGACCCAACCACACCTGAGCCTCCAAGAGCTATACCTGCTGGGAAAGGGCCACTACTCGCTCAGATACCACCTAAACATCAGTTAAGCACAAATGCAATAACAACACAATATCTTGGAGACAGCAGAAAATTTAAGTTTATATGAAGAAATGAGAAAGACTAGCTTGAACAAGCAAAAAACTTTCCTAAGGAAGAAATGTCATTGAAATTACCTGATAAAATGTTCAGCAGAATGGTACGTGGCTACTTTTCATGGATTGAGAGAAAGCTAAAGATAACATCAAGGAAGACACACACACACACACACACACACACACACAAATAAAACTTTAGAAGAATTCAGAAAAATGCTATATGAGAAAACTGGCTAAGTAAATGAAAAATTAGAAATCATACACAAATGCTCAGAAGAGTAATAATTAGATTTCAGATCTAAATAAATCAAGTTAGTGATCTTGGACACGAATCTCTGCTAGAGAAATAATCCCCCCTACCTGGAAAAAACTCCAAAGAAATCCCAGGAATTACGTGGTACCAAGAAGAATAGCTTATCACAAAGAATTCTAGAAGTGAAAAACAGAAAGAAAGCACACACACATGCACACAGACAAAATAACAGAGAAAACTGTCAAAAAGTTATTGGAAGAAAATCTCCCAATCATCGAGAGAGAGAGAGAGAGAGAGAGAGAGAGAGAAGATATGCACAAAAGAAGTTGAGTGAAACTCAAATAGGAAATATCTTCCCCCCAAACCACCAAAACATACCATAATTAAACTTTCCAAAATCAAAAACACGGAAAGAATCTTAAGACTATATTGCAAAAAAAAAAAAGAGAGAGAGAAAGTAAGCTACAAATAGGAACAGTAAGACCAAACTCTGATTTTTCAGCAGAAACCATTATGGGACAGTACCTAGATAACACATATGGACCTGTATGAAAGAAATGCCAACGAAGAATTATATACCCAGAAAATTTGTCCCTGAAGTACAATGGTGAAGTAAAGACATTTCCAGATAAACAAACAGTAAAGAATTTGTAGCAAGACCAATAATACAAAAATATTACATAATACTGAAAACTAATGATGAATGTATCAGACACCTGACATAGATGAGCCTAGAGGATGCCATGTTGAGTGAAATCAGTCAGTCAACAAAGGACAATAATTAGGTGAGACTACTATTATAAAAACTTAAGAAAGTTTTCCATACTAAACAAAACAAAATAAAAAACATACTTTGATTATTCCTCCAGGGGTTGAAAAGAAAGCAAGGAGGGGAATTCATGGGCTAGAAGGTAGACAGATGTTAGCTTGGCTCATAGGGAAAACAACATACAACAAAATAGAGGTGGGTAAAAAATAATGGAGACAGGGAAAGACATTGGGAGGTTTGCAAGTCAGATGCAGCAAGAGGCAAATTCTGCTATATACAGAATCTTGCAGGAGTAGTTTTCTGCAAGTAGATGTTTAGGCAGACATGCAGGCTGAGCAAGTGGCAGGAAGATTGAGATTATACCCATAGACATGTATAAATATGAAAGAGGATATTTGTTTCTCTTTTCTTCAAACACATCCACAAACATGGTGGAGCATGCAGGAGGAAAACTTATGAATACTCATTATACACAAATAAATTCTTGAAGGAATGAGTCACTGGGCCTGGGGAATGAGGACCACAGTTTCTGGGTTACCAAGGTGCATTGGTTTAGCATCATTTACAAAAACATGCTATATATCTTACTTGGGTGAGTAGAGACTGAGATCGTAAAAGCTCCTGAGTAGCCATCTAACGTGGGTCTCTCCATCTCTGGAGAAAAGAAGAGGGGTGAAAATTGAAAGGCATCTGGGAGCAATTAGTCCAATGACCTAATGGAGCATGCAAGCACAATTCTGAGATCAGAACTACATGATGCTTACCTACCATCACCAACCACTTGGGTAAGAATCACAGTAAAAGGTCCAGACAGAGTGCAAGTAAAAGGTAGGCCACAACTAAAAAGCTTTAAGACAGACCAGATGTACTGATTGGAAAGAGACAGGTGGGGCTCTCTAGATTATAGCCCTTAATCACCTTTCAGGACTAGAACTGAACCCACCTTTGTGGAAGAGCAATTCAACTTTTAAGAGCAAAGGGGCAGCATTTACCCAATGGCGATGTTCAGAGGGACAGGAAAGGAGAAAGAAAAACAGGAAATGCAGAGGGAAAGTGTAACTGAATATAAAAATGATGATTGCTCTGTAATCCTTCACTCTATTCACAATAGTTTCTTTCTTAAAGTTTGTTTGGTTTATGCAGTTGTATACTGCCGATATACCCAAAATCGACAAAACTGAAATATTAGCTATTACAATGTGAATTGAATAATATCCAATCCCTAAAGCTATGAATACATATTTCTAGAGGCAATGTGAAATCTCATTGTCTTATTGGGTTACTGATTATTTTTTAATGGGTGACCTGTATAACATTCATGACCTACTTTGATAGAGGTCATTTTTAAGATTAATTTTCATTCCCTAGATCATTTTTCTTAAAACTACCAATTCCACCATTGCATGATAGGGAAAGATCACTTAAGGACTCTGCAAGATGAATTTTCAACTCATTTCAGAATTAAAATTGAGGATTGAAATGATAACAAGACAAAATTTCAATTCACTTCTCTGGTATTGTAGAGAAATCTGTATTAAATTCCCAGTAATTGTTTTTGTGGAAGTTGAGTAATTTTTATTACATCATTCTTCCTGTAGATTTTTAGGAACAGTTGTTGTGAGTTGCCACTTAGAGAAAGAAAGTAGGCAAAGAGGGAAGTCGAGAGGGCAGGAAGGAAAGAAGGAAGAAAATACAAAGACAACCGGACTCTCTTGCTGTCCTGGAAACAGTGTATCCTTGCTTAACAACTTCCTCTCCAAGAGGTTAGCAGAGAAAATAATAGATTAAAAATATATACCTGTTATTCGTGCAATCAATGCATTTGTATTGCTCTTTAAGAATAGAGTTGTGGAATAGGTCAATGGTAGCAGTTCAGTGCCTGAAGTCTCTGGAATTGAATACATCGGTGCCAGCGATGGCATTCTTGCAACAGAGCTGTAGACTTTTGATATAGGACAATCTAATCAAGGGATTCAGTTTCTCTAGAAGAAGATATATAATCTTTGATTATTTGATGCTTATTTTGTTTTGGACCACAATTTTTCTTGAAAAAATATAAGCTTAGCTATTTTTAAGCTTCTCTAGTAAAACAGAATTTCACTGGCTCTGTTTTGTAAGTGGAGGGGGGAGAATGTACATGAACAGCTACAAAAGTTGACTTTCTCCGAAAGGGAAACTCATGTTCTTCCTTAGACGGGTTTCATGCTATCCCAAAGACAATCTCCAGATGATATGGTTACCTTTCTTGTTTACATGTTTTAAATTTCAGGAAAATCGTTCATTTCCTAGAGATTATCAGTGTTTGTTAGATATCTGCTGAAGCTATCTGTAAAGACAACAAGATCATATTTACTTAAAGGCAATTGGCATGGACAGTTGTGTAGTGTTATATGTTGTATGGAGTTATCTTGACCGTATTTGTCAAATTTGCTAGTCTTCTAGTTTTTATTTGCCAGATGC
>NW_022103908.1:3562057-3590080 GCF_000313985.2 Echinops telfairi | reverse complement strand
TGACTCATAGCAATCCTGTGTCCAACAGAAGGAAATCCCGCCCAGCTCTGGGTCATCCTCACTGCTGTCGCCACAGTGTCACGCAATCTCGCGGAGGCTCTTCCTCTTCTGTGCTGCTCCTCGACTTGACCAAGCATGATGACCTGCTCCAGGTCTCTTCTTTTGACATTTCCCAGGTACGTGAAGGAAGCCTCACCATCCTTGCTCTAAGGAGCATCTTGTTGTACTTCTTCCAAGTCAGATATGTTGGTGCTTTAGGTAGTCCATGGTATTTTCAACACTCTGCCAGCACCGTAATTTACATGCATCTGTTCATGTAACTTTGACCCGATGGCTTCCCATTCAAGAGAATTTCCTGGTGTCTTGAGCCCTGACGGCATAGTAGTGGCACGGTGGGCAGCAATCTGAAAGGTCAATAATTCAAAACCACCGTCCTCTGGAAGGGAAGAAAGATGAAGCTCTCTACTCCCAGTGAGTGGCAGTCTCAGAATTCCCCAGGAGACATTCCACCCTGTGCTTTCAGGCCACCACGAGTCTGCAGAGATTCAATGACAGTAAGTTTCGTTTTTCAGTTTTGATCACACAAGTGTTACAAGAGATATATAACTGTCTTCGGAACTTCGGAGATAGTTTTTGGGGGTGGTGAGTTATTAATCACTCCAAAGGGACAGGTGGGTGGTGTTACAAGAGACATCTGGTTGGCTGCCTTTCTCTAGTTCAGCATTAGTCCTTGGGTGTGGGTGGGCTAATATTGTTACAAAGCAGAGTCACCCCCATTTTTCACCGGCATTAGATGTTTCCAGAGATGGTTTGAAAAACAGGCTTGGAAATCTGCCCAGCAAAGACCGCACCCTTGAAAGCCCTTTGGAACCATTCTATCCTACACACACAGTGTCATCATGGGTCAGCTCACAACATCTCTATACATCTCCGATATTTTGTATCTTACTCAAACACTTGAATGATTTGCTTTACCAAGTTTTCTTCCCAGGTTGTTTATCATGTATAATAGAACCGGCTTCTCATCTTTTATAATAAAATGTCTGCCTATGACAAAGTGGTATTTTTAAGGTGGAATGCTTGTGATAGTGTTCCTATTGAATCCTTATTCAAGAAAAAAGATGCAAAATAATTGTATTGAAGGACTTGCAATAGATCAAGATTTAGACACATCTCCTTGGCACATTATATGAGAAAAGAGAGAGAGGGTGATTAAATAATAATAATAGTAATAATGGTTTCGGTATCCCAATTCTACCTTGCAAACCTGGTTAGACCAGAGGATGCACAGCGGTACAGATGGGAACTGGAAACACAGGGAATCCAGGACAGATGAACCCCTCAGGACCAGTGATGAGAGTGGTGATACCGGGAGGGAAGGGGGTGTATAAAGGGGAACTGATCACAAGGCTCTACATATAACCTCCTCCCTTGGGGATGGGCAACAGAAAAGTGGGTGAAGGGAGACGCCGGATAGTGTAAGATAAGATAAAAGAATAATTTAGAAATTATCAAGGGTTCATGAGGGAGGGAGGAGCGGGGAGGGAGAAGGAGGGGACAAAGGGAAATGAGGAGCTGATTCCAGGAACCCAAGCAGAAAGCGAGTTTTGACAACGATGAGGGCAACAAATGTATTTTTACACAATTGATGTATGTGTGGATTGTGATAAGAGTTGTATGAGCCCCAATAAAATGATTTTAAAAATATGTTAAAGTATTGAAATGAAGAGGAAATAGCATACACCTATTTAATGGGGCCTCCTGAGCCTCATGGGTATGGGCTCTGTTCCGGCCACAGACTGCAGTTAGAACAGGTAAGCTCCATTGCTTGCCTGAGAACTAGAAGCAACACACCTCAGTAGTTACAAGAACAATCATATGTAAATGTGACATTAGTATCTCACATACCAGGTGTGCACTGCAATCACTTGTTTATTAATGACTTTGCACAGGGCATGCACCTGCTCTGTATCAAGTTCCAGGGCCCCTTTCTTCCGCTTTGATGATGTTGGGTGCCTCTCCCTGGTGTGACCAACTCTTTCCTTCTTAGCTATGAGCTGCCTGTGCAGACATAACATTGAAATATTGAAGGATTCACTATGAAAAAATAGTGAATTTGATATTTAGGATTTGTTAAAATGTTATATATAGTTCTTCCCATTGTCTTTTTCCCAGGAGAACTGCAATGTTTGAAGAGTTCTTTGGAATAATATATATGATGGTAACATTAGCAAAATAGTTTATAATGGAAAGTATATTTTTATCTATTATTTTCTCAGCTAACCTCATGGAAAGGAACTTGCTAGGCAAGGATACATTGTTTCCAGGACAGCAGGAGAGTCAGGTTGTCTTTGTATTTTCTTCCTTCTTTCCTTCTTTTTTCCTGCCCTTTTTACTTCATTCTGTGCCTTTTCTCTACGTGGCAACTCACAACAGCTGTTCCTAGAAATCTATAGGAAGTGGTGGTGATAGAATAGGGCAGAACTGCCCCTATGGGTTTCTGAGCCTGTAACTCTTTACAGGAGTAGAAAGCCTCGTTTTTCTCCCATGGGGTGGCTGATAGTTTCAGAGCGCTGGTTTTGTCCGTACTTTAATTGAAGAAGATTAACAATTAAAAGTAGAAGCAAGAGCCAAACTCATAAACATCTCAGTTGGTTCAATTTGCATAATTGTGAGTTAACAATTAGTTGAACAAACTTTCTGCACTAACAATAGCAAAACTGTTGCACTCAGCTCAGCTGTAGACAAGAGCGGTGCTTTCAATAGAAAAGGTAAACATGTGGGACCAAGATCCTGCAACATTTCTGGGGAGAACTGTTATGAGAAATTAAATATGGTTTCACTACTGTGATCTTAAAAGACAAAACGCAATCAAAGCAATGACAAAGAAGTGCTATAAACTATTAAAATGTTAAGCCAACTAGGAAAAAGACATTACGATATCCAACTCCATCTCTTGGTTGTACAGGAAGAACGGAGAAGAAATAACTAACTCAGGATGACACACAACAATGAGTTGTCTTGTCGTCTAGGCTCTGAAATGGAGCCGACAGTTTCACTGAGAATTTCACAGTGAGAAAATATAGCAACAGACAAGCCAGGTTGTTTAGTTACTGGTATTATATATGTGGTCATAAAATATATTTAATAATTTTTTAAAATAGAAGCTTCTGAGGCACAGAGAACCATTCCCTAGCCTAGGTAGAGTATCCTGATGATATCAATAATTAATTTAAATGAAAGCAAGGAAAAGGAAGAAATAGTCAATTCATTGAGGCAATTTTAGGGTATCCCTTCCCTTCTTGAAGCCCAAGATCAAATCTTTTTAGAAATCTTTTTAAAGAGAGAAATAACTTTTTCAAATCTTCTTAAGTCTTTATAGAATACATGCAAATAGTAATTTTGGGCATGATACGGTTGCAAGTATTTACAATAGTATATTTTTATTATTACTTAATTGTATTCTTCCTATTGATGTTAAATATGATCTGACTTAGTTTTTATCTGTATGGTGATGCACAATAACATATGGGGTGAGCCTAAAGGAAGCATGTTTAGTAACTTCTGTTCTATTACCTTTAACAAACTCTAGCTTTGTTCTCCTCAGATGGAGTTCAGACATGTACTGTTTTCTAAAATCATTTGAATCATGCTTTTCTTCTTTTAAAGTAGTCCTTTTTAGCATGGGACGCACCAAGGCAGTAAAATATAACAAAACAGCATTTATTCTAGGTCTCTCAATATGTATTTTTGTTCCTTCTATGAAAGCAGATGGTGATAAAAATTGCACTCCGAATTTAAATTTATATCCCAACATAAGTGTATCCTGTCTTCCATAATGGCACGGGCCATTTCTCAATTGCTTCCTAGCCAGAATCAAGCAAAAGAGACAGCATAGCATTTCTTAGATCATAGAAGAAAGAAGGCAGGAGGTGGATTCTTAACAAGCAATGACAAAGAATCCGGAAGGAGAGTCAGGGCCAAGGGTATCATAGGAATGATGGAGTGAATGGGTGAGGAGGAAGAACAGTGGTTAAGACAGCCATTAACCAACCTTCGTTATGAGGAGAGGGCTACCTTTCTCCATTTAACTAGTCCACTTGCTACACGGTTAACCAAATGACCCTTTTAAAAATTTATCTTTATTTTTGTATTAATTGGGGTTAATACATGTATCAAATCATTCTATAGTTCAGTCATGCCCAGAAGATTGATCATTGACTACCAAAAGTTTCCAAACATTCTGTTTCTATCTGGACCCCTTGACGTCAACACCTCTTCACCTCACCACCACCTCTGTGCCCCCTCCCCCCAAACCCGTATTCCCCTTGCTGACTCTATAGGTTCATCAGTATTGGTTTCATACTCCAAAAACCGAAAAACAATTACTGCAACTTCAGAAGGGTGACCCCAATGACATAACACTCCTGGGATATCTCCTAATGTGGACAGTCAAATTCCAAACAAAAGAATACAACCCCCCAATACATAAGATTTTGGATACCAGATCAGGTCCAGCATGCATCAGAGGGGGAATCTGCTGACAAGTTTTAACTGGTCAAGTCAGGCTTATACTTGTGACCTTCTGTATTCCACTCACTGATGCACTCTGCTTAGTGGCCTCTTTCCTTATTTTTGCATTCTGGACACAAAGCATGAAGTATAAAAGGCACATAAAGAAAACCTAGGACATCTTTTCCTATCTAGGTGACTGTTTTAGGCTAGGCTGTCTAGAGAAACAAATCCAGGGGCAGTCATAGATGTCTAAGAAAGAGCTTTATATCAAAAAGTCATCCCAATTAAGAAGACATCCCAGTCCAGTCCAACTCAAGTCCATAAATCTGATGGAGACTCGTGTTGCCACAGGCTGATAACACAGAAAAGTAAAGTGGGAAGTAAGCATTCCATAGACTGGTGGGTTCAAAGTGGCATGGACATAAGGGCCTGGTGGCCCATGTGGGGCGGCCCCTGAAGGCAAACAGAGAGTCTCAGTGAAGTCCCAGTGCAGAGGAAGGCTAAGTCACAGAAATGGGGCTGGGAGGGGGGGTTTCCCAGTTTCTCCCTAATAAGAAGGCTACAACACCCCCAAGAAAGCATCATCAGGCCGTCACCTGATTGACATTTTCATAAAAATTCCCGTTGATATAAGATTGTGCAACTACCACCCTGACCCAATGCATTTGCCCTTCACTTGATTTTTGTCCCATTTGAGTTGGGATCTGGTCATTTAAAAAACGGGAGGGTTCTGATTAATCAAAGGACAAAGCCGTAGCAATAGAAAGATTGTGGGAACTCCCAGTCAGTCTTAATACCAGTTCCACCACATTTTATCAGCCTGACGTTGCACAATTGACCTCCTCCATCCTAATTTCAGTTCCTTGATCGATAAAGTAGGGATAGTAAATTGTGTCTCAATGGGCTCGCTGAGGAAATCAAACGGGAATTGAAGGAGAGAGGAAATACCTAATTGTTCTAATTGGCGGGAATGTTACTCAATCTTTTATGACAGGTTAACGTGAGAACTAGCAAGGAAGAGGTCTAGTGCCAAGACCAAAAGAGAGCGGCCAGGTTGTGACGATGTTCTTGGCCACTTCCTGAGAGAGCTTCCTGATGTGCGCTACTGTTCCGTTGGGAACAGCCCTTGATTGTACTAAGCAGCTTTCCTGCACATAGCGACGACGACGCTACTTACTCTTCCTAGCAAAGGTGAGAGCCTGCTTCCTGCAGGCTAATCTCCATTCTTTCCCTCCATCCTAACAGCCTTTACAACCAACAAACCTGCACTAGCATCTTTTTAAAATGCTGCACATTTTCAGCCTTTTACTGTTTTTAAGAAAACAAGCGCTTAATACCCACTTTTATTTCTCTTTAAGAGAATTTACCTTTGTTCATTCGTTTTTGTTTTATACTCTGACCCATGACATTTGCTGACATTTAATGCAGATTACAAAAACTCTCTTCTGTTTATTTCTGGAAGTTCCCCCCAGCTCCCACACCTTTGGGTTCTTTCTCCCCCTCCCCTGCTCTTTGGGTTCTTCTTACTAATGGTTTCTATTTGGCCTGCTGCGTCTACTGGGTTAAACAGGTAAAGTGAGTAATGTTGAAGTGTTTATTATGTGTTATCGAATATATAGTTCTACAACTATGTGAGAGTCATTTTAATGTAAATTTCTCTCTCTACACACATATATATGCATCTACGAGCGTCATTGATTTTTTTTCTAATCCAGCCTAAGACACAAGGTAAATTGTATTTCCAGCTTTTGGAGGAAATGACACATATTTTACTACAGTAATTGTACCCTTTTTCAATCCCACCAACAGTGTATAAGAGTTCCAACCTCCCCCAAACGGCATTAGCATTTGTTGTTTGCTAGTATTTTGATCAATGCTGATTTGGCAGGGCTGAAATAGAATCTCATTGCAGCTTTGAGTTGTATCTCTCTGATGGCTGATGGCAGCAAGCCCCTTCGCATGGATTGACTAGCTGCATGAAGGTCCTCTCTGATGAAGTTGAGGCTTTTTTGTCCATTTTGTATTGGGTTGCTTGTCTTTTTGTTGTAGAGTTGTTCAGGTTTTGTCATAAATTTTTAAAACCCAACCTCATGTTGTTAATCCTTTGGTCGTGCCTATGATTACCATACCTAACTATATAAAATATCTTAGTTTTAGGATTCTTGTCTGCAAGGGATATTTTGTTTATTTTTCTGTCAGCACCAAATACATCGATCTGTTACCATGAGTCAATTCCATTCTTGATCTATTGTTCTATGTTCCCATGAGAAACTCTCACCGTGTTGCCTCTCTGTAACACCAAAGAAGGACCTACAGTAAAAGTCAAGGACAAGCACTAAGATCATTGGTGATTCTGTAGCCTAAGCTACTTTACATAGGGCAGTTAGCCTAAGGTACTTTACTTAATGCAGTATCTTTGGAATTATTATCACTTGCTACATTGCTCAGGGGAAGACAGTTTGGATGTGAAAGGCCTAAATAACTTCTAGAGACTTCTCCTTGCCTTACTGTTAGTGTTCAATGGCTAGGTTCTGTTGTCTGATTAATCAACAGTGATATCCTGAATCTGGCCAAAGACTTATGTTTTCTTACTCATAGTCAACGATTATTTCCCTGTGGTTATCCAGATATCTGAGTTAATGTAACACATCTGTATATGACCACCCCAGGGGGTGAATTCCAAAGTAAAGAGTACCATATCTACTCGTGTATAGGCCAAGTTTTTCCAGCACATTTTTAATGTAGTTTTTGTAGTAAAATTAGGAGCCTCAGCTGATTTTCAGGTCGGCATATACTTGAGTCTACATGGTGTATATTCGTTGTGTATTCTGATTTCAAAGAAGACAGCATCAGTAGTGCCTGTGCTACAATTCACCTCCTCGCTGGTGTTACCTTCTAATAAATCTATCGTTCCCCCATCTAATTTGGAACTAACGAATTGGCTTTACTGCCTGAAGTTATGAACTCTCATCCATAACCATCCTGTTCAGTATTTTACACAATACTCAATGTCTTTATGTAGAATCAACACTTACCTTCCTGGCATGACTTTGCATGGACTCTTCAAGCATACAGGATCGGATTTGACAGCTCTGAAATATGTTTTCCTTTCTACACACATATACCCCAGATTAGAGGAAGGCTTATTAACAAAGCTTGACGTACAGATGACACAGTCTTGCTTTCTGAAAGTGAAAAGGATTTGCAGCCCTGGCTGATGAAGACGTCTTGGAAGAAGAAGAGCTACAATGTGCCTTTGAAACAAGGATGCCAAGACTTTGCTTCACATGTTATCAGGAGAGACCAGGCTCTGGAAAAGGACATCATGCTTGATGAACTAGCGGGGCAGTGAAAATAAAGGAAGACCCTTCACAGGATGGATGGATACTGTGGCCACAATGATAGACTCAAACCGAACAACAATTGTGAGGAGGATTCAGGACCAGGGTTTCATTCTGCTGTACGTCGTCGGATCGCTACTCAATCGCACTTAACAACCACCTCCCTAGAAACATGTCCTAGAAGACATCTTGGTCACTCTGTCACGGTTGCCTTCACTTCTTCCCTGATTTTGGTAAGGGCACATTCAATGTAGGTGACCTATTTTTCTACGGAAAACAAGAACATTCCTCTCTGTATCCAAATCCCAGCATTGAATTTCTCATGAAGCCCTGAAAGAGAAGTAAGCATGGCTTAGGTTTGAAAATCTGCATTCCCACTGTGGAAATGCGGATCAATATACTTTCATTGCTCTACTTCTATTTCCTGTGTAAAAAGCTGTCAGATGTTTCCCCCTTAAAAAATAAGTCTACTCATTCTAGTGGCTCCCAGTGTCATTCTAAATCATTTTTACTTTATTCTTTTGCATGGTTTAATAAAACAAAATCCAGATATTTGACTCAGTCAGATCCAACACGGGGCGGGGGCTAAAAAATTAAATGGAGAGCAAAATAATGCAACTCACTTGGGATAGGAAGAAAAAATATTTCTAAGATCACTCATGTTTAAGGCTGCAGAGATAATCGAGTGTACTATTATCAAGGCAGATAAAGGCACCCATCAAAAATGTAAGTTGCTCCACTGCATAATCCATGTACTGATAATACCTGACACCATGTAGGTACTAAATGGTTAAATACTAAGACCTAATTCCACTACACTCCAGAAAGTAGCAATCAAAAGGCTAACTGCTACGGGGGTGGAGGCTGGGGGAGGGGGCTTTTTCAGATCATATTTATGGAAGTTGCTCTTTCCCTCCCCATGCCTTGTGTCTAATTCAGAACATGGTAGTTGACACCAGAGAGTCACAGCCCTATCACCCACTGCTGAGGAGAGGCTGGTGGGTTCAAACTGCTGACTTTTCAGGTCACGTCACAGCTCATAAGCACTACATCACCAGGACGCCAGGGAGCATGCTCCTGTGTCACCATCACAATTGATCCTATGCCTGAGCCCACTGACATAGCCACTGCATCAGTCCAGCTTGTCGAAGCCCTTCCTCTTTTTCACCTCCCCTCTACTTTGCCAAACAGGATGTCCTTCTCCAGAGACTGGTCTCTCTTGATAATATGTCCAAAGTATGTAAGACAAAGGCTTGCCATCCTTGCTTCTGATGAGCACTCTGGCCTTACTTATTCCAATACAGCTAAGTGTGTCCTTTTAGTAGTCCATAGTACTTTCAATATTCTTCTCCAGCACCGCAATTCAAATGTATTGATTCTGCTTCTGTCTTCCTTATGCAGTGCCCAACTTTCTCATGCCTATGATGCAATAAAGAATACCATGCTTGAGGTAGGTAGTCCTCAAAGTAACATCTTTGTGCTTCAAAACTCTAAAGAGTTCTTGTGCAGAAGATTTACCTAACACAATACGTCTTTTGATCTCTTGACTGTTGCTTCCACACATATTGATTGTGAATCCAAACAAGATGGTATCCTTGACAACTTCAATCTTTTCGCCATTAATCATGAAGTTATCTCCTGGTCCATGTGTGAGGATTTTGGTCTTCTTTACATTAAGTTGTAATCCATACTGAAGGCTGCAATCCTTGATCTTCATCAACAAATGCTGCAAGTCCTTCTTACTCATCTGCATGTAGAAGGTTGTTAATAAGCCATCTTCCAATCCTGATACCACATTTTTCTTTATAGAATCCAGCTTCTCTGATTGTGTGCTCAGCATACAGAATTAAACAACTATGGTGAAAGGATACAACCTTGACACACACACATTTCCTGATTTTAAACCATGCAGTATTCTCCTGTCTGTTCACACAACTGCCTCTTGATCCATGTACAGTTTTCGCATGAGCACATTTAAATATTCTGGTATTCTCATTCTTCTCAAGTCTATCCATAACTTGTCATGATACACACAGTAGAATACCTTTGTGTAGTCAGTAAAACACAACGTAAAAATATTTCTGCTTTTCTCTGTTTTCAACCAAGATCTACCTGATGTCACTTGATGTCCTTTGCTCCATATCCTCTTCTGAATCCAACTTCAACCTCTAGCAGCTCCACATCACTGTACTACTGGAAGCACTGTTGGGGGATCTTCAGTAAAATTTTACTTGCATGTGATATTAAGAATACTGTGTAATTTTCAAATTCTATTGGGTCACCTTTCTTTGGAATGGGTACAAATAGAGATCTCTTCTAGTTAGTTGGCCAAGTAGCTATCTTCCAAATTTCTTGACCTATGTGAGTGAGTGTTTTCAGTGCTTCATCGCTTGTTGCAACAATTCCATTGATATCCCATCAATTTTTAGACCTTTGTTTTTGGCTAATGCCAGTTACACTCAAAAAGCCACAAAAAGTTCATTGAAAACAGAATTAACAGATGATGGAATTTCACCATTAAGTTTTGAAACAAACTGTCTGTCTATCTATATTCAATTTTCTAAATAATTAAAAAAATACTATGCTACATGAGGCACTTTTGGAAAAGAAATTCAGCTAGCCATTTTCATAGTCTGGTTTTGATTTGAGAAAGCTGTTTATACTACAGTATAGAATATACAAAAAGAAAAACCCCAAAAGGACAAAGACAACATATTTTTCCAGAAGAGTGAGGTCATGGAAAACAGATATGTGCAAGGGAAAATCAGGTATAATCGTTGTATTATATTGTGTACAGTTTGTAGTGTTGCATTGTGCACCCATACAACTTATATGTAAAAAAGTATGTGTATACATCCTGGCCCACCAAGCCATGAGGACGATATTCCTGCTCAGAACACCCAATGCACAGAGAGGACCATAGGGCTGTCCCCACCATGAGACAAGACATCCCTCACTGACCCATATCTCTATGAGGGACAACACTGGAGGCACAGTGTGGGAATTGTGCCCGATCTGACCCCACCACACTGGGGTGAAACACTAAGGGCTTGCAACAGAGCAGCAAGAGGAGCAAAACAATGGAATACCAAAAATAGACTTTGGGGCCATGGCATTGCACCCCATCAGGCTCCACCGTAAAACATGCTCAAAAGTCAACAAACAGACCTGGAAATATTTATAGGCTTTTCTTTTTTTTTTTAAATCATTGGTGTTTTGTTGTTGTTGTTTGGTTTTCTTTTGCTCTGCCTTGTTTTTGTGCTTATTATTGTGTCTGCATGTTTATCTAGATAAGATAGGCAGGATAAACAATCCTTAGGAGAAAACAACAGGACTGATGGTTCTGGGGGACATGGGAGAGGGGAGGCAGGGAAAGGAAGTGGGTGTTAAAAAACCCAGGGACAAGGGAACAACAAGTGATCTAAAATTGAGGGCAAGAGGGTATATAGGATACCTGGTAGGGCTTGATCAAGGGCAATGTAATTGAGAAGAATTACTGAAACCCATATGAAGGCTGAACATGATAGTGGAACTAGAGGAAAGAAAAGGAAATTGAGGAAAGAACTAGAAATAGAACTATGTACATATATTTATGTTAGGTATCAAGGTAGAGATGGACATTGGGTCTCTACTCAAGTACTCCCTCAACTCAAAAACACTTTGTTCTAATAACCTGGCATTCCGTGATGCTCACCTTTCCAGCAAGATCACTGAAGACAAAATGGTTGCATAGCAAATGTGGTGAAGAAAGCTGATGGTACCTGGCTATCAAAAGATATAGCATCTGGGGTCTTAAAAGCTTGAAGACAAACAAGCGACCATCTAGCTGAGAAGCAACAAAGTCTGTATGGAAGAACACCAGCCTATATGATCAAGAGGTGTCAGTGGGTCAGGTATCAGGCATCAAAGACCCAGAACAAAAAATCATATCAAGGTGAATGAGGGGGAATGTAGAGTGGAGACCCAAAGCCCACCTGTAGACAATTGGACATCCCCTTACAGAAGGGTCACAAGGAAAAGATGTGCCAGCCAGTGTGCAGTATAGCACTGATAAAACATACAACTTTTCTCCAGCTCTTTAATCCTTACACCCTCCTGACCATTCCCCTCACTGTCATGACCCCAATTCTACCTTACAAATCTGCCTAGACCAGAGCATGTACATGGGTACAGATAAGAGGTGGAAACACAGGGAATCGAGGATAGATAAACCCCTCAAGACCAATAATGAGAATAGTGATGCCAGGAAGGGAAGGGCAAGGTTGGGAGAAAGGAAGAATAGATCACAATGTTCTACATATAACCCCTTCCCTGGGGGACAAACAACAGAAAAGTAGGTGAAGGGAGACATTGGTCAGTGTAAGACATGAAAAAAAAATTATAAATTATCAAGGGTTCGTGAGGGAGGTGGGGGATGGAGGGGGAAATGAGAAGCTGATAACAAGAGCTCAAGTAGAAAGAAAATGTTTTGAAAATGATGATGGCAACAAATGTACAAATGTGCTTGACACAATGCATTCTGATAAGAGTTGTATGAGCCCCCAATAAAATGATTTAATAATAATCAACAAAATAAAAGTATGTGTATAAATACTTAACTAACTGCATACTAATTTCATATAGGTTATTATATATTGTGGATTTACTAGTTATCTACTGAACTTGCACATTATCTTAATAAAGGAAAATCACTAAACTGGGTAGACCCTGCTTGCAACTCTGGTGCTCATAATACCAAGGCAATGCGATCAATCCCATTATAGATTTGTTCCCTGAGAGATCTCCCTAAAATCCTAGTTTTATAGAATGTTAATAATATGGTCAAAGAAAATAAGGTTTTAGTCATAGATCTCAAAAATCTTGATTTAACTTTAAACCAGTTACAGTATGACAAGTCTTCATGATCATGAAGTCCCTGGGTGGTTAACTGAAAGTATCAGAGATTTGAGTCCACCTAGAGGCAAATAATATGGCCTCTATTGAAGGTCTAATAAGCATTGAAGGAAGGCTTATTAACAAGCTTCAACCAAACCAGAGAACCTCATGGTATGTGTGGACTTGAAGAACATTGTGGTGAGTGAAATTAACCAATCACAAATGGACCAATAATACAATTAGACCACTGTTATAAGGTGGAGAGAGAGAAAGAGAAGATAAAGACTTTCACACCAAAAGAGATAGACTTTGGAGATTGCCAAGGTGGGGAGCAAGAAAGGGAAGATAAAGGAATAGGCTAGATTGTTGACAGATGTTAACTTGAGCATAGTGGACAATTGAGGTCCACTGGATGGAAAGATAAATCAAGGAGCCAGAGAATAATAAACTATTAGAAGGCTTGGTTAGTAGCTTAAATTGTTGAAAACAAGCCAATTTTCTGAAATATAAAGCCTTACCTCATTTACAAGTACTTATTTGAATGCAGATTTTTTTCCTTCTGGCTGCCTGTGATATATTTTATATTCTCCATGAACACCATAATTCAATTCCTCTTCTGTCATCTTTATTCATTGTCTGGTGTTTTCATGAACATGAAGTTATTGAAAATACAATGGATAGAGTCAAGTGCAACTTAGTCCTCAAAGTGGTATCTTTGATTGTGAACTCTTAAAAAAGTTTGTCATAGTAAATTTGTCCAATGCAATGAGTCTCTTGATTTCTTGGCTCCTACTTCCTTTGCATTCATTGTGGAACAAAATGAAATCCTTGCCAATTTCAATCTTTCTCTATCACAATGTTGTTTATTGATTTTATTGTGAGTGGTTTTGGTTTCTGTAGAGTTTGATCTTTGTCAGTAAATGCCTCAAGTCCTCTTAACGTTCTGTAAGCAAAGCTGCATCCTCTTCATAGTGTGTTTTGTTCAAGCGTAAAATAAAGAGTTTGAACTTCTTCCTCCCTTTCAACTTTTCTCTTCCACTGTTTCACTTCTTTCATCCGATGTGTCCCAAAACTACTGGATTATATCAGTTAAGTGTTTCCATTTTCAGATATTAATATTAATATTCCTTATCAATAATGATCATCATTTAAAATGTCCTTTCAATCTATACCATCTCATTGTTTTCTGTCACCCTAAATTTGCAAATCGTCTCCTTTCCCACCAAAGAAATTTTCACTTCCCTGGATTTAAGTGTACTTTCAAATCTACCTTTCATAACTTTATTAACCTGCCTTACTAAATCTCATGTCTATTTTCTGTCCACTTTTCTCTCCATAAACAAAATACTGTTATGCTACAATCTGTTTAACTTCTAAATTTAATATTTTTTTCCAATTTCCTACAAATTATTTAATACAAGCATAAGAAAGTTAAAAATCATTCTAATTTAAATTTATTCGGAGAAGTAATGAAAATTATGATAGAGACCTTCAGGCTGAAATTACAAATCATAATTTCTAAATAAAGTTAATTTATATAATGTAGACAGGAAAATCAGGGAATTGTGGCCTCAAAATGATTTTAATCTAATAAATCAGCTTAGTTCCATGCTGAAAAAAAAAGTCTTGATCAGAAAATTGTCAATCTAAATAAAGCTTCAAAAAGTCATATTGAGAATATTTATTCTGACTAAAGTATCTGATGCAAATTGAGAAGTGTGAACTGTTTCCATCAGACAATCACTGTTACTTCTATGTGAATGATTACACACAAAACTATTTTGAAGAAGATGGGGGGCACTTGAAGTGTCCCTGGTCATTCTGTGGGTGAGATGCTGGACTGCTAAGCACAGAGACATCAATTCAAACCCACCAGCCACTCTGTGGGAGAAAGACGTGGCAGTCTGCTTCTATGAAGATATACAGCCTTGGAAACTCTATAAAGGGTTGTTATAATTGGAATTGACTCAATGGCATTGGGTTGGGGGAAACAAAAAAAAATTACGTTTCAGTATTACAAGGGAAAAAATAAGGCTACTTCTTTAAACATTTGGAAGGATTCTCACTGAAACCTTCCAAGGCTGGAACTTTAGTTTTGAAGAGAATATTTTAAATTGTGAATTCAATTTCCTTAACAATAATGTCTGTGTGATTCATAGTGGCCCTGTAGGATTGAGTAGAATTGCTCCAGAGGGTTTCCAAGGTTGTAAATCTTAACCAGAACAGACTGCCACCTTGTTCTCTTTCTCCCACAGAGTGGATGGTGGGTTTGAACGGTCAACCTTAGAATTAGCAGTCCAATGCTTAAGTGATAAGGACACCAAGGCTCTTTTTCATAGTTTTATGACCATTCAATTAATATATTTCCTCTTTCCTGATGTGTGTTACTTTGATTTTCAGGAAATTGATCTGTTTACATATTGTCAAAGTTATGGATGAGAATTGCTCATTATTTTTCCATATATATAGTATTGATATCAGTTGTTTTAATCTTGATATTGGCAATTTGACCCTTCTTTTGTGTTTTCCTGTGTCAGACTGTCGAGGAGCTAGAAACATTTATTGATCTTTTCAAAGAACCAGTTCTTCTGTTTCATTCAATTCTACAGTTACCATTTTTTTCTATTTCCTTAACTTCTCTTCAACATTTTCTTATTTTTGCTTTTGATGAGTTCATTTTGCTTTTAATTTTCTAGCTTCTTAAATATGGATCTTAGGTTATTGATTTGAGGTTGTTTTATTTGTCATCTTTTGGAATGTATGCATGGCATAATATAGATTTCCCCCTAAGCACTTCTTTAGTCTGTCCCACCAATTTTTGTATGGTATACTTTCATTCATATTCAATGAACTCCATTATTTTTTAAGACTTGCTCTTTTATATAATGGGTTATTTACAGAATAATTACTTTCCATATTTGGTGAATTTTCTGCTATCTTTCTGTTTTTGACTTCTAGCTTAATTCCATTCCATTTCAAGATGTATAAATCATCCATTATATGATTTCCATTCTTTGAAATTTGTAAATGTGTTATGTCTCAAGATGTGACGTTTCTGGCTCTTTATTTTCATATACAAATGCATGCACAGGTAACATATATATGTATACATATGCATATATTGGGGTTATAGAGTGAAGATTTTGATGTAGCAAAAATGTGAATTCTCTTCAAATCAATATACTGGTTTTTGTCTGTAAAAATAGTGATTTTAAAATGTTTATGAAAGTGAAAATAAATTAGAAGAGCTAAAGCAATTTTGAAAAAGTGGGAAGACTTTCTCCACATGATTCCAAGACTGGTGAAGAGACACAGAAATAAATACAACAATACAGAAATAGGTCCACACAAATATAGGCAACCTATTTTTGATAATGGTGAAAGAACAACTCATTGGTAGAAAGATAGCCTTTTCAACAAGGGTAATGATGCTGCAATTGAACATTCATAAGCAACTATAATGATGATGATAATAACTTTGACCTAAATATCACAATTTATGTAAAAATTAACTAAAAACGATTACATCTCTAAATAAAGAATTATCAAACTCTAAAACAAAACAAAGTAAAAGCAGGGGAAAAAATCTTTGGTGTGTAATCTTTGGTAGGCAAAGAGTTTTTGACTTAACACCAAAAGCACAATTTATAAAGGAAAAATTGGCAAGCTGGAATTCATAAAAATTAAAAGGCATGTGCTTTGTATAGGTCTCTGTTAAAGAATGCAATGACATGTTACATATTGTGTGAAAATATTTATAAAGCGTATATCTGACTGAGGACCAGTATATAAATCACCATTAAAACTCAATAGTAAAAACAATGAATTAGAATTTGTTCTAGTAGTAAAAGGAACAAAAACCAATTGGATTAGGATGTTCACAAAATACAGAGAGATATTTCACTAAAGAAGGAAGATTAATAAATGGTAAACAACCATATGAAAAATTTTTGAAATCTTTAGCCACCAAAGAAATGCAAACTAAAATCAGAATATTATCAGAAGGAAATGGTGACAACACCGTGTGAATAAAAATGAGAGCCTGTAATGTGAAACACCAGTGAATCAGAAATTACTTACACCTTGCTGGTGACAATAAAAATGATTCAAGAACTCCAGGGAAAAAAATGACAGTTTATCATATGCACATGCAACTATCTATAATCTGGTAAAGCAGTATGATTATTGGGTTAAATGTTCAATTCAAGACTAAAACATAAATGTCATTACTATTTTTGATGCAGGACTGTTTACATCTAAATAAAAACTGATCTGATATAATTCACCCCTGAAATTGGGGAAAAGTAAGACAAAAACAGAAACAACTATTTGCTAAATGGAAAACCAATACCAACAGCCCAAAGCTATAAACGTATAGGATTCCCAGCACTTGTTCCAATGGTTCAGAACTTGTGAATATGGATTTGGGGTATTGTTCAATTAATAAAGTGTACAGTCAACTAAATTCACTAATAATCTGTTTGATTGAGTTTGATGACATAAGTATTGGTTTAATTCCATAAATACCAAATCCATAAACATATGCCAAGCCCTCTGTGACGTATACAGGGGAGGCCTTACTTATATTGTGATTACTTCCAATCTTGAGAGGGAGATTGATAAATCGATACATAATTCCCACTCTGTGTGATAGTTTTGATCAACATCTGTGCAACTGGTCATGAGACAATCAAAGGGAGAACACTTAGATAAGACGACTCTTACAGTATGGGGGGCTCCTCCAGGAAAGGCTGCATGCCTTGGAATCTTTTCCCTCATATGTACATGAATGTTGGATATTGAATAAGGAAGACCGAAGAAGAATGGGTGCACTTAAATTATGGTGCTGGTGAAGAACATTGAAAATACCATGGCCTGCCAAAAAAACAAACGAATCTCTCTCGGAAGAAGCATGGTCAAGAAGCTCCTTAGAGGCAAGGATGGTGAGGCTTTATCTCACATACTTTGGACATGTTATTGGGAGAAACCAGTCCATGGAGAAGGACATCATACTGGGTACAACTGAAGGCCAGAGAATAAGAAGGACCCCAGGAGATGGATTGACACAGTGCCTGCACCACTGGGCTCAAGCACAGCAATTATTGTGAGGATGGTGCAGGACCGGGCAGTAGTTCATTCTGTTGTATGTAGGGTCACTATGGGTTGGTATGGCCTCAATGGGACCTAACCACAACCAATCTTTATGGGCATACGAAGCTTCCTCTTTTCCCGAGGAGTGGCTGCTGGGTTCAAACTACTGACCTTGCAGTAAGAAGCCCAGCTTATAGTCCACTATGACCCCTGGGCTTCTTGTAATGGGCCAGAAGAGGGATTTAACAAGAAAGGAAACATTTGAGCAAAGACAACAAGGTTAAACTGAAATGTACGGGGTAGAAATGGGAAATTGTACTAAACACCAGGTCACTATTTGGAAGCTTTAAAATTAAGCAGTGATGGGCCCTTGTCCTCTTAGAAGAGTTTAGCAAAATGCCAATTATCCCACCATTGTGAGACGTGAGCATAGTAAGAGAGACATTTCTCTTCTTCAAAGTATCTTTTTTCCCTATAAAATTCTACATCATTACAGTAATGGAGACTTTGTCCTTGTCAAAATGCCCAGGAGATTTCCATGGAAAGGATAATATAATAATCCATTAACTGTCCTTAAACATTAAGGTATTAAGTTGAATGTTCTTGGTTATCATCTGTTTTGAATGCAAATCCTGTGGGGATAGCTTGTAAGCAAGCTTTTTTATAGGACAAAGCAGGGTATTGAGACAACATAGAGAGACCTACATAGCAAGTGATATTAATGTGGATGCTCTGGGAGGAAAAAACGAGCAAACAAACAAACATCTTTAAATGGAAATGCATACCTTTATCTAGATTAGTTTAAATACATGTGATAAAGACTAGGAAACAACTTTTTACACTGCCTCAATAAGTAAATCGGTATTATATAAGTTTTGACAATAGAACTATTTTAGGAGCTGTGATAATGAATAGCTGGCTCCCTGCTTTCTCCACAATGCCATTTCATTCCAGGCCACAAGTTCAAGCTTCATTGCTAAGCGTAGGAGATCTGCCTGTGTCTGTCCTCTGCTCATTCCCAGGCTCCCAAAAGAACAAATTAATAATGTACCAAAACCAAATCATCAATTTGCAATTCATTGCAGGGCATCTATTTTTCAGGTCCTCAGATGGGATTCTACTTCTTAGCCTGGGAGACACCCACAGTTACCTCTGCAGCCACTGCACCTAAGCACACAGCCCTGAGATTCAATTAAATCCACATTTTGAGTTCCAGCTGTAACACTGTCTTCTACTGATGAGCACCTGGGGTTCTCTCCGTGAGCTCAGCAAAGAGAAGGCACAGCTGACATATCTGGTATTGGTTCGTGCAAATAGTCTTTTGCTTTGGGAAAAGCAATGAAATTAAGCAGTGTGGCCAAGAAAATATTGGCATCAGATGACACATTGTTCTCTTCTGGAAGAAACTCAAACCTCAGAAGTATTCATGATGAAAACCCCACACTTTAAAGGGAGGGGAGGGGGACTGCGAAGGAAATGTGAATAATTGCTACTTCAGCGATATAGTTAAAACATACAAAGTATATGAAACATTTATGCACAGGACACTTGCATAACAAGTCACAGCGTTGAGTGGAAGGGCTACAAATTCGTTTCACAAATATTGAGTATCTAACACTGTGCCAAGAATGATCTGACCCTAGAATCACACTGTTAAATGAGACAAATAAGCTTCCTGCCTCCACTAGTTTTTAGCGGTTATGGACAGTGATAATTCAACAAACACTTGATTACACTTATTTTTTAATGGTAAGTAAGTACTATGCAGAAAAAGATGCCACTGTGAGCATATGGGGTGGCTCACCCAAGACATAGTGCTTTCCATTTCTTCATAGACAAGTGAAAATTATACTATGAATAAGGAAGACCTGAGAAGGATTTATTGCATTTGAAGTATGGTGTTGGCAAAGAATTTGAAATTGCCCTGGACAAGCAGAAAAACAAACAAATCTGGTCTGGAAGATATCCAGCCAGATGCTCTTTGGGAACAAGGATGATGAGCTTGTACCTCAAGACCTTGGACATGTTATCAGGAGAGACGCAACTCTGAAAAAGGCTGCCATGCTTGGTAAAGTAGGGGGTCAGTGAAAAGGGGGATGCCACTTGAGGAGCTAGATGGACACAGTGACGACAACAATGGGCTCAAACAGAACACAAAATGTTGAGGGTGCTGCCAGACTGGGCTGTGTTACATTCTGTTGGACATAGGGTCACCATGCGTCGAAACCTATTCATGGCACCTAGTAGCAGGAAGAAAATAACAATCTCCCACAAAATTGGTATGGTGAGATGGGTGGAAAGCTACTTCAGTTATGGTGATCTGAAAAGACCTCTTGGGAAAGGTGAATCGGAGTCTGTATAATGAGTAGGTGAATGGCATTGTATTCCAAGAATGGTAAGATGGAGGTCAAGGTCTGGAGCCCGGATAAAAAGCTTGGAAGGTTTACAGAAAAGGAAAGAAGGGTGATGTGCCTCAAATACAATGCGTGGCGAAGAGAGCTGTAAGACATGAAGTCCAAGGCACGGTTCGAGCTAGTCTTTCGTAGCACTCATCCTTCAGTGTGAACATGTGAAATAATTGTTCTTCCCACTGGAAAGTAGCAAAGGGGGGATAGTGAGATCAGTATTGGCTGGGCTTCAGATTGTACGACATTCCCTGGGTTGATAGCTGCTTTCCTCCATAGTGGTTGGCGTCGTAAGCAGGGATCTGAAGCAAGCATTTAGAACCATTTGGGGTGGGGGGAGGTTCCAGTGGGACTATATGTGTCAGTCTCTTTTTGATGAGGCCTTTCTCTAACATCTCTTGGAACGGGGAATCGGAGTGGCTTCCCCTGATTAACGCATTTAGAATCATCCTTGCTAAGGTTTTGTGTGTGTACAGATTTTTTAAAAATTTGAAACATTTGAAATGTCCTTGTGGGCTACTGCAGTTGCATCAGGTACAATCCCAGTTTTCTCTTAATTTTTGTGTTCAATGATCCTTTGCAAGTTTGTTCTGGCTGTAGCAGAATTGAGGCAAGGAATGGATCCAATTGGAATATGGTCAAAACAAAATGAAAATCCAAATATTGCACATAACCCAAAGTCTCAATGGGCTGGCAGAACAGAACAACAAGAGCATGTGTGGGGAGCAGCAGGGTGGTCCAGAGAGGCATTGAGCTACCTCCACAAAAGCAAATCAGTTGCCATGGAAACCGGGAAGGTATCAGAAATGTGCTACATAGAGCACAAAATCAATGACTGATGTGGGGGAAGTTGATCAAGAGGCACTTCTTTTCACCACCGCTGGGTAGATTCTAACCTTCAACCTATGGGTTTGCAGCTGCGTACGTTAACCATTTACACCCCCCAGAGTTTCCATTCAGTTGTATTTAGGAGAACGTGTTGTAATTTAGGAGAACTTAACCTCTTCTTAAAGTCTGGAATTTGGGTAGCATTTCAACATCAAGAACTCAAAGAGGAAATACTGGTTGGGGAAGAGGATTTGGAATGATACGATAGGGGAAGCGTACCATGAACTGCTGAGCCAACAGCAACATTGAAGGCTACGTTGATACTGGCTGAAACTGATCATGAACACACACACACACATATTAAGACATGGGACTTTGAATAATGTGCATGGCAGATGGGAAGATCATTTTGGTGAAGGAAGAACATTTGCTAAGTGAGAAATGTGGCATATTCATAACTTTACACATACGGAGAAATAAATCAAGTTTCTCAGGACTATAGTGACCCAGTGGAGTGACCATGTCAGTTTATGATCGGACATAGTAAGGGAAGGGAATAATGGGTAGCTCTAGAGCCTGTAACCATTCCCAAGTAGCTTTAAAATTTGGTAGAAATGTAAACTTTTGGCCAGACCACTGACAGTGAATCAATTCTGACTCACAGCAACTTTATAGGACAGGGTAGAACTGCCCCTTTGGGTTCTTGAAGCCATAAATCATTATGGGAACAGAAAGTTTTAATCTTTTTTTTTTCCTCAGTGGCTGGTGGATTTGAACCACGGCCTTGAGGTTAACCGCATAACATACAACCCACTGTACCTTCCAGGCTCAGCCATAGAAACTATATATGGCAGTTCCGCTCAGTCTTACAGCATTGCTGTGAGTCAGAATTGACTTTACAGAAGTCAGCAAAAGAGTCAGTGTGGCAACCCTGGTGCCACACACAGCTAAGCACGTGACTACAGTCTGATGGGTTAGAGATCCAAGTTCATCCAAAGGAGATTCAGAAAAGAGACACGGTGATCTAATTAAAATCCAAACCCAAACAAATAAACAACAACAAAATACAACTACTAACCCCCCTGTGCAGCACAATGTACCCTGCACACGGGGGTTCACCTGTGTCAGAATTCAGGAGAAAATCACTGGAGTGGACAGTAAGTATTGCTCAATGGATAAAGTTCCCAAATACAACCAGGTTATAATTCAGGGAACCTGAGACTGTGACTTTATATGACAAATGAGACCGTGAAGATATGACTAAATTAAGCATCTTGGGCTAAAGAGATAATCCTAGATTATGCAGATGGGCCTACTATCATCAAAAATGTTTATCTAAGAAAGATGTGGAAGGATTTGGAGTCAGAAGGAAATTCAGCGTGATGACAGATGCAGAGACTGGAATGATAAACTTTGGAGGTGACTAAAGGGTCACAGCAGATTAAGCAATACAGGTAGTCAGTAGAAGCTGTAAAAGCCAGGGCCAAAATTGTTCCTCAGAGCCCCCAGGAAGAGCTAGTCCTGCTAAAACCTTGTCTCTTGTCCACCAGTTTCCTTTGAGAGGATGCCAATGCATGGAGAGCCTGTGTATTCCAGAGTTGACCTTTTACGTCATAGGCTTTTTGGTATCTGAGTCTGACACCTTTTGGAAATTCCTTATTTCTGAGTTGCAGCCTGGCGCTGAAGTGTTTGTGGTCCCCAGAAATTCCTACTTTAGCTACTGAGCTGCTTTTAAATGAAATCTAAACTGTAGACTGATAAGAAAAGCTTGTGTTGTTTTAATCTACTGAGTTTGGGGTGCTTTTTAAAATGGCATTTATTTACTTATTATTTTATAGTAGCAGTAGGAAATGAATACAGTCCAGATAATTTGATGTTGCAAATACATATACGTGGTTTTAAACTGTGAGCACTGGTTACCTCTGTCCCATGGGATAGTTTACCCATGCCCCTTGTGTTTTCAAAAGTTTTATAACGAACTTGTCTTGCCTTAGGAAAGAGAGAACAGCAGAACGCTCATGAAACAATGAGACGATAGATTGAGCTTAACTTATGTTCATTTTAACTGAAAGTTTAGAAACAAAGGCAGCTGCAATATTGAGGTTTTCTTCATTCTGGCTTTCCTTGGTAGAAATGTTATTTCTGTCTTCCATTTGTTGACTTAATTTTTATAGTTCCTTCCATGCATGCATGATTTTATCACCTATTTCTCTGTTTAAATATATTGCTTCTGTTAATTCATGCAAGTTTCTTTTTGTAACCAGAGTTGTGGTCCCCACCTCCTATCCATGGCTTTAAAAGGAGGTGCTAATTGCTGATTTTCCACTGACATTAATCCTAATTTTACAGCGTTGTACTGCTTTTCCTAGAGGACCTCTTTTGACATCTATAACCATATTCACTGCCATACAGTCAGTGCTGACTCGTAGTGATCCCCGCCCCCTTGAGTTTCTGAGACTGTCACTGTTTACTGGAGTAGAAAGCCCAGTCTTTCTCCTATGAAGCTGCTGCTGGTTTTGAACTGCCAGTCATGTGACTGGCAGCCCAAATCATAATCTCTACACCACAGTGGTGTATATCTATATATCTACATCTCTATCATCTCTCTCTCTCTCTATCTGCAAGCCCCCAAAGCAAGCTCACTGCTGCAGAATCCATTCCAACTCATAATGACCCTGTAGAACAGCACAGAACTAACTGCTCCTTTGGGCTTTATTGATGCTCGGGTAAAATAAACTATCAAGTTACATATTGCATATCTCCATCGATTGTTTTTTAAATGGACTATTGTGCATTCCAATAAGAGCACAGAACAAGTCAGGACAGTATTAATGGCATTACAGTATTAGTTTGTTTTCACTATAATCATCACTTCCATCTTAAATGTGCACCACCACACCCATACACAGCTCATTTAAGAGGTCATGAGTGTGGCATTGTGCCCAAGTCACTCAGATACTTTCAATAGGTGACACTGCACTGCTGACATTTTGTCATGCTCTACGTTACAAACTTGTTGTATGAAATAGAAATGATAAAAGCATCTTATTTCAATTAGATTTTTATCCTAAATCTCTGTGTGCCTGTGATGATCTGCTTTGTCTGAGTTTTTAAAAATCCAAATCTCTTATTTCATGCTTTTTAATGGTTCTTCTTTAATAAACTGAATAGATATTCAGAAAATTGGAAAATTGGAACTTATAAGAAAAATTAAATAGAATGAATTAAGATCAATAGCCCAGACACTAGTAAGTTATAATTAGCTGATACTGTTTATTTTGAATTGTGTTTGAATATACCGCTCTCATCTGGCACTTTGTTATACTGTGGGGCTTGATTGTCACTCTGATACTAGAAGTGATATCAATTGTATTTCAAATACTAGCAATGTCACTCATGGTGAACAGATTTAGATCTTCTAGGCTAATAGCAGACTATGATGAAGGTATATGCGATCCACTTTTGAGAGATCAGCCATTTAGCACCGTTTCACTAGCAGTGGGACAGTGTTTGATACCGTACCCGATTTGAGCCTCTCAGTTTGGAAGACACTCAAAATAAAACTGGGAAAGGGCTGTTTCCACAAAGTAGAGTCCTTATTCATAACTTGAACGGCGTCAATATTTTGGGAGCTGCGTCTGCTTAGGAGGCACAGCACAAAATAAGAAGTAATAACTGCAAAAACCATTAAGCTTTTTGTACATAAGATGTACAGCATATGAATGTAAGAAAACTAGAAGTAATCGAAGATGAAATGCAGTGCATGAAAAGAATATCCCAGGCAGGACTAAGCTGAAGTAGACTCGCATTAGACATTTGAATAGGACAGTCCTGTACTTGGCAATGACCCATTCAAGAGGACTGACATCCCTAATTTCATCAGAAAGGACATTTCAATATCTATCTTGAAGTACAATGCTATATGCGATAGGATAATACTTATATACCAAAATGAAATACCAGTTAATACAACTATTATTCAAGTTTACTAAACAACCACTAAACTGGCGATGAAGAAATTGAAGAATTTAACCAACTTTTACCTGAAATTGATCAAGGTGCACAGATAAATAATAATGATTGGAGAGTAAAAGTAAGAAATAAAGGATAGGGACCAGTAGCTAGAAAATACAGCCTTAGATAGAAATGAAGCTAGAGATCCTATGATAGGATTTTGCAAGATCACTAACTTCTTACTTGCAAATATCTTTTATCAGCAACATAAATAGTAATTAAAAGGGATACACAGGAACCAAACTGAAAAAATCTGTTAGAAGAGAGGATCTAAATGCTTGATATGATGAGGCAACATAAGACCAGAGGTTGACTACTGAAAAGTCCATGAATTGCTCATGTGCACCTTCAGATTAAAATAGAAGAAAAGTAATATAAGTCTATGAACCAAAATACAACCTTGCATCTATCAAAGCTGAAGTTAGAGAACAGCTTAAGAAAAGATTTGATGAACCTGAATGACTGAAGACCAGAGCAATTGTGGCATTAGATCAAGAACATTATACATAAAGAAAGAAAAAACCCAGCTATCAAAAGATATAGCATCTGGGGTCTTAAAGTCTTGAAGTTAAACAAGCGGCCATCTAGCAGAGAAGCAAGAAGCCCACATGGAAGAAGCACACTAGCCTGTGTGATCATGAGGTGTCAAAGGGATCATTTATCAGGCATCAGAAGACCCCAAACCAACAAACAAATAAAACCATATTTTGAGAATGAGAGGGGTCAGAGAAAAAGCCCCAACCCCATCTGTAGACAATGGGACATCCCCTCACAGAAGGGTCACAAGGAAGGGATGAGTCAACCAGGGCACAAGATAGCACCCAAAGAAACACACAATGTTCCTCTGGTTCCTTGAGGCTTCCTCATCCCCCACTATCATGACCCTGTCCTACCTTTCACTGCGGGCTAGACTGGAGCATGTACACTTGCACAGATAAGAGATAAGAGCTCATGACACAGAATCCAGGAACAGGAATGGGAGTAGCAATACCAGAAAGGGAGGGGGAAGGTGGAGAGAGGAGGGGAGGAAGGGGGAAGCAACCACAATGATGGACACATAACCACACAGATCCCCTCCAGGGGGATGAACAACAGAAACCATAAGGGAAGGGTGGCAGTGGTAGGTGTAAGATATGAAAATAATAATAATTTGTAATTTATCAAGGGGTCATGAGAGTGGGTGGTGGGTGGTGGGTGGAGAGGAGCTGATCCCACGGTGTCCACAGAATCAGGGATCAGGCATCAGAAGATCCAGAATATTCCTTACAAGTGAGAGTGGTGAGTTTCAATCTTTGGAGCAGCCCCTTGAAATGGATATTATGCTGGGCAAGAGGGTCAGTGACCTACATCCTCAGAGAAGTGCACTCTCAATGAGATGGATGGACATAGTGCTTGCAACACTGGATTCAAAAGAACAACAATTGTCATGATGGCTTTGGACTAGAGTGCTTTAGTCTGCTTTACACAGAGTAGCTATGAGTTGGAGACGAATCCATGGCACCTCAGTGTCTACTGTGTCTGGGATGAGAAACGAAGGAGTACGCTATCACGATCATTGTCAAGAACAACATGTAAAGATCCATCCTGAAATACAATGCTGTCAACAATGGATATCCGTCATCATCTTTCAATTGAATGCATATGAAGTGATGGAAAAAACCATCGCATGGAACACATGCACCTTAGTCTTCAGAGTGTCATCTCTCCTTTTTGAGCACTTGGAAAAAGGTTTTTCTGTCACTGACATATGTCTATTCATGTGTCCATTAGGAAAAAAAAAAAAGACCTACTGAGTAGCACTTACTGACAAAGATCAAAGACCACACACAGCTTTAGCATGGATACACCCCAACATAAAAATTCCCACAACTGGACCGATAAGCCAGAGGATTTGACAGAGGATATTTGCATATGTGCAATTTACCTTTGCTGCCACCTACCCATGACAAGAGCAGGGAAAGGTGGTTTTGAAGCTGCATCTACTAATGGCAGTTAGTTGTTGTTTTGCTGGTTTCTTTTGCTTGAGGGAAGGTTAGAGAGATGGAAGGCTATGTTCAGAAGGATATTGACCTAAATGGAAGGGATGTAAAGAACAAGTAGCTTAGCATTTTGAAATTCTTGATTAATAAAAGGGGTTTATGATTTTGCAGTGGTACATTTACTTGACCCTGTGGTATAGTTTATTTTCCAAATCGCAATTTCTCTCCTGACAGTGACCTCTGCGAGGATCAGAACTTGAGGGGACTTGTGTGCTTCCTTGCATTAATTTTCATGGGACATATTGAAGTCAGCCTTCCTTCTTTCTCTGACATGTTTCCACTTGACACGAGTTCTTCTTTTTCAGGTTTTACTGTCACTTCTCAAAAGGATGCTTGCCTTTATCATATGTAAGCATGCCGGTACAACAGTTAAGGGCTCTCGGATGCTGAGGGAAGTCTGCTCGTGTGAACCTACAAATAGCACACAGCAGCAAACTCAGTGAAGCGATTCTATTCGGTCCCTTGGCTTGGTTGGCTTACTTTGTGTCAATATCAGCTTGATGGTACCCATCAACGAAGAACCTGGATGTGTTAGATCTGCTGACTCAAATCTTTTATCAATCCCACTAAGGAAATTTTGATTTTCATTGTACTACTCACTAGAGTCCTACAAATCTACATATTTCACTTAGAAAGGTCAATAGTTTCAGATATATTTTCAAGCATACATCCTCATTGCTCTGTAGTAAATTACTTGAAGTGGAATCACTGTCATAATTTTGAAATAATAACATAATGAGTCAAGGTATCCTGTCACCTCAGCTTCTCAGAATATTCCTAAATGTTTGAAAGTAAAAAAAATAAAGAAATAAAAAAGACAGTGGACAAATTCTGGTATTAAAGTTGCTATTTGAAGCTTTTAAAATTTTACTCACAGCAAAGTGTCAGGCTAGCTAAAGATTGTATCATTTCAAA
>NW_022103908.1:3558545-3560867 GCF_000313985.2 Echinops telfairi | reverse complement strand
AGTTCATTTCTTGTTATATATCTAATTATCTTTATAAATAAATAAATTATCAGCAATTTGGTTTTATCTCTCTAGAGAACCCTGTCTAACACAGGTGCTGTCCAGCCAATTCCACCCTATATACCTAGCAACCTATATACAACAGAAGGAAACACTGCCTGGCCTTGCGCCATCCTCACAATTGTTCCTGTGCTTGAGCTCATTGTTGCCATCACCGGGTCTTTCCATCTCACTGAGAGTCTTCCGGTAGTTCACTGCCCCATTACTTTACCAAACACGATGTCCTTCTCCAGGGACTGGTCCCTCCTGACAACATGTCCAAAGTATACAAGACGAGTCTTACCATCGTGCCTCTAAGAAGCACTCAGGCTGCACTTCTTCCAAGACATACTGGGTTTTCTTTTTGGCAATGCGTAGTACTTTCAATATTCCTCACCAGCACCACATTCAGACACGTGGATTATTCTTTGGTCTTTATTCAGTGTCCCACTTTCATATGCATGTGAGGCAATGGAGAATACCTTGGCTTGGGTCAGGCACGCCTGAGTCCTCAAGTAATCTATTTCTTTTTCAATACTATAAAGAGGTCTTGTGCAGAAGATTTACCTGATGTAACATGTCTTTTGATCTCTTGACTGCTGCTTCCATGATAAATAATTGTGGATCCAAGCAAGACAGAAACTCTTGACAACCTCAATCTTTTCTCCATTGATGATATTACTGGTTGGTCCAGTTGTGAGGACTGGGGTCTCTTTACATTGAGTTGTAATCCATCATGAAGGTAGTCATCCTTCTTCTTCATCAAGAAGTGCTTCAAGCCCTCCTCACTTTCAGCAATCAAGTTGTGGCATTTTCATATCGCATCTTGGTCATAAGCCTTCCTCCAATCCTGATGCCAAATTTTTCTTCATGTTATCCAGCTTCTATGCTCAAATTACAAGATGTTACATTCCAACACTACATCTCCTTTGTAATGCTCATACAATAGCATTTTGAGCTATTGTAATTTCTAGCCAGTGTGCTTTCGGGAATCACCAGAGGCTCATCTCATGTAATGTCTCACTAAATGCATTTTGCGCTACCACTATCATCTGAAATTTCACTGTCTCACTCTCACTCACCGTCCTCAAGTCACAGTGCCTATATACGGCAGCACAGACCTGCCTCTCTTCGTTTCTGAGACTGTAACTGCTGAGGAAAGTAGAAAGCCCCGTCTTTCTTCTGGGGAGCTGGTGATTTCAAATTGTCTACCTTGCAGATCACAGCCCAACACATAACCACTACACCTGGACTCCTGGTTTCAAAGTAGAACGACTTTATAGACTTGTTGCTGTGGTGGTTGTTGTTTAGGTGCTACCTTGATGGAAGTAGATCATCATGGCCCTGCCTGTAGGGTCACACTTAAGGACCAAGGAGGAAAGTAGAAACTGAAAATTATGCATATTGGAACATCCTGTAAGATACCAGCGATCCGTCAACAGTGAGCAATAATATATGGAAATCTACAAACAGTGGAAAACATACAAAAGAAAGAAAAAGACTTAATGAAAACAGATCAGATTTTTTAATATGCATTACATCTATTATGAGTCTTTGCTAAAGTTTCATAACTTAATATTTCTTAATGACTCAAAGTTGTTATTATCAACTATTTAAATTACTTTGATTCTAGTACTCTGTAGGCCACAGAATCTCTCTGAAAGGGTTCCTTAAGTAATGCTTGATTTCATGTACATGAGTTATAATCTAGGTTCTTTGTTGTTGTTGTTGCTGTTTTTGTCTGTTTGTTTTTATATGTCTTCTGATACATACCACAATGTTATTGGATACAATTTTCTGATGCTATCATTCTCAGAGGTTAATTCACCCATACATGAAGACCAGGTGTATAAGGATACTGAGAATAAGCAGAAATTATCGAACTATATCACTAATATCACATACAAGTAAAATTTTGCTAAAGATAATTTTTAAATGGCTACAGAGTTGCTTAGACCAGCAGCTGCCAAAATTCTAGCCAGATTTAGAAGAGGAATGTGGAATGAGAGATATAACTGCTGACCTCCGAGAGATGTTGGCTAAGAACAGAGACTACCACAAAGGTGTTGATCTGTGTTGTATTGACTATGTAAAAGCATTCCTCTATGTAGAACGTAATAAATGATGGTTAACATTGAAAAATGGGAATTCCAGAACACGGCATTGTGATGATGCCAAACCCCCAGAGAGACCAAGAGGGAGTCGTTCAGAGAATAGGGGATGCTGCACAGTTTTAAATCAAGAGAGGTGTGTGTCAGGGTCATGTTCTTTTATCATATTTAT
>NW_022103908.1:3555977-3558019 GCF_000313985.2 Echinops telfairi | reverse complement strand
GAATAAGGAAGACCAAAGTATCAATGCCTTTGAATTATGATACTGCTGAAGAATATTCAATATACCACGGTTGGCCAGGAAAGCAATCAGCTAGATCATTCATTAGAATCAAATTTGAGGGAAGACATCATGCTTGGTAAATTATAGGGTCCATCAAAATGAAGACCATCAATGAGATGAAAGGACACAGTGGCTACAGTAGTGAGCTCAAACATGGGAATGATTATGAGGCTGGTACAGGACCAGGCAGTGCTTTATTCTGTTGGATAGAGAATTGAAGCCAACTGGATGACACAGAAACACAACAGGAAAAGACAATAACAAGGAAAACTTAAGGAAAATAGAGGTATATTTTACTTTCCTCGGAATCAATTTACAATGGAGTAGTGTTAACGGTACAGCTAGAATGTGCTTTGAAGTGAAAAGGTCAAGACTTAGTCTCATTTTGGACCTATCCTGAGAAGACACCACTCCTTGCAATGCTCATCATGCTTGGGAAAGTAGAGGATCAGCAAAAGAGAGGCAGACTTTCACAATGGCTGCAACAAGGGGCTCGGAATGTAACAATGGTGAGGCTGGCACTGGACTGAGCAGTGTTGTTTTCTGCTGTACACAGGGTGCTTTGGAGTCAGAACTTACTGAATGACACCTAACAGCACAAACAGCAGTAGCAGAAGGAGGAGCACTGATGGCAGGGTGGGTTAGGAACCCACCAGCTTGTTCCATGGATGAAAGATGAGGTTGTCTGCTCCCATCAAGAGTCATAAGCTCAGAAACCATCTATAGGGTTGCTCCATGTTGAAACTAAATGGAAGCAGTTGGTTTGGGTTTGGCTGATGTAGTTGGAACGTACCACCATTGTAAGCTGGGAATTCCCTGGAGTATCCCACCTGTGAATAGCTTAGGAAATTCTCATTGTAACTTGGTGCAGTGTATGGTTGCTGTTGTTACTTGGCATCAAGTTGGCTCCAGCTCAAAGTGTACCCCCAAATTATTGCCTACTCCTGTGTCAACTCCATGATCCTTGGTTTGTTAGAGTCCATTATTGAAGTCGTTGGGTACTTTGAGAGCCTTCTGGGATGTTTTCATTGGCTAAATTTCAGAAGTCTTCCTAGTATAAGTCTGGAAATTCTGTTTGCCCTTGAAATACCGGTGGCGTCGCTTTCAATATCCTAGCAACACTCAAGCTACTACAAGAGGACAAATTGACAAACAGGTGGTGAGACAAGATAGATATATAAATAATGGTTATATGAACATGGAAGATATTTTAGAATGATTCTAATAAAAATGAATGCAGTTTTGAAACAAATAAATATCAATACTTAGAGTTGCACACATTGGTTATTTGGAAAATCCATTTACAATTAAGAGAGATAACTTCTTGCTCTGAGAATTTGAATAGAAGCATTTCATGATGCATCATGAAAACAGGAATGTTATATTGAGCTATCAGCATGTAATGTGATCTATCTTGGTTCTGAGACAGTAAGATTGTTATCATTTTCCAGTAGTTTAAATATCATTATGTTGTTCCTATAAATATATAGCTATTATTTTAATGTTATTCTAATTGTAGTCTTTGTTATAATAACTATGTATCCTAAGAATATGCATATGGCAACAAGAGCTCTGATCAGATAATTATTGTAACCACTATGTTTATGGATTTTTCCAGTGATTTTAAGTCTAAGAAATGTATGACTGATTGTCTATCTCTGCCAGCAGCAACTTAGTATTCACTATAAACAATGCCCCAGAGAAGGACATCATGCTAGGTTAAGTACCTGGGTGTCAAAAAAGAAGACCTTCAATGAGACTTATTGATAGCTTGAGCAAGCATGGGTTCAAACTTAAAAACAATTACGAGGATGAGCCGCTTTGGCGCTGTGCTGTCAAAGCCAATCCCAATTTTATTCACACATTGTTATGTCTGCACACCCACCTAGATAAGAGAACTTAGACAAAAAATATATATGAGAAGAAAATAAAGGGACCGATGGCCCCGGAGGGACATGGGAGTGTGGGAGGTAGGGGAAGGG
>NW_022103908.1:3551187-3552878 GCF_000313985.2 Echinops telfairi | reverse complement strand
TGTCCGCCTTTTTATAGCCTCTCGGGCCCATCTTTAGATATGATGGATCAAGGATCTGGAGGGATTCTAAGGCTGTGAGTCAGCACTGACTCGATGGCAGTGAGTTTGGCTTGAGGTTTAAGAAACTGTTATGTACATTATGTAAATTAGCCAGGGAACACAGAAAATGCAATTTAAAGCAGGAGCTCAGTTAAGAAACTAGTGACAGGAAAAATATTGCATCAGAGAAAACATGTCCCGGGTTCTGTTTATATACAATCACAAACTGGGCTATTTTGGAATCAGCTTTTCAAAAAAAAATTTTTTATCCCCGAGCACAATTAAATCATTCTCTGTACAATCAATTGGATATGCCCAAGCCAGCATTTATGAAGAACAATAAACAACCTCCCTTTTACATTAAGAGTTCCATAGGATAAGATAAAACACTGCTGGGGAGTCTGCCTCATGTCTGCTGTTAGATGTTATATAAATATTTCAGTACACATCACAAATATTAAATACCTTTTCTTTGAATGCCCATAAGCAACAGCTGAAGAAGTTCTATATACAGTCAAGAAGTAAACCCTTGGCTACTGTTAAGTCCTGAAGGAAGCCAAGCGATGAACATGGCACTCCAGGAGCAGCCGCTAAAAGGCTGTCGTATGCATGTGCTTTCCTTGTCGTCTTGGCTTTTCTGTTGGGAGACGTTGCCCAGGCCCCACACCTTGCTTGACATTTGGCATCCGAGCCAGTAAATACAAGTGTCTTCCAACTCCCCTTAGTCCTTCTCACCTTAAACGTCCCAACAGATCCATCACCAGCCAAACCACAATAGCCATCCTAAAGACAAAGGCACATTTCATAAAAAGATGTTTTGAATCTACCACAGACTGCTTTCATGTGCACGGCTCCTCCAGGATCCGTCTACAGTCTTTAATTGATGTACTCTCAGTGGGGCAAATGAATGTCGGCAGTTTATTCTCAGCTACTGTGACATTTTGAGGGGCCTTTGGGTTTTATTTTAAAGAAATACATTTGGGGGGGGGGTAACTACTTGCAATGTTTTATGTGATTGTATGGCTCTTCCCTTTAAATGGAATTTTAAACAGAACTCTATTATAATAAACAGAGAAAAGAAGAGCTACCCTGGTAGGTCCAGAGGGGTCAGGTTTAGAAGACCTTAGCAGACCTTGTGAGTTTCCTGAAACCATTTTGGAAACCGCTGGTAGTGCAAACAAAGTGGTGCTGTGGAATGGAAGCATGATTTGGAAACCCAGCTCTACATTTGCTCTGGGCTACCAGAGAGGAACCCTGCTACTTCCTGAGAGAAAAGTGGGGCTCTGGGGCTTTCTATTCTGATAAAGAGTTACAGTCTCAGAAACTCCCTCGCAGCATTTCTACCCTGTTCTATCAGGTCGCTAGAGTTAGCTTCGACTCAGTGGAAATGAGTTTGGGTTTTTTTCGACCAGAGTTAACCTTTATGTCTTATGTACTTCTTGGTACTAATGAGTTGTTATGATGAAGGAGCTCCTGATGGGTGCTAATAGTTAATGTTTCACTGTTCACTGTGTTCACTGTTAATCCAAAGGTTGCGTGTTCAAGTCCACTCAGTGAAACTTCAGAAGAGTAGCCTAGTCTAGCTATCTACTTTCAACAAACGAACCGTTGAACATCCTGTGGATCACCTTTCTACTCTACCACACACAGGG
>NW_022103908.1:3503864-3550521 GCF_000313985.2 Echinops telfairi | reverse complement strand
CAATATGAGTTAACTTAACTGTCTAGAATATTATAATTCCTAACAAGATTATTACTTCTAAGCATGGTATATATTGGTTGGTACTGTCCTAGAAAAGTTACCACCTCAGTAATTGTAGTCCTGAACTAACATGTTTTATGTGTGAAAATGAGTGTGCTGTTTCCCAAGGTCACATGGGTCTACATTCTTTCTAAAGACTAAAGATAATTTTAAAATAACTATGGCTGTTTCCCAAGGTCTCATAGGTCTACATTCATTTCTAAAGATTAAAGATAATTTAAAAATAACTATGTAAATATTGGTAATTTAGTTTTTCATACTGCTCTTCTTTCACTTTGTATACATATTCATTTAATTAACACCTAGAGTAATACATGTGTCAGGAAAACCCCAAGGCATTGTCAGTGGTCTCCAGGAATCATTATCCAATTTTCACTCAGGGAAAAATAGAGCATGGCATGAAGTGATCCTGCACCGAGATGAAGCTGCGATTGCTACTCCCACAATGGGTTTTGAACAACAGCAGTAACAACAACCAAAACTGTTGCTTTTAAATAGATCGCATAACCCATTCGCTATCAAACGGAACTACTCCGTAGGATTTTCTTGACTCTAATCTTTACTGAAGCAGATCACCGGACCTTCCTTTTGAAGCAACACTGGGTGGGTTTGAACCACAAATCTTTCAATTAATAGTGTCATATAAATCCTTTGTTCCATCTAGGGACCTGGGGTTTGAGTAAAACCAAAGCTCATTGCCACGGAGTCAATTCTGACTCAGGGTCACCCCACAGGGCCGAGCGGAGCCATCCCTGTGGGCTCCTGAGGTTGTGAATCATGGAGAGCTGAAAGCCTCATCTCTCTGCCCTGAGAGTTTGAATAGGTGATCTTCAATCACACCGAATTAAAATTTAGGAACTGATTGTCATATTGGTTTTCCTTGCCGTTTTGGTTTGTTTTGGTTTGGGGTGGTGATAAATTTCAGTCCATTTCTCGAGACTTAGAATTCAGGCAGTCAGGTATGCCCCCCAGATAAAAGGCAACGGTGTTGTCACTGAAATGCCTGCATGTCCTCACTCATTTATCTGCTGCACTCTGGCAATTCCACTTATTCCCGGCTGAGAGAAGGGGCTCTTTGGGACCTGTCCATCACTGGCTTAGGATGTTGATGCTTAATTTGACAATAACTTAGCCTACAGCGGGGCATCGTATTTCCGACACACGAGAGAGAACCGGAGCACTTAATTGCATTTATTTCTGGGTGAAATTACAAGAATTTACATTGAATTGGAGAAAATGACTGCACAACAGAGGCGGCACACTGTGCTACAGAGAGCAAGAAGCACGTTCGGTTCCTGAACATTCATCACCCACTGAGCGCAAACGAATTGCCACGCTTTCTCCAGCGCCACCTCCATGATTAGGGCTTCAAAGGATGGTGCCACGGTAAAATAAAAAGCTGATTGGGAAAATTGCTAGGTGGTTGCACTCATATTTTGAGGTTTACTGCAGATGCCAAGCTTACATAATACCGCCATTACCTGTGCCTACCTCTGAGCGTGTGGTGCTAGAAAAGGTCACTTGATTTTTGAGTCACCACCACAACAGGCGGGTGGGGGTGGCAGAAGAGGTTAAAAGAAGACCACGGTCAGACTATGAAAAGAAGGCCAATCATTATCCCAAACTGCAGGTTTTCAGCTACTTGGTCAAAGCAAACATTTCTCATCCCTTTCTACTTCACAGCATTGTCTATGTTGGAAAGAAACAAAAAATATACATACCAACACTAGTCCTTTGATTCTTATTTTTAGAAAGCATGGTTAGTTTCTGACTACGAAAGTAGTATGTGCACCTCCCTCCCCCAACAAAATATGGGAAAATGTAATAATAAGAACAATCAACAACAACTGTTACTCCATGGCTCATATTTGACGTAGATTCTTTGTCCCCTGTTTGCATACGCGTAAGTGCATGCAGGTCCCGGTGTGATGTAGTTGGTGCTGTATTACTAATTTGAGGGTTGGTGGTTCAAAGCCATGCAATGATGTCCAGGAGGAAAACCAGACTGCATTAGAAAACCCTTGTATTCTTTAGGTATCTTCTAAAACTGAGACCTTTCATCCATTGAAGAGGCATGTTTTTTGCTGTTCAAAGGTATCAAATACACTGACAAGAGAGGAAATCTGTTTGGGGGGAGGGGGTATACACTACTGTAAGAACATGTTACAGTAATAGGTATTAATACAGTTCAGAGAGGGAAAACACCTAAACAATTGTGATTAAAGATTAGCATTTACTTTTGTTTCATCACTGTCTTGATTACCAGAAGGCCATTTGTAATCCTCAGAATATTTATTATACACAGCACATTTCCTTTATCCATTCATGGGCATTGATGCCGCTTCGACTTTCTGGCGGTCATGAATGACGTTGTCAGGAACATTGGTGCACGAGCATCTGTCGTGTCCTGCTTTCCTTCTTGTAGGGATATACTGCAGACCAGAGTTGTTGGCTCATATAGGAACTGTCTCACTTTTGAGAAGCCACCATCATTTGCAAGGTGGCCGCTGGAAACTGCTCCCTTCCCTATGACTGCTCTCTTTGCTTGCGTACCTCGGTGTCCTGACCTCCATGAAGAACTTCAGGTGGGCAGGTTGGTTTGTACCATGGAAGGATAAGTATTTGCAGCCAGGGGAGGACATGCAGCCTTCCAGTTCTGCACAGAAATGCCCGCCTACTTAGGACCATTGGAATTCCACTCTAGGATCCTGGGGGTGGTTTGGATTGTTATTATGTTTACGATGTTTCAGTATATTTGATAGTACTTATGTGTTTCATAGATGCAGAAAGGTAAAATGCATACTACTGTATACACTAAAACAAATATGGAATTGATATTAAATAAGAACCTTACACACCTGTTCCAATTTACCTACCACTTCAACAGAAAGACCCAGGACTGGATGTTGTTGGCTCACCCCGGGGACTGCCTGTTCCACATGTATGTTGCACCACATCGTGGGCTCATGTCATCCTTCTCAGACCAGCCCCAATAGGCAAAGAAAGATCAGATTTATAAATATAATGGTTTAGATACATATAATGATCACATATAATGTCAGAACTGATTTGCGACTGAGTTGTCAGAAGATAAGGCTACTGTAAGTTGGGGACAAATTGAGATTCGAAAGAGGATTGTAACAAAGAAGCTTGAAGTCATTTGTGGAAAACACTTATTATCTTTTAATTCCATCTTTTCCCACAAACGTTTGGAAGCCCCCTTCTATGTAATTCCATCCTCTGTGGATAGCCACTCCCCTTTCACACCTTTCAAGCTCCTCCTAAGTCTTCGGTGTACCTGGTAGGTGACCCCCCTGTTAAGGAACACCGAATTTAATGAAGGGGAATTTAGGTTCCATGTTTCCCCCATAAAAAGAAATACGGAAGATAAGTTCTAGGCATTAGTTCAAGGAGGCTGGAATTGATTTTCTGAGCTGCTCCTGGAGGATATTCCATGGCTCAGTGTTGAAGGCTGCCGCTCCGTGTGATGCTCTCAGGAGCTGGAAGGAAAGTGAGGTCTGGCCTCCTACCTTTTCTGCCCCTCGTGTTCCTCCTCCTCCTCCTCCTCTGCCCTCTTCTTTCCACGCTTTCTCTTGACTGGACAGAACATCATTTTCTATGGAATCCCCGTGAGCTGATTTCTGGTTCATTTCAATAGCTGCACCTGGGAAATGTCTTCACTCATCACCGATAAAATAAAAGTCATCCATTATGACTCTTCGTGATATTGCCTCCAATAGGGACTGCTACTTCTAAACAACTGCAGATGTCTCTACTGAGAACGAGAAAGGAACTCTTGGCCCCGCAGACAACAATGTCTGCTGCATTGCTGTTTGAAAGTTCGTCTGTAATGACATGGACTGGCTACTTTCTATTGTCCTTCCTTAGTAAAGATTCCTGCTGATGCAAAGAGTCGTGCTCTTTTCATAAGCATTGAACAATATTTTGCCAACCCGTCTCACTATAACTGTTTTCCTTTCTTTGCTTTTTTCTATTTCAGGAGCTACTCAGAGGTAGAGGTTGACCCTCTTAGACTGATCGATTTCTTAGTCACTTTTTCTCAAGTGGTTTTTAGAAAGTCATATACTGAAACGTATTCATCTAACTTTTCTTTTGTATTCTCCTAGATGTTTAACTATAGTGATTAGTGATGATCTATATGATTACATATAATGATTAATATGTACATTTAATTAGATGTAAACTCCATGAAGTCCTGTACGTGCTGATATTTTACCATCGGCTGTTAGGATGTTGGTGCAAGCTGCACTTGGCTGTCTCATAGACTATTCTTTCAGGTGTTTCCAAGTTTGGCTTCTTTTCATGAAATTCGTTTTCTTTCCTGTAGGATCATGTCTCAAGGATCGTCCTGTTCTTTCCTGGCTTGTCCCACTCTTCCAGGATGAGACTATTTCTCACGTGTTCGCTAACCGTAGTTCCACAGGTCACTTTTTGCCCCTACGATTCTTGGCCTCTGCCATGAATGAAAAGGGCATCCTGCCTGCTCTAAGCGCACAGACAGAAAAGCACAGACCGCTGGTAGTGTCTCACCTACTGCCCCCTGGGTCACAAAGGGAAAAGAACCTATCCCAGGCCACCAAGCCCCCACCCCAAAACTCTATCACCTGCAGAAGATCACTGGCTTTATTGGTTTTCTCCATTCTAGACTGAAAGCAAAAATGAAGCATCTGCATGTAGATAAAGCAGAGAATGGTACTCTCTATCACTCTCTTCTGTGCCCACATGGCACCTGTAAGAAGAGATGGGTGGGGTTTAGCCTGTCGGTCTGGTTGCGGGTGGATGACCTCCCTTGGAGGTGTGACCAAGACAAATGGCTCTCTGGAGGCCAGCCCTTCTCTCTCTCTCTTCCTGGTGGTCTGACCAGGGTTCTGCCTGATTGGGCTGCCCTGCTTCAACACATGTGCTGTGCTACCTGTGGACCATACAGTGCTCTGCTCCACCTGTCTGAGTCATGCATGGACTGTGGTGGACCGCTTCACTATGCCATGCTATTCCATGCTGCAGCACAGCCCCTCCTTGCCCTGTCTGCTCCTCTTGCCACCAGTCCAGATGCTGCACCGCCCACCAGCCACTTGGCATCCCTGCACAGTGAGGCTCCACTGTGACCTGCTTTGCTACACTGTGCTACCGGGCCCTGCACACCTCACCACTTCATCCTCCTATTGCCCCCTTTCTTGACCTTGGGCTAGTGACAACGTGCATTGGAAGGACCTTCAGTATATGAACTGTCCCATGAAAGTGAGTTGGACTGGGCTCTCTGTACTGCTGTGCAGACTAATTTGCTATTATTGTTCTTTTCACTATATAAGCTTATCCTTTTCCATATATAAAATCCTAAGTGCCTGAATTTTGCTGCTCTAGAGAACTCTGCCCAACACATTGCTGAATCTCGGGACCCCTCCGCCGGCCGGCGATGTCCCTGCCTGCCAGTGCTGTGCCTTTCTCCACTGTGATCGTTCATAAACCACACCACGGCCACTTTTTGTCTTCCTGACGTTCTTCAGAATCGCTGGTTCATTTATGCCCTCCCCTCCCATTGTCATCATTTTAAAATAGAAGTACCCACGTATCATTTTGCATTACCTCGCTAACATTTCAATGATTATTACGGAGTGAATGAAGTAAAGAGCTCTTTGTGGCTATACTGAAAATGACCACATACCAAATGATAATGCCACTGACTGCATGCCCTACGTTTGTCAAGGGAACAAGTCATTCATTACAGATTTTATACAATGTCTGCGTTGTCATGGGAAAAAAGCCCCAAGACGTTAAACCAAATTCACTACCATTCAGTCAATCCGGTTTCACAGCGACCCTACGCACCAAAAACCAAAGTCATTGCCATCGAGGCCATGCCATGTCTTAGCAAACCTACAGGACAGGATAGAGCTGCCCCTGTTGGTTTCTGAGAGTGTGACTGTATAAGGGAATAGAAAATTGTCTTTCTCCCTCGGAGCAGGTGGTGTTTTGAACAGCTGACTTTGCAGATCACAGCCCAATAGGATGTGGTGAAACTGCTCCTTGGGGGTTCTGAGATGGTCCATCTTTACAGGAACAGAAGGTTTCCTCCTCTTCCATTGGTAAGTTTGAACCACCAACCTTGTCGTTAGCAGCCCAACGCTTAACCAACTTTGCTACCAGTGCTCACATGTTCATGCCAGACAGTACGGAGTCCACTGCTCTAGTGCTTGATCCCGTGTCGAGTTTGCACAGCATTGCCTGCCCTCGTAACGGCCTCGCTGCCTTCTGTGAGATGCTTCTCCCATGCAGTTATGGTCACAGGCCATGAACTCAAGTATTGTCAACATGAAAGGATTCATAAATTCTCATCAGCCCCAAAATATTACAGAAAAAGAACTGGTCACAATGGGTAGCTCAGGAGCAAACCAACTTGGGACAAATATTGAAATTTTATCACAAACATTTGAAAGTTTCATCTGTGCCACAACAGCTACCATTGCTCGTGATCACTCCTTCGACTCTCCTTCATTATGGCTCTCTAGTGGCCCCTCCAGAGATTGTCACTAAGTTGTACTCTCTCTCTTTGATGAGGTACAAAATATTTCCTGTCAAATTCAGTAAATTCCGAAACATTTTCTCCCTTGGAATTCCAAATGATGTGTGGCATTCCTAACAGTGGTTCTCAACCTTCTTCGTGCTGTGACCCTGTCATACACTTCCTCATGTTGTGGGGAGCCCCCAACTATAAAATTATTTCCATTACTTAAAAATCACTGTCATTTGCTACTGTTATGAATCAGGCGACCCCTGTGAAAGGATCGTTCAACTCCAGAAGGGGTTGCGACCCACAGTTTGAGAACCGCTGTCCTAAAGGGTCTTGGGAAACTGAAACATATGTTAAAATTGAAGTAATGTTTGGTGCCAAATGATCTTGGCTTATATGAGTATGTCCATTTCACCACTTACTGATCATGTCCATCTGGGCAGTGGCTCAGCACCTTGTAGCTTCCCTTCCCTTTTTTGAAAAATGTGGACACCAATAACACGTTAGGGTACATCATAAATGGCAGGGAGAATCAACCAAGATAATGACAAGGTATTTAGCGGTTGTTGCCACATAATTAATGCTGGACAAAAAGCTAGAAAATTGTAGAGTACATGTGAACGCAACAGAAAAGGAGGAAATTTGAACTGTTACATCTCTGGCACCAGAGAGAAAGAAAGATTGCAGATCACACACAATCAGAAGCGTCAAGGGCTTCCATGTGATAGGCAATCGTTGCTCAATGATATAGTGTCTATACCTGATAAATAGTAAGCAGGGGTAGCTTTTGTTCGCATAGACAGTAAAACTAAAGAATTTGGTCAGAGTATTTTTTAACTACTAAATCAGAGCTGTTATGTTCAGGTGTGGATTCATCAAAAAAATAAAACAACAACAAATACAAAAAGGCAACATAAAGTGTAGTTCTGCTTCTATTTGAGTAATTTGTGACCTGTTTATCTTCTGTCTACTGGGCATTGATCTCCTTAGGGAAACTCAAGTAATAGCTTTAGGTTAGTCACTATAAATAAGCAGTCTCAAAATCTTGGTTGTATAATTCACCAATAAACAGTTTTCAGTACCTCCTAGTAGGATATTGTAAGAGATAATCAAATCCACTCTTCACTGATAGCAACTACAAGGTGATGTAACAAATCAGAAACCATAAATTCACAGGACGCTTTCCCGTCTCCATGTAGTTCTGACACGTGCTGTCCATGTAGCAGTTCTTCCTCTGACGTCAGTCCCTGGAGCTAAGCCACAGGAAGCAGTGACCGAGACGGTAACGTGGGCCCCAGACTTAGCTAGGTCCCCATTTACACGTGACTTACTGGCTAATTCCCCAACCCCTGCACAACATCTGCCGTAAGCTTGGGGATGCTCGGTCCTCCTCGTGTTTGACGTAGGGCCCACTACTACTCCCTTGGGTGTGATACAAATCAAAATAAAATGACTCACAGATAGTGTTTTAGTCATCATTTTATTACAGCCCCCAAATAAAAAGATTTAAACTTAAACTAAGGGCCTAATAATGCAGGGCCTAGGAAGGTTCCCAACATCGACTACCTTGCCCCAGAGGGTGTGCTCCACACACAGATGCATCAATTCTTGTAACCAACCAGGAAGCCCTGTAGCGTGTGTGCCCAGAGCCTTCCGCACTTCATTATGACTGAGGGGACATTGCATAGACATGACTGACTCAATTATGCCTCTGATTTTGGAGGTCTGATAAAAGCTATCATCTTTGTGTCTTGGCCAGTCGCCAACTCATTAGCATACATCCTACATAGAGACTATCTACATGTTTAAATAATGAAAGGAACTTCAAATACTCATTATAAACAGAAACACACATATAAATATACTCTTTTATACTCCAAAGCATCATTCTGAGATGTAAGGAAAAATGGATAAATTAACCACATTCCCAGAGCACAAACTAAAAGGAGATGGACAACCTATCAGGCAGACCATTGAGTATTATCAATCGTCGCAATCTGTCTGTTTCAACTGGTGTCACTGCAATTGATTGGAATTGAATGCCCTATAGATACAAAAATAAACAAACCCACTTCCATCAAGTCAATTCCAATTCATGATTGATCCTATAAGACAGGGCAGAGTGGTCCCATTGGGTTTCCAAAACTGTAACTCTTTCTGTTAGTCTGGGTACTTTAGAGAAACAAATGCACCGAAACTCATGTATAAGAGACAGTTTTATATAAAGGTAAAGTGCACATCAAGAAAACATCCCAACCCAATGCTGCCCAAGCTCACAAGTCCAACATTAACCCATATGTCCGACACCAATCCACAAAGTCCTCCTCCATCTCACAAAACACACACTATGACACCGACTGCAGGAGGAAAGCCGAGTCAGTAAATGTGTAAGCATCTCAGCACTGCCAGGGATCTCCACGCGGCTGCTCGAGCACCCAGAACTGCATCAGGCTGGATCCATGTGGCTTCTCCTTAGGGATGTCTTGCAAGAAGTGAGCCTTGCCAGCTGAAGCAGGGAACTGCCTAAGGCCGCTGCACCCTGGTGCAACCATCACAAGGCAAGAGACCCGAGAACTCCAAAGGCGATGCTCATGGAGCCATTTATCTTTCCACCCTTCAATAAGCCCCACATGTGTTTATCGGCCAGGTTAGCATAATAAACTAACTAAATCACTCTTTATAGAAGTAGAAAGCCTTATCTTTATCCTGTCGAACACCTAGTGGTTTTGAACTGCGGACCCTGTGGTTAACAGCTTAACATGTACCCAGTAGGCCACCAGGAGTCCTCCTACAGATATAGTTTCTTGAAATACAGTATCTTGTTCTTTGTCTAAAAGTTAGATCATCCAATCAGATGTTAAAGGCAATGTAGTAAAAATTAATAGTACCAATTTTGCTTTCAAAAAAAAAATGGATGCTATGGCTCCCATCGAAGCGATACTATTTTTCAGCCTACACAGGGAAGTCATTAAGTCATAGATCTCTATGGCACAGTTCTCTGGCCACCCTAGACTCTTTCAGCTGTCCAAAGAGTGAAGTCCTAGGCACATCTAGAAATGCTTCATACTACCGCAATTAGAAAGAGGTTTCTAAGACCACAGCTTTATTTTTGAAGACACGAGTAAGGACTGTATTTAAATTCTGATGCCACCTATCTTAAATAATGTATACAATAGCTCATTTAGTATTTCAACTTTGTCCTCTCCCTCTTTGGTATAGATGCGTTCTGACAGAGGTTGCGGTATGTAACCTCCCTGATATTGTGTGCTTCCAACCCATTGCTTATTACAGCTACATGCTTTCCCTTGGAGCCCTGGTGGCAAAGTAGCTACATGCTCAGGTGCATTTTGAAACCACCAGCAGTTCTTGAGAAGAAGACGGGGCTTTCACTCCCTTAAATAGTTATGACTCAGAAACTCATGGGGCAGTTCTACCCTGCCCTGTAAGAGTCCCCAGGAGTCTGCATGACTCAATGGCAGTGAGATGTTTCCCTTGGAAGCATTACTTTGAGCAAGTCTACACATTTCACCCCTTCGTGAAGTCCTGTGTCTTGATGCACCAAATTCAAGTTTTATAGCTCTTCATGATATAATTTCACCTTCATAGGCAACTTTATTTCTCAACTATTTCATGTATTCATTCAGATATCTGTCCTTCCATTTATGCACATGGAGGTATTGAACTCTTTGTATGTACCTGTTTTGTTTGTCATTAAGAGTTTATAAATAAACAAGACATGTCTTAGTAAACTAGTGGTCAAGCACAAGAACATAGACTTGGAAACATGATTATATAGAATATGATACTTGTGCTAATAGAGTTAAAAAGTACAGTGGGGAGCAAGTACCCTCCACAAGTCATTGTTTTCATGCAAAAAATGCCATGTGATTGAAGGATTCCACAATATTACTTACATTTTTTTCTTATTCCTTAAAATTTCGGTTTATAAAACCATTTTTAATTGATTTGGCTCCATTAGTTGTTTATAGAAATATTCAACCATCAGTGTCATGTAATGAAACACACTTTGAAGAGCTGGGTTACAGAATGTGACTAATATGATAACCCTGTTGCATTGCACTGATTCTGAATTGAGTTTGCCCGTATGTTTCAGACTAAAACTGCTCTATAGGATTTCCTTGACTGTACTTTTGTTTTGTCTTCTTTTTTAATCCTTTTATTGAGGGTTCTGGCAGGTCTTATCACAATCCATATATCCATGCATCGTGTCACGCACATTTGTACATTTTTTGCCATCATCATTTTCAAAACATTTTCTTTCTACTTGAGCCCTTGGTATTGGCTCATTTCCCCCCCTTCCCCATGTTCCCTCCCTTATGAATCCTTGATAATTTATAAATTGTTTTTTTCATGTCTTACACCAACTGCTGTCTCCCTTCATCCTTTTCTGTTGTCCATCCACTTGGGAGGGGGTTATATGTAGATCATTGTGATCAGTTCCCCCCTTTTTCCCTCCATCTTCCCCTGACCTTCCTGGTATCATGACTCTCATTATTGGTCCTGAGGGGTTTATCTGTCCTGCATTCCCTGTGTTGCAAGCTCTCATCTGTACCAGTGTACATGCTCTGGTCTTGTCGGATTTGTAAGGTAGATAGTTGGGGGTGGGGGGAGGGAAGGGAGTGTAGGTATGTGATTTTGCAGTCCCTTGTATCTTTTTAGCATTCCCAGGGGCTGGTTTCACCCACTTTTGGAAACATGGTATAAAGTAATAAAATCACTTATTCCATGTCATTGGAGGCGCAGGTTCCTGGGTGGCACAATTGATTGATGCTCATTTACTACCCTAAACGTTTGCAGTTAGAACATAGGCAGAAGCACCTTGGAAGAAAGGCCTGAGGAATTGCCTCCATTAACAAATCTAGTCTTCCAGCTAGCAAAAGAAAAAATGTCTGGAGTCTTAAAGGCTTGAAGATAAACGAGCAGCCATCTACCTGAGAAGCAATAAAGCCCACATGAAAGAAGCACACCAGCCTGTGTGATCATGAGGTGTCGATGGGATCAGGTGTCAGGCATCAAAGACCCAGAACAAAAATTCATGTAATTGTGAATGAGGGGGAATGCAGAGTGGAGACCCGAAGCCCATCTCTAGACAATTGGACATCCCCTTACAGAAGGACCACAAGGAAGAGATAAGCACCGATGAAACATACAACTTTCCTCTAGAATTTCATGAATAATGAATTTAAATGACATGGCTCAGAATAGATTCATACAAAAATTTTAACGGAAACATAGATATTATAATTCTTTAAATTTATAACTAGGAGATGTATACTTTCCTATTTGCTTTTTGCTTCCACTAAGCCTATGTATCTCACCATAGGATCCACTCCACGTATATTCATAGCTTTCCATCATCACAACTAATTTATAATAATCCATGTGAATCAAGGATAGCCTACTGCTTTGGCCACAATTAGTAACTCGTGAATTGAACAGAATGGGGTTTAACCCAGACAAACTTGATCGTATTCTACATTTTCCATAGCAACCCTGGAAGAGAATATCCTGTGTATCAAGAAGCCAGCCAACGGAAGCATCTGTTAAAATGAAAGTAACAAGAAGAAAACTGTGACGGTTCAGTTTTGTGTCCGCTAGGCTGAGTCTGTGAGAGGTGTGGGTGGAGGGTCACCTCTCACCCAAGTCCCAGACTGATGCTGCTGCCCTGGAGAGGTAGCCTAAGTCACATCTATAAATAGATGTCGTGGAGAATTCACATTGTCTTCTTGCTCGGCCTGCTGGCCGGGGGCCTGTGTCTGGTTTCTTGGGGCTTAGGACAATGGCCTACCATACAGCTCGCCAACCCTGGGAGCTATCGGCAGCCTGCCATGCTGCCTACCACCTGCTTCATCTGCCTAATGCATGTTCTTGCCTCGCAGTTTGTCTTTGAGCTCGCCAGTTTCCCAGTCCCAGCAGCCAAATGCGTCAAGAAAAGCCTCCCCGTGACCATTCTGAGAGAGTCGGGAAGAGGGCCTCCAGTGGAGCATCTGACCCACGAAGTTGAGTTGGACTGGGCTTGCCGGCTCTGTGGCTGCCGGAGAGGCTTTCTTGAGAAAAATTTCTTTCTTTTGCACATTGCAGTGTCCATGGTTTGGTTCTCATGAAAACCTAACCTAATGCAAAAATAATCCAGGATTGGGCAGTTCCTTGTAAATATTCACGTCAATGTTGTAGCAAATGTAATTTTTCACAGAGATTAAATACAGAGGATCTAGGAATTAAAATAAAAAGAATCTAATTGCCTAAAATTTATAAATTGGTGCATTAACAGATACAAGATCATGGCAAGGTCCCTTAAATATTACAATGGCAAAACTTACTTAACAGTGTCGGCTATAAATGTATCAAGGACCAGCCTGTTGAATGCTCCTCTGGCAAGCACGGGGCAGGAGAAGTAAGACATGTAGGGAATGGGCTTGCAGGTTTCCAGAGGTATGTTGCCTAGGACACAAGTCAACTCAGAGTTAGCAGTAAAAAAAGTAAGAAAGGAATAAAAAAAGGAGTCTGTCCGGCGTCTTTGGGTTCTTTTGAGCTTCTTCATGCCTGTAAAATACATCTGGACATCCCCAGGCAGAATAGAACATGCATTGTTGCTAGCTAGGAACTGCCTGCAGCCTTATTCCCATCCCAGGATACAATACTGTCTTCCATAGAAGAAAATAAGATCAACACTCAAAGTCCTAGGCCCACAATGAACAATCATTGGGTAGAATCTTCTTCAGCCAGCTGCATTCTCCTCCAGCACAATTAAATTGAATCCCAAAATGCTCTTCCTGATGTTTTTCTTTTATTGCTAAATTTATTTTACATCATTCTGTTACTTGTAAATTAAATGTTTTAAAAATTGTGAAAACAGTACCTCTCGGGTAAAAAATTGCTTTTGCCAACATTGAAATTTTTACAAGAGTAAATGTATACCCTAGTGATATACCCTTACTGCCATTGAGTTGATTCTGACTCAGCACAACCTTATAGGCCATGGGAGAGTGGCCACCTTAAATTTCCAAGACTGTAACTCTTTTGGGGAGTAGAAAGCCTCGTCTTTCTGCCACTGAGTGGCTGGTGCTTTCAAACTGCTGACTTTGTGGCTAGCATACTGATGCTTACCCTCTACAGCACCAGAGCTGCACAGCTAACTAATCCTGCAATGTCTTTATAGCACTGAAGCTTTCCTATTGTTCAAAACTTCTTTTTATTATTTTGATGAAATAGAAACAAGGGGGGAAACATGAAAACAAATTTAAAAAATTATCTACAGCTTATTTTATGTATCAAATTATTTGCTCCTCTCTGAATTATTTTAGAGCTTTACTTATGAGCACTAAATTTGCAGAAGATTGTGGTTCACAATGAAAGCCCTAAATCTATTTTTGTTTCCATTTTGATTCAGCCTTAATCAAGTCCTTTCTAAGCACAGAGCAGCGTGTAGAAAGCTTCCCCCTCAGGCAGAATTTGTTAGAAAGTGGACTACTATCCTTCTCTTACCAGCCAACGATGGGTCAGCCATGTGCTTGGGCTCTTCCTGGGGGTTCCCTTAAGAAAATTATAGTGCTGGGGCTCCCTGACAGCCTTGGCCAGAGGGCCCTGAACCAATCATGTACGTTTTAAGAATCCACAATAATGTACTTAAGACAATTGTGGTCCTTTTCTCACTTCTCCAATCTTGTCTGTGACAACTGTGATGGATTGTCCACTGCCAATCAGGATTGTATGGCGATCTCCTTTGTTTGTCATCTCAGACCAAGTGACGGAGTTTCTGCAAACCCTTGACACCATTCTGACCTGGTTCTGCTGGTCTCCCTCATCTGGAGGGTTTACCTTCGTCTTGTCTGTCTCTGGTTAAAGGCTTAATAAATATCACACATTATATCTGGGTTCTCTTTTACCTCTAGAGTAGAATAATACATTCAATATGATAGTTTTTACTGTATTAAAACTGTTCATTGACTTGTGATGTACCATGTGCTTTTTCATGTCAATGAAGAAAAAATAATTTGACATCATTTAGCATTCATTGGTGAAAATAACCATAAGGAGTTAGGAAAAAATGGCATATTTTCAAATATAGAGATAGTTAAACCTACTAATGGACAATTACTCTTAAACTAATAGCTTTCTTTGCCATGGATAAAATATTTAGGCTTTTCCACAGTATCCAATCCAGATGGGCCTTTGGGGCTAATTCTAGACGATCATTTTGTGGAGCGTATGGTCAGTGCTTTTGTTTGAACTAGTCCGCATGCTTTCAGTGAAACATTTGCTTGGCATTTTGCCAGCTGTCAATGTCCTGTGGGACCTGCATCTCTCTGGGGGGTGAAGGGTGGGGTTGGGGACTTATATAATGACCTTCAATACATGCCCTTCTATCAAATGATAAAACATGTTCATGATGTGCTTTTCACATACAATCAGAGGCGCTCCATGTCTATCCAGTGGTTAACTTCAAGAGGTGGAAAGCTGTGCTGGTTCATCAGCATCTGCTAATTGCCAAACCTTCCCCCGAGCTGTTAGAGCCCACATTCCTAGGGGGACACTGGAGAAAGGGAGAATGGGCTAAAGTGGTCTGTTAGCCATATTTTGATATCTTCATCATTCGGAGGTACCCACAAACTGTGTCAGTCTTTCTCATAAAGGTATGTGAAGGTTTAATACAATACCACCCACATTAAAAACAAAAAACTCATTGCCATTGAGTTGATTCTAACTTATAGCGACCTGCTCCTGTGGGTTTGGGAGACTGTAACTCTTGGTGGGGACAAAAAGTCTCCTCTTTCTCCTGCAGAGCAGCTGGCCAATTCCAACTGCTGAACTTGAGCTTGGCAGCTTAATTGGAACCACTGCACCACCAAGGCTAGGTGCATAATAAAGATGCTTACTATGCAGTTAAATGGTGATATATTTGACTGGTCGGCCCAAGCGGTAAAGTACTCTGTTGTCGAACGAACGAAAGATGAGTGTTCCAAAGCTCTCCGGAGCAGTTCTGCCAGCTCTGCAGGATCAGGGCTGCCAAGATTCAAAATGAACCAAATGGCAACTAGCCACACCACGACAATAAGATGAGGGAAAGAGAACAGGGATTAGGGTTTTTGTTAAGACTCTTATTCTTTCTTTTAGCATAGATTCCATTGTGATATCATTCATTTCATTTCTTCTTCTTTTTTCATCATAAACCTCTTCTTATTTTATTAAAAATAGTTTTATTGGCATATGGTTCACATATCATAAATTTCCATAGATCTGTCATATTAAAAAGAATTGTACAATCATTGCCACAATCAGTTCCAGAACATTTTATTTCCTCTTGGATTCGTTATTAGCTCCCCATTTTCTGCCAACTTCCATTTTCTCAAACTGCAGTGGTTGGGGCGATGCTGGAAGCTGCGAGGCTTGGATTTCAAGTGTCAGGAGGGACTCCCGTGTTCTATAGTTTCCAGAGCCACTTCTCCACCAGGAAGAGAGGTCGGACCTCCTCCTGGAAACCAGCCAGGGGGGTTCCCTCTGGGTCACCAACCATTGTCCAAGAATTCACTACATTTACTACATTGGATGAGCCATCAGGAGGAAGGCATTGATTAGGAATGATAGATCATGTTTGATAAAGTAAAGGGATGATGAAAGTACAGAAAGCACTCCATAAACTGGATTGTCACCCTAGTCACAACAATGCATGCACACATCCTGATGATCATGAAGATGGCACATGACTGGGCAATGTGTCATTCTGTTGTACCTAAGCCAGGTACGACATGAGCCAGGGCTGCCTTGGTGGCAACCAGTAACGGCAACAACAAACAGGAGCTGTTCAGGGGAAGAAAATAGACTGCAAGTTAAAATAGAATTTATAGAGGCACATTTCTCTTGAACAGGACAGACAGAGACAGAGATCATTCACCCAGGTGAAGGAAACCATTAACATGAAGCCATGCAAGTGAGGATTCACAGACAATGCCCTTCCCGGGGCTGACTGGGGAAGTAGTAGCAATCCACTTTCAAACACACTTTCCCTCAGGACAAAGCTGTTCACATGGTCAGCTAGTGGTCAGAAATAATTCAGTGGAGGCTGACTGTATGTGGAGAACCCCAACTTGACTTAGGGCTCCACTGTAAAACGTAGCCTTCTGCAAACTCATTGCTTAGAATTTAAGCTCTGATGCAGAGCAGAGAAACTAGAAAGCATGGAAAATAAACTAATTCAATTCATTTGGAATACAGAAGGTATGACCGGGAGAACATGGACGACACCACTGGAGGGTGTTGGTCCGAGTGTGAATGTTGTTCAGCATTCCATGTCAGTGTCAGGCTGCCAAGGTTCAAGTCTGTGGGCATCACTTAACACCAGTTACCTACCTGTGGTTCATTCAGCAATATGTTAAGAAAAGAATAATAATGGTACCTAAAGTTGGCCTCACACACTGCTGGTGAGAATGCAAAATAGTGCAACCACCAAGGAAAACTCTACGATGCTCCCTAGAAATATTTGAAATAGAAACGACTATTTCATCCAGCCATGCCACTGCAGTTTGTTGTTGTCAGCCACCATCCAGCCGATTCTGATCCACAGGGACTGTCTGCATGGCCCAGGGAAAAACTGCCCCATCCTGCATCAGTGTTCCGATGCTGGAGCCATTGTTGCACTCACTGTATCATCTCTTCCCTGGGGGCCTTCTGTTTTCTCTGTTCCTCTACTTGGCCCTTCTTCAGGGACTGGTCTCTCCTGACAATGTATCAAACGCAATCCCGCCTCTAGGTTTATTTCCTAAAGAATATATCCTAATGATAACCAACTATAATTTAGTTGGGAGTCCTGGGGGCATAGGGTTTTTGTGCTGGGCTCTTAATTATGAGATCATCAGTTCAAAACCACCACCTGCCCCATAGGATAAATAGAGGGCTTTCTACTCCCCGAAATAGTTATTGAATCAAACTCACAGGGGTCATTCTACTTTGCCCTATGATTTTGAAATGGCATTTATTCCAGGTCAGTGAGTTTGATTATTGTCTAGTTAGTGATTTCCCTTCCCTACACTTATATTTACACCCATGTTCATTGGAGAATTATTCACAATAGTAAAGAGATGGAAATAACCTAAGTGTTTATCAGCAAAAGAATAAATACACTATAGTAAGTACACACAGCAGAATGTCAAAGAAAACAAAATAATCCACAAACACCTCATAATATCTATCTGGGAGGACATCATTCTGAGTGAAGTAAGGCAATCCTAAAAGGGCAAATATTATATGAGTGCACAATTTAAAAAGTCAAGGAAAGGTTTGCATACAAAAAAATAATTTGTGGTTACCAGAGATGGAGGGTCAGGGTAGGGAAATCCTAACTAGACATTTTTTTCATTTATGTTACTGTGAATCTGTTTAGTTCCTCTTTATGGAAATCATTTCCATACACGTTATCTTGATCTCTAAGTTTCAAAAGAAAATAAACAAAGGCCAGTCAATTGGCCACAGCTCGAAAACCAGCTCACTGCCAGGGGGTCCCCTCCGACTCATGGAGACCCAGCGGGGCAGGGTAGAACTGTGGCTTTCTGCGGCTGCACCTCATCTTTCTCCTGAGGAGCAGCTGGTGGCTTTGAACTGCTGTGCTTGCAGTTAGCAGCCCAACTTATACCCACTATACTACCAGAGCTGCTCAGTGCCCCGCAGACTCTACTCGAAACCACAAAGCTGGACTATAAAAGTAAGCAAAATGCATGGGCCTCCCTGCAATTCACTGACACCCAACGCGATGCCAAACGTCAAGGACTCTGAAAAGCGCATGACCGTGAGAACTTGTTTGCAGCCACTCACTGGTCACAGAGACCTGTCCAAGCACAGTTCATTTGGGGGCAAAGCCGTGCGTGTGTGCGCTGGAACGCTAGCGGAAACGCTTTTTGATGTATTTGCGTATGAACAAAGCGGTAAGACTTGATTGGTTTTTTAAGGAGAATACCGGAGAACTAGGGAAAGTAAAACTGCCCCCACTGCTGCCCGCAGAAGGAAAGGAAGGATGGAGAATTACATAAAGTAAGAATTTTTTTGTAACATTAATGGTATTAGGTAACTATGTGACATTAATTTTATCTGTGTCAAAATGATTACTGGTTAGATGTGAACAGCATGTACAAATAATAGTTTTTCATAATGTAATTGAACTACAGTAAAGGTTTTAATGACATTGACAAACTCAGAAGCCCAGAGTATCCCTCTCGAGTGTCTGATTATCTTAGTATTTTAATATTATAATTACGGCGTGTCTGTTCTCTATTTAAAATGTAATTATCAAAGCTCGGAAGAAACTGATTCTTATGCATCTATAATTTCATACAGCATAATATTAGAGCTTGAGCTATTTTTGTTATCATTTTAGTCATAGAAACAGTTCAAAGTCTAAGGACTTATATTTTTGGTTTCCCAGGAGGCTTTCAAGTGGCCTTTTAATTGAGTACACATCTATCTAAACTATATCATAGAAGAAAGTATGGCATGTGGGTTCATAAACAAACATATCTAAATAACAAAACCATATCCTTCAATAGCTATGCTTTAAGAAATTGTTTCATAGAAGCCTATAAGAAACAGAGAAGTAGATGAAGGGAGACATCGGTCAGTATAAGACATGAAAAAATAACAACAACTTATAAAGTATCAATGGTTTGTGAGGGAGGGAGGGGAAAACATGAGGAATTGATACCAAGGGCTCAAGTAGAAAGAAACTGTTTTGAAAATGATGATGGCAACAAATGTACAAATGTGCTTGACCTAATGGATGGATGTACGGATTGTGATATGAGTTGTATGAGTCCACAATAAAATAATAAAAAAGAAATGGGGGTATTTTAAATTATGTTGATTGATGAATGATTTATTGACAGTGCTTAAATGTCATCTTAGAATGGCCTTCACTGACAGCCCAATTTAATTAGCCCATAAACAAAACACGTGCCCCTTGAGCGCTGCCTCACTCCGCAGTGCACCCTTGGTGCCAGGAGGAGCCTCTTTGACTCAGAATCCCAACTGCATATTACACAATGTATGCTCTTAAAACAATAATCATTTATAAATTATCAAGGGTACATAAGGGAAGGAGGGTGGGGGAGGGAGGGGAATAAATGAGTTGCTGATACCAAGGGCTCAAGTAGAAAGAAAATATTTTAAGAATGATGATGACAACAAATGCACAAATGTTCTTGACACAATGGAATGGATGGATGGATTGCAATGAGTTGTATGAGCCCCCAATAAAATTATTTTTTATAAAAAGACAATGTTGTCCTTTATATAACAATGGAGCACTCACATTAATTATATCAGAATTACCTGGAGAAACTCTTAAATATTGAGATATGAAACCTAACCTCTGGGGATGCTGCAGTGGTAGACCTGTAGGGAGATTTCTGGAGACTGCTCCATGGAGCTTTCTTCATTGTCATCTTTATGCAAACAGTTCCCTGTCAGAGACAGGTGAGTTCGAACCACCAACCTTTAAATTGATAGCCGAGCATAAACTGCTTGTGCCACATGGGCTTGCTGTGAGTCACAATTGACCGGACCTTGCAATTAGCCAGAGGCTTCCATTTTTAGAGTGGGATTTAGGTAATTCACATCATCAGGAAGAAAGGGAGCAAAAACTCAGCCAAGATCACCATCTCATGTCTTTTTGTAAATAAAATATTTTACATGTCATCATCCTCCCTTTCCCGCTTCCCCATCTTCCTTCCCCCCTTGATTTATGTGTCTGACACACATTAACACACATTACCAAGGACACTAAATACTTGTCATTGTGGAGTTCAAAATCAAGTAACTAATCATCTCTGCCCTTCAGATGCATGCACTTCACTTTGGAAAGATTTTACCTCTGGAGGGTGGCTAGGCTCTTGGAAAAGAGCCAAGTCTCAGTAAATAATAAGCTTGATCACGCTGGATAGTATAATATAATATATAGTATATAAAATGTGTGTGTGCATACAGTTAAAAAAATAAAATGTGAATGAAGTAATGAAGTGGACCTTCTCATGAGATAGATTTATAGCAGGCCCAAGAGACAAGTCCAAAGAAATATGTGCTGAGAAAGAGCATTGAGGTAGTTAGTTTATTGTGCCAACCTGGCTGATAAACACATGTGGGGTTAATTGAAGGGCGGAGGGATAAATGGCTCTGTGACCCTCGCCTTTCTAGTTCTCGGGTCTCTTGCTTTGTGATGGTCGGACCAGGGTGTAGCTGCCTTAGTCAGTTGCCTGCTTCAGCTGGCAAGGCTCACTTCCTGCAAGACATCCCCAAGGAGAAGCCACATGGACCTACCCCGATACAGCCCTGGGTGCTGGAACAGCCATGTGGAGACCCTTGCCAGCACTGAGATGCTTACATGTTCACTGGTTCGGCTTTCCTCCTGCAGTCAGCATCATTGTGTGTATTTTATGAGATGGTGGAGGACTTTATGGATTGGTGTCAGACTTATGGGTTAATGTTGGACTTGTGTGCTTGGGCAGCACTGGGTTGGGATGTTTTCTTGATGTGCACTTAATCTTTATATAAAGTTCTTTCTTATACTTAAGCTCTCAGATCTCAGGAATCAATGAACTTTCCCTAAGATCCTAAGATCTCATGAATCAATGAACTTCCCCAGGTCCCCTGGCCCACACAAGGATTCTTTTCTCCTTCCTGATGCTTCCAAGTGAGCAGCGTCTCCTTCCCCTTGGCCACCTTATTAATGGTTTAAAGCAGCTTTTACAACAAGGTTGTGAGTGGGGCATGGGGGGGGGGCAGCAGAGGGAAAGGATTCACATACTTTCCCTCTTGATTCACATACTTTCCCTCTTTGCACCAGCTATTCCTTCATTGTAGTTCTCCTCCTTTTGCAACAAGACTATGAGCGCAAAATCAAATTGCGAAGGGGAAAGTGGGGCTACAGAGGGCCATGTGATGGAGGCTGTCCTCTTCCTGGTTCAGTGATGGAACTGTTGATGGAATAGAAGGTGGATAAGCCACCTGAATGCCAGGCCACATGAGGCATGGATGAGAAAGCACCAGGGATTTTAAAACTGCCCACATATGGCAGAATCAAATTCCTTTGGGAATTTAAGTTAAGGCATGCCTATTAAAATATCAGCTTCATTATTGAAGCCACTCTTCTTACTGTTAAGAATTACAAATACTTTCCCCTTTAAAAAGCCTATAAGGAGAATTTATTTATAATGTGTCCAAAAGGAGACATTGTATGGGCTGCTGTGTAACCGTGTGTTAGTGTGAAGTCCGATCTGCTCCTCGTGGGTTGAAATGGATCAGCAGAAGGTTTCACGAGTGTTGGGTTTTCAAAGAATATCCACTACAGAGCCATAGGTTTTAACTTGTATCCATTTCACCTCTTCTCTCTGTTGACCCCAAACCAAACTGCCCCCACGGCCGTGGACGGAGTCCATCTGACTCATAGTCACTCTCTGGGATAGAAAAGAACAGCCCGGAAGGCATCCCAGCCTTGAATGTTTGTGACAGAAGATACAGAAAGCCAAATCAAACTCAACTGCCTTTGCAGCGATGCTGACTCAGAGAGACCCTATGGGGCAGGGTAGAACTGCTCTGTGCATTTCTGAGATAGTACTTCTTTAGGGGAGAAGAAAGCCTCATCTTTCTTCCATAGAGCATTTGGTGGTTTTGAACTGCTGCGCTTGTGGTTTGCAGTCCAACTCATGACCACTACACCACCAAGGCCCCTTTGATGAGAGCAAATAGCCACAACTGTTTTTCCATTGAACAAATGGCTAAACTTTCGGTTAGCATCCCAGAATTTAAACACCGTACCATGTAGGCTTTTTAAGTTACTCCCTTTATTTTAGTAATTATGTTATAAGAATAATAAATATGTTGGATTGATTATCTCCCCCACAGCCCAGATTCTAAAGGACTGAGTCAGAATCTGGGAAGGCTGGCTGGTAGCATTTGTTGATGGTAGATGTGGTCAAGTTGGCTGGGACGCCTACCCACCCATGTACAAGAGAACGAAACTGCTGAGCCTTGTGCCGTCCTCGATAGTTCTGATGTTTGAGGCCATTATTGCAGCCACTGTGTCAATCCTTTGATGTTGTTGGAGTAATACTCCCGCCATAGCTGATTTAAAATGAACAGTTTGTCTTACAAAACTCTGAAACACTTAACGATTAACTCCACCCCACCATACCTCACCACGTATGCACCATTATTGCCAAAGTTTGCTACGAAACCATCAGGTGCTGAGTTCGAGTTGAGCAAACTTTAAAATAATACTCATCAGATTTTTGAGTTTTTTTCTCCAATTCTTGTATAGCTTTACCACAAGGCATATTGCCCCTGATGGAAGCGATGTTCTTAGACCAATACCACTTCCTTTAGCAGTCTTAGAAGAGATCGAAGTTTAGAAAAATTATATCCCAGGTACGACATCATAAAGTACATGGAAATTTCCAAATGTAGTGGCTTTCAAAGGCTGCTTCGGTAATTCATGCAGGTTTATCAACATCGTTAAAGGATAGAAATTAATCATCTACACAGATGATCTCAATGTTCCTTGGACTAAATTTTATAACAGAATGCAAATTGAGGAGAAAACTCAAAACCCACTGCCAAGTCAATTCTGATCTGGTACAGGGTTTCTGAGACTGCACATTTCCACAGAGAATGATAATCTCATCTTTCTCTTGGGGAGGAGCTGGTGGATTTGAATGGCAGACCTTGGAGTCTACAGTTCACTGCTTAACCTGCTACGCCACCATGGGCTCCTCTTTCACTAACTACATTAGACAACAAGGACAACAACAAAAACCCACTATCCCTGAGTTGATTGTGATTTACAGCAACCCAACCGAGGGATTCCAATCTGTAAATCTTTAGAGAGCCTCATCTCTGTCCCTGTGGATCAGTTCAGATTGAATAGCCAAGCTCTCTGTTAGCTGCCCAATGCTTATCCCAAGGCACCACCAGGGATCCTGGCAGAAAGGAATAAAGGGAAGCATATTTTGAGTGATTTAAAACATAAGGTCTTGTTTCATTTTCTATTTGTGACCCCCTATCTTACAAGTTAGGACAGCGATACCTGAAAACCCAACTGAACAATTTAGAGCAGCAGAATGATGAGAGCACCTGTATTTGATGAATGCCAATCTTTTTGATTTCTGTTCTCTCACTGTATGGTGAGAACTAAAAAGCAAAGCTACATGCAATAGGAGGGAGCCCTGGTGGCATCGTAGTTTTATATCGGGCCACTAACAGAAAGGTCAAGAGTTCAAAGCCACTAGTTTCTCTGAGGGAGAAAGAGGAGGCGTTCTACTCTCATAAAGAGTTACAGTGTCAGAAACCCATAGGGGCAGTTCTACTCTATCCTACAGAGTTGCTATGAGTTGGAATCCATTTGACAGCAGTGAGTCTGGGGGTACGTGTAATAGAAGTTGGATAGGCGCCGACCACATCGTCTTTGTGTTTCCTGTTTCCTGGGGGGGTTTTCTCTACTGCTCTGCTGCCATGGGTCTTTCTGGGGCAATGGACGGATCCAGTGGCAAAATGTAAAAAGTCAACGGGAGGATTGAATTCATTTTCGTGGCAGGACAACTAGAAGCATTCATAGATCTGGAAGTTGAAAGCGAGGTGGCAGGGGCCAGATGCTGCTTTGGAAAACAAGGAAAAGCCATAAATTGAACAGTGCTTCCCAGCCGCACTGCAGTATGAAAGTTGCATATAATGAGGGTAGTTGGGTAGTTGTGCTCCATCTCGACTGATGAAATCTTCATGTCACTCACCTCTCTACTGCTCATTTAAGAAACTGAAGTAAATTCTGTCTGGAATTACTTTTTAAGACATTCAAATTGAGTGTTATATTAGCTATATGAACATAATAAGACATACCCTAAAGTAGCTCATTTCAGTCAATAAACCAACCACACTCACTACCAGCGAGTTGATTCCAACTCACCATGGCTGTACTGAACAACTCAGAACTTTGCCTGTGGATTTCTGAGACTGTAACTCTGTACAGGAATAGAAGCCTCTTCTTTCTTCTAGGGAGCACCTGGAAGTTTTGAACTGCTGACCTCGTGGTTAACAGCCCAATATGTAGCCACTATACCACAAGGGCTCCTTATTTAATCAGCAGTAGTTGAAAAAAGGCTGATCACTTCATGGAAGAAGTAGAGAGAACTTTCTGGAGGATTTATTTTCTTTTCAGTTGTTTTTATCATTTGTAGTTTACAAATGCAAGCATGGCTACAGATTCTAAATTCTTCTGTCATACAGACAATAGAAGAACTCTATCTGACATTGAAAAACATTGGTAATTGGGTAATTATAATATATAATATATATACCCACTAGAAGCATATATATATATAAACTGGAGGCATACATATATATCATATATATGATATAGAATGAAGAAGTGATATAGGCACAGTTTTCCATTTCTAATTGAATAGTGGTAATATTTTCAAGTTGAGTTTAAATCTAACTTATTATTCTGTCAATGGTGTATTTCATTAACCCTTTCTCTACTTGATAGTTTTCTAGTGTGTTCAATAATTTGTTGACTCAAAATTCTGGTAGTTAGGTCAGAAAATGTCTCCAGTCAAATGTCCTCAGGTATTAAAAAGGTAGCACACAACAACACATAAGACGCATGCTCTCATCGACATGGCTCTCTGTGATGATCTGTGTTCTTTATGATTTACAGGAATGCAGACAATGACTTTTCAGGAAATATACTAAGCAGTAGTCTAAGTGTTTCCCAAATTCCATCTTTCGATTCACTTGCACTTAAAAATGTAAACATGTTAAAAAAAAATGTAAAGTTCCAAGGCCAAAGCATGTATCATATGTCATAAAGCTAATATCAATGAGCCTATTGGCATGTGCGGTTTTTGCCTCTATAGCAACTATTCATCTTCAAGAGCCACCTGAAAGCTAAATCGCAGTTATTATATATCAAGAACAACAAACTGTAACCTCTGAGATTGCTTTCCACCTTGCCATTATGTAAGGATTGGGCGCATGTTATCTAAATGTCCACACATACATGTCATTAAATACAGGCTGTGCCCTAGGACAATCCTGCCTTCTGACTTCGCTGTATCTCAGACCATGCTTTTGATTGAAGGTGTCATTAGGTTGGGGAAGGTATCCGGCCATCATTTCCTCCCTGTTAATCCTTAAATAAAGTTCTGGACTTTTTGTGGGGAGGTTACATCACAAAAAGCATTTTAGTAACAACCCCATGTGAGGAATGATGCTAATGAATTGGTAACAAAGGTGTTAGCATGTCAGGAAATAACCATAAACCTGGAAACTTAAAACTGAAACTTTAAAGCTTTGATCAATCAGCAAAACAAATCGAATTTGAGGCCTATTTTCATAATTTCCCCTTTGAATACAAGGATGCCTATTCCCTTAAAAAACCTTGACTCCCTGGAGAGAAGACCAACATGCAAGCTCTTGGTGTGGAGGCAAACGACTCATAATTGTAACAGATTTTATATTGGCTTCAATACAGAGACTTTTCAAAAGGGCTAACCTTTCTTAATGTGAGAAGGAAAAAAGAAGAAGTATTATGTACGGAGCTCTCTCTTTTTGTGTCTTCTAGCGAGTCCTATAAAACGTCAGCCCCAGAAACCCCCCGGGACAGTTCTGCCCTGACCTAAAAGGTCGCCTCAGTGGCCAACATGGCAGAGTCTCTTGACAGCTTTGTTGGTGGAGCAGTTATGCGTGGGCTCCTAACCACAAGGTCAGCGGTTTGAAACCACCAGCCTCTCCACAGGAGAAAGATGGGGGTTTCCACTCCTGTGAAGAGTTACAGTGTTGGAAACTCACAGGGAAACTCCCCCATCCTGGGTGTCACTGTGAGTCAGCATTGGTTCGATGACAGTGAGTTTAGGTCTTTTGTTGGTTGGCTTGTTTCCCGTGGCCTGTCCATGAGTTTGCCTGCCTGTTGTGGCGTGCGTGTTGCTGTGATGTGCAAAGCGATGCCAGTAGTAGTGCAGACACCACTAGGGTCACCTCCGGTGGGCAGAGCTTAGCGGAGCTCTCACACTAAGACAGCTGAGAAATGCCCGGTGATTTACTTACAGAAAGTCAGCCAATGAAAACTCACCAGATCGTTACCGAGAACAGTGTCCGGTTTGATGCTGGATGTCATGAGAAAGACTAACCACGTGAGAAGAACACCGTAGTTAGCAAAGCGCAGAGCTGATAGACTTGAGGGGAAATCCTCGGTGAGTGGATCCACACAATGGTTGCAACAATGGTCCCCGAGATACCGGCGATGAGGAAGATTTCACAGAACCAGGCCACGTTTTACATTGTTGTACTTCGGCTGGCCGTGTATTGGGGTCAGTGTTCTTATGTTGATATTAGCTTGCATTTACGGGGTATCTGAGTCAAACCTTGAGGCCTTTTTCCTCCAACATTTATGAAAACATTGCAAATTGAGTGTTGACAACATGCCAAGGTTGTGCTAGGCATTTTCCTTATGCTGCCCGTGATGTTTTCTTTAATAACTGATTTCGCCTTGCAATTTGCAGTTGCGGAATTTGGAAGTCTCTGGTGCTGCTTTGTGTGAGTCTTAACTCATGAGACATGAAGCTCAAAATCCCGACAGCTGACCAGTGGTGGCTGCGTCGTGTTTCAAGAACCCTGGCCTCCTGAATGTCAGGGGCAAGTGGGTTTTTAGAATCAGTTCTGGAATTCAGTGAAACTACTGTTGTTTGGGTCAATTTGAGTTCTTCATCATTTATACTGCTATGTTGATACTAAGGATGCCCTGGTGGCACAGTGGGTTAAGCATGAGACTGCTAACCAGAAGGTTGGTGGTTCAAACCCACCTACTGCTCAGTGAGAAAAAGTGAGGCATTATGCCCCTATAGAGATTTATAGAAACCCCATTTGGACTCACAGTGATGTCTGCCATAGGGCAGTTGTATCTAGTAAGACAGAACTACCCTGTAGAATTGCTGTGAGTTAGAATGACCTCCAGGGTAGTGGATTATTTATTATGGCTATGAGGGACATTTGGGAGACCAACGGATGGCAGAATTTCCCAGGATACAGCCTACACTATTGGAAAGTAGCTCAATGACTAGTTTATTTTATCTCCAGGTTTCTGGGATTTGTGTTTGGGGGTAAAAATTCTACCTAATGCTAACATCTAAGCTTCTGAAAGATATTTTTTATTGTATGACATGTTTAATATTTACACACTTGATTTATTTTTATTTGTTGTTGACTAAGTATGCCCATAATCACTTTCACGTAGTGCAAATTGACATGAACCTGTTTGTGTTTCTTTTTTCTTATGCAGGGAGTTATCTCAGGAAAATTGCGAGGGTACGCAGTAAAACTATACATACTAGTCGCTGTGGTAATAACATAGAGATATGTGAGAGATATGTCATAGGCGTTTGCAAACCACTTGGATCTGGCTTCACTGTGAGGTTGAACAATGGCATTTCTGGGAACATAGGCCTTCCACATTTTTCTTTGATGTTTGTAGTAGCCCGGTATTCTTTGGTATCCCTTAGAATTACCAGAAACTTTGTGTGGAGTTCTCAAGAGGACTACTGTGCCCAGTGAAATTCCTTTGGAGTAATTAAAGTGAAGCTCCAGTTTATTGGGCAAAGGTAAAACATCTTCTATCAGTACTTACTATTTGTGGAATATTAGATTTTAACATTTGCTGCTGTAACAGTATATGAAATAGTATGTTGACTCAAATATATACAATGGCTCCAACACATATATGTTTATTTTTTTAATTCTAGTATAGTAGTAGGAAGTTTATAGGATGCAAAGGTGTTCCTCATTCATGATGTTCTTTAGAGATCCAGGTAATAGAGGTTCTGTTCCCTTCAACACAGAACTTCCAAAGTTATCCTGGGGTCATCGCTATTTTGGCCGGTTGGTGGAGAAAAGAACTTGAGGAATATTACGGTGGAGGCTTGCACGGCCAGGGCCTGCAGTTGGATTGTGTGACCTCCTTCTCTCATGTTATTTTGGCCAGAAAAAGTCACGGATTTAGCCTAACTAGAAGGCATCACTGAAATGGTCTACCTAACTGAGCAGCCATTAATCAGCAACAACACTGCACTGTAGAGGGACAAATGTAAATCTCTCTCTCTCTCTCTCTCTCTCTCTCTCTCTCTCTCACAGTCCACCCCTTTGTCCACTGAATTTTCCTGCATAACCTTTATCCCCATACAAAGAACACACTTGCCTCATCCCAGAGAATTTCCCCATCATATTCCGTTGCTGCATTGGGCACAAAGCCCAGGATCTCTCCTATAGTTAAATAATCTATGATTATAAATATATAAAGTTAATATGACTCCACCATATTTATACACTGATAGAGGAGCAACAGGATAGTCACCATAAACAATTTCTATTGAGAAATGGAAGAAGCAGAGCTGTCATAAATAAACCATGCGTGTACTAGAGAATATGCCTTTATCATCGCAATTACCTATGTGCGCTCATGGAGTTGGTGCTAAGCACGGTTTATGGAATGAGTTGTGGCCTTTAAAACCAAAGATCGGAGTGCTCATCCCATATCTGTGGATATACCTTTTTGTGGGGAATAGGGTTTTCTTAGTTAAGTAATGAGGTTGTATCAGTATAAGATGTTTCTAAATCCAATCACTTCTGAATAATTTAACGAGCAGCAATGACACAAAACAAGCAAGCCTGAGAAATAGATGTCATGTTGAGATTGCCAAGGACCTGGGGAACACCTCAGAAGAATGCTACAGAAACTGGAACCAGATTTTCCCCAGTGGGAACAGAGAGAGAACATTGCTCTAGAGCAAGTGTTCTGAACTAAAAATGTTCACCTCCTAACGTGAGCACTAGCAGCCCTGGTGGTTTAGTGGTTACACATTGGCCTGTGATTCTTATGATAAGCAGTTCAAAATCACCAGCAGCTCCTCGGGAGAAAGTCTGGTCTTTCTACTCCTGTAAACAGTACCAGGAGTAACTCCTGTAAACAAACATTCAGGCCCCACAGCGGGCCTGTCTGTGTCAGCATTGACTCAGTGGCAGTGAGTTTGGTTTGGGTTTTTTTAAAGTGTGGACCAGTCCCTGGGAAAGGACAACATGTTTGATAAAGTGGAAGGACAGCCTGATGGATGGACACTGTGGCTGCATCAATGGGCTTAGGCATAGCAATGATTATGAGGATGGTACAGGAGCATAGGGCTGCCAGGGGTCAATGCCAGTTCAATGACACCTAACAAAACAGCAAACTGGGGAGGCTAAAATTTGTAGAGGTCAAGTCTGTAGAAAATTCTGCTTCAATGTGAGGAAGAATTGCCTTCAAATTTGTTATACTTTGTGGGAAGTTCAAATACTTTTCAGAATAAGTCGTACATCTTTGTTAACATCTACACAATAACTCCATCCCACTCCAAACAATAATCATGCCTGCAAACAGTGCTTATCCATTCCTAGACAGCAACACTCACCATGATCTGCTCAGTCACGACTCTGTGCGAAGACTTTGTTCGTGAATGAGTGCCCTGCCTGCTTCCTTTCCTAGCATGTGTGTCTCAACGGACCCTTGGTTCCTCATGTAAATGTCTTCTCATGATAGAATGTCCTTGGTTTATTTTTCCAGACAGATTCCTGCAAGAAGGAATCTTGCCTTGTTCTAAAACAAGAGCAAAGAATTCAAGTTCAGTGGCTCTTTGTAAATCAGGTGATAAAAACAGCTCTAAAATCAATTGCTTTGATGATTCTCACTTAGTTAAACTGCTTACTGAAAAGTTAGCCATTCAAAAGCACCAGCCTTCCTCAGGAGAAAGATGGGGCGTTCTCCTCTTCCAAAGACTTTCCTTCTCCGAAACTTACATTGGCTGTTCTACCCTGTCCCCCACGGTTGGTAGGAGTCCGAAGTGATTCCAGGGCAGTGAAAGTGGCGGTCATCTCAGAGTGAGGACCAGAAAGTCAACGTAGCACAAAGCTGAGTAAAAGGCAATAGAAAAGTCAAGCCTAATGGCATGTAGATGCTAACTGGTTTTAAAACAGAGCGAATATGGGAATTTGGTATAGCTTCACAGTTGGAGTTCTCCGTCGCAGGTGTTTTTTCTGAGTCTCAATTCCCAGCCCTTCTCACTTCTAATAGCATTTCAGGGTTAAAACAAATGAATAAATCAAACCAAACAGAATCAGACTAAAGCAGCTCCCAAATTAAATTCTCCCTCGTTTATTCTCTCAGCATACTCTCATCGCAGGTGCTAGAACAATAAATACAGATGATTTTGTTTGTTTGTGAACATTTTAGGTATGAGTTGCTGCAGACCGAATACAATTTATAAAGTCAGTTATGTTACTGTCCTGGAGCAGGCGCTGACCCCAAATGACTGTCTGTCCTCCTAGAACAGGATGGGACAGCGCTCTGGTGTGCACCATCCTGCCACTCATTGCTACATCCATGTCCATTGCTGCAGCCGCTGTGTCGTCTGTGTTTGAAGGTCTTCCTCGTTCTCACAGACCCTTCATTCTACCAGCATCATCTCCTCTTCCAGAGATTCATTCTCCAGGGCATTGCCTCCGAGGTAAATGAGGTGAATTCTTCCTCACCTTCGTCTGGTAGAGTTTCTTCTAAACCAGATTTGTCTTTCTTTTGGCAAGCCGCGATGCATTCAATATTCATGATCAATATCCCCATTTGAGTGCTGTATACTATTACATTTTATTTCGGTTTTATGCTACTTTATTATTTTTTTTGTAAGGATGACAAATGCAGCTGATTTGATCGTCAGATCTCCACCAGTCTCCTCTCCCCTGCAGCTGCAGGAGTCCCTTCTGAGTTCTCTGACCTGTCGGAATGCCGAACCAGACGGAGGGTCATGATCATTTTAGGCCCTAAGAGAAGCTGAGAGGCATTTCCTGGGCATGGTTATTTTTTTCTTTTGTTCTCAGGAATCAAAGAACTCTGGGCCTCTAGGCCTGCTGTTTTTTTCCGTAAACTCAGTTTGCCTGCCTGGTCTGAATGCAGACAGACCTTGCCATCACCCTATGCAGTATCTTTACCTTTTCAAAAACTGTACTCTCCTGTGTCCAGTATGTTGAGGTAAACAATGTTATGGCGTGCAAATCTACAGAGAAACCAACACATTCAGGAGACATGTGCAAAGCCAGTGAGGGCCTGAAGCATTTAAAAGCCCATTTTAAACTAAGCACATCTATTAGCTAGACATTTTTAGACTCCAACAAAGTGTTATTCAAAGCATCTGAGTTCTTGTTCTCTGGGTGTTTGAGAACTAAAATTTCATTGCTTGGGACTTTTATTAAGGGTGCTTCTTTCTCCCCTGCGCTTTTCTGGACAATTGTGTTTTTTGTAGTCAGGTGAAGCTTTTCTAGTTGAGATGTCAGATTTGAGGAAGCTGAAGGAAACCGGTTCATTGACTGTGGTCATGCTATCAGACAAAACAGCAAGTAGACAAATATATATTATCTTGGCTACTGGTACTGCCGTCACACATCTCCAAATCGGTGGCATTGCGAAATGGAAATTTTTTTCTTACAGTTCAGGAGACCAGAAGTCCTAATATATGGTGTGAGTCAGGGAGTGGACGGGGTTCTTTATCTATTTCAGCTCCCAACCGTTCCCTGTGATCCTTGAAGATGCATGCTTCTCCATGGTCTAGCTTTCTGTTTTCCAGAAATTCATGTTGTGTTATCTTTCATAACTTAGAAGTGGTTAGATTTAGAGCCTCCCCTACTCTGGCATCATCTTAACATTATAAAACTCCCACTGTCAGACAGTCAGATTTTGAATCATGCCTTTCATAAGAGTAGAAACCCCTCTTTCTCTCTCAGAGGGGCTGCTGGTTTTGAACTGCTGACTTTGGGGCTAGCAGCCCAATGCATAACTGTTCTGCCACCAGGGTGCCTTAATATAACAAAGGAACTCTTATTTCTAAATGGGATCACATCCACTTACATATGGTTTAGACTTCTAGCAAATACTTTGGATGGATATCATTCAAAACATGACATATCAGGAGTGTATAGTGAGTGTGAGACTGTGGGTAGCCTAAAGCAGTCAAAGTTTATGTAGGCTTGCTGGATCCTTATTTGAGGAGACTGTCATAGAAGTGAGGATACTGGAATCAGGGGGATGACTGGTGGCATCTATGGACAACTTTGTGCTAAGAAATGAAATAAGGAAAAAGAAAAGCAAAATCAATGAGCTCAACCCTGTTCTGACTGTCCCGCACTCCCCGTAATTAAGAAAATGGTATATTGAGTGGCTGCTCAGAAGAGTATATTGAGACATCTAACCTTAACTATCCTTAAAATGAAAAGAAACCGCTGCAAATACCCAGTAAAAAAAGAATATGAAATGCACAAAGTGTGAATGTAGGCAAATTGGGAGATTCCAAAAATGAAACGGAGCTAATAAATAGCCTAGGCCTGAGAGACCTGAAGTAGACTGGTATTGGCTGGCCATTTTGAACTGGACAACCCTAGGGTTTCCCATGCCGGGAATGATAAATTCAAGAAACCTTGGATCACGTCCAGCTTCCAAAAGAACATTCCAAGACTTATCTTGAAGTATAATGCTGTCTGTGATGGGATAATATTTATATGCCTACAAGGAAGACCAGTTATAGAGCCATTATTCTTTTTTGCCCCAAACACTAAAGCCAGTGATGAAGAAATTGAAGAATTCTATCAACCTCTTTAATCTGAAACTCCCTAAACCTGAATTCAAGACAACTAGAGGCATGGAATGCCAACCTTGGAAAACAAGGTGGTTCAGTCGTTGGAAAATATGGCCTTAGTGATAAAAAACAAAGCTGGAAGCTGCATGGCAGCATTTTTCAAAACCAATGACTTCTTCCTTGCAATCACCCTTATCCGACAACACATGTGGATTTTACCAGATGGAATACACAGAGCCATGTTGAATATATCTGTGGATAGAGATGGTGGAGAGACTCAGTATCATCAGCCAGAACAAGCCCAGGATTGTCTGTGGAATAAACCCTTAATTGTTCTATAAAAGCTGAAATGAAATGAAAACAACTCCACAGGAGCCCGTCTCCAATCCTGAGTAAATTTCACCTGTATTTAGATATCATGTCAAGAACAGATTTGATGCGTTGAACAGTAATGACCAAACACCATATGAGTTGTGGGATGTCACACGTGAAGAAAGCAAAAAGTCATTAAAAAGACGGACAACAGAGAAGAGACCAAAGTGAATGTTGGTAGGGGCTCTTGAAAATTGATCTAGGACACACAGAAGCTGATGCATTCTACAGAAGTGATGAAGGAAGCCCTGAACAGGAGATTTCAAAGGGCAGCTCCAAAGACAAAGTAAAGGATTATAACGATGTGAAAGACACCATGCATAAAGAAGCCAAAAGATGTGTACATAGACAAGTAATAAAGACCAAATTAGATGTCAAAGAAATTCTGAAACTTGCTCTGGAACAGAGAAAACCGAGTGCAGAAGGAAGAAATGATCTAGTAACGAGCAAAACACAAGATTCCACGGTGTGGTTTCGAAACCAGGTAAGGTGTTGAAAAGACCTGCCAAGACTGGTCGTTAGCAAACTGATAAGGAAGTGTGGGATTGACATTTCTCATCCTGAAACAGCTGAAGAAATATTTCCAGCCTTGAGTTGTGGGTTCTTTTCCCCCAGAAAAGTCACTTTATTCCCTTTATTTTTACAAATAATTGTATAGCTTCAACTTTCTTCCAGTGTGGCAAAATATTGAATGAGGAAGGAAGCATCACAAGAAGATGGAAAGAATACACAGAGCCACTAGACGATAAAGGGTTAATCCATGTCCAGCCATTTCAGGATGTGGTATCTGATCAAAAACTGTATATGATCAAGCACTTAAAGAAGAAATCCAAGTTACATGAAATGTTTTGGTGCAAAGAAAGGTTTTGGGAATTGATTAAATAACAATTGTTTTGTGTTTTATAAACAAACGGATAGAAGCTGGAGGTGTTCACATGTTTATGCCAAGAAAGTTGGAGGTCAACCCACTGGCAGAATTTCATAGTCATACCATTCCAAAGAAAAGTCAGACAGTACAATGAGGCAACTCTGCTGTAATACGCAATTATATCGGGCTTTGCTGTCGAGAGAAACAAACCAGGGGTGCTCATCTATGTATAAGAAATAATTTTATATTAAGAAGCAACTTTTACATCAATAAGGCACCCTAACCTAGTTCAACTCAAATCCATACATCCAGTGCTAGCTAGGACCCTCTTCAGACTCATGTACCTGCTGGCCACGGATGCTGAAAGGTAAACTGGGAAGCAGGGAGATCCCAGGCAGGTGAGTGCAGAATCCTGTGGACCCAAGGTCAGTGGAAGTGTGAAAGGGCATGGACAGGTCTCAGGGACAAGCAGCTTACGTGGGACTACCCCTGAAGGCAGATACAGAGTCCCATTGAAGTCCAAGCAAGGAGGAAGGCAAAATGGTAGAGAGGAATGATTTCTGTTCCATCTTGCTCTTATACTAAAGGCGGCATCCACAATGAGGTGTCATTTAGCTACCATTTAATTGACAGGTTGAACGCTCCATCCCTAAGCAGGAGTGTGTGGTTGACATAATATCTAACTACCACTGAAAACACATGTAAGTAAAATTTTGCTGAAGATCTTTCAATCACAGTTGCAGCATGATATCATATTTATACCATTCCAGAGAGCTGTTAGAAATTTGGGGCAGCCTCAGAAGAGGATGTGGAATAAAGGATACCATTGCTGATATCAGATATATCATGTGTGAAAGCAGAGAATATCCAAAAAATATTTACTTGTCTCTTATTGACTATGCTCAGATATTTGACTATGGGGATTAAAATGAGGAGCTGGGCTCTATGGATCAGAGGAAGGTTTGTGAACAATCACTAATAAGTGCTGTGCTCATGTATGGCTTACTTAACTACTCTGAATTTCAGTGAACCTATTTTGAAAATTAAAATAAACATATCCTTAGGGAGGCCAGGAAGCAATATGTGAAAAATGTCTAGCATAAAGTCTTTCTTAGTGTAAGAACTCAATAAAACTAGAGCTATCATGATCACCTTTGTTAATCATGTCACATGTTAAAGAGCTGCCATTTATCCCAAATAATCGTACAGAAATGCATGTTTTCTCTTTTTACAAGATAGATTAGTAAAAGATAGAAAGTCTGAAGGTCAATAGGCCTTTCTACTCCCTCCACCCTATTGATTGGCTATGTTCGAAATAAACAGGAATGAAAAGCAAGGTCGAGTAGTTTATAATTATCAGTTACTAAGTTAACAATTCATTACATTCAAAAGACTCAGGGGACATTATTTCCAATTAGGAAAAGCGCAGAAGCACGTCAAGAGAGAGAAAGAGAATAAAATTAAAGACAGGCAATTACCTAAAGGGTTTCCAATTTTCCTTCGTGTGCTCAGGCTTGCTGTCCGTTTGTTAGGTTATTCGATCTCAATTAACTCTATTTCCAAATAAGTCTCCCTGACAAGCTTAGTGAATCATTTTCACAGTGAAATGCGTGGGAACCTTGAAGTCTATCTGCTCAGAAAAAAAATCCAATTTTCTTTTAAACATTTAAATTATGGCTTTAATAATTATTGTGATTTCCTCAAGCCCTGAGGGGTGTGGGGAGTGGTCCTCTGAATGAAAGAAGGCAGTGGAAAACAACATGGTTTGAGTGCTAACTGAATGGTCCATAAACTGAGAGGAAACTAGATAGCTCAAACATTTTGTTTTTAGAATTAAAGGTATTTATAGTTTTTTTATTTTTAAAACAAGTAAGTAAACTTAATCAAATTATGAAAACTTAGTTCAACACAAACTGAACCAAAAATCAACATCATGATAAATGGAGAAAATACTACAGTTATCAAAGATTTAATTTCACTCGGAATTACCAGGAACACCCATGGCAATAGGAATCACGAAATCAAAAGACACATTTCGTTGGGCAAACATTCTGCAAAAGACCTCTTGTACGTGCTAAAAGCCAAAACGTCACTTGGAGGACCAACGTGTGCTTGGCTCAAGCCAGAGAGTATTTTCAATACCTCAAATGCATTTGAAGGCTAGCCAGTAACAAAGAAGATTAAACAACTGATACATTTGAATTATAGTGCTGACAAAGTTTATCAGCTATACATAGATTGCCAGAAAAAGGAACCCATATATCATGGAGGAGGTCTAGCCAGAATCTTCCCTAGAAGTGAGGAAGGCAAGACATCTCGTCAACTCTGGACCTGTGATTAGCGGGGCTCCGTTCCTTGAGAAGGACAGACTTGGTAAAGCAGAGGGTTTGTGAAGAAGAGGAAGCTCTCTATGAGAAGGTTAGACACAGTACATAACGTTGCTTTGAGTCAGAGCCCATTAGAAGGCCACCAGCAACAATATAATTAACTTTATAAATTGCATTCTGTCTGAAAAAACATATACTTACAATGTTTTTAAACAAGCAGAATGGGGCAGGACAAGGTAGTGCTTCAGTAGGTCGTGCATCGGGTCACTACGAATTAGAAGCAACTGCCCAGCACCCACCAACAGGACTACAATATTATCTGTAAAGAGCTTTGGTGAAGCCAGGGGTGAAAGCGCAGGGTTGCTTACTACCGGCTAGACAGTGTGAACCTCCATTTGCACCATTTGTTTCCTTCAAGATTATAACCCGGGGAAACACACGCAGAAACCCAAACTGTCCTATCGATGAGGATAGGTTTGGGATTTTTGCCTTATATTTTTGTTCTTTTGAAACTACCTGTGCTAATGCTGGAGGTCTCCCTAAGTGCACTTGTAATTAGAACTCAGGATGTTTTTCCGTAAAGAAGGAGCTTCAGAATAGAACTGAAACGGACTTTCAGAATAAAACAAGATCAGATCATCTATTCGACTTGTGCTATTGATCGGAAGGTCAGAATTATTTATGCCATAATCACATTAGATTGGTTCCCTTCAACTGCAACGCTGCAGAATGGAACTGAGAAGACAGCCTGTTGATCTGGAGATGTCTACTCTATTTTATAACTTTTATTTCATAAATGCCTAGTCTTGTATGATGTAATATATGATCATGACACTGACTTTTGTGCATTATATTTTAGCCATCATGACAGCTAAAATATGTCATCTGAACTATTATTTAAAATAAGTGTGAAACATGACAAGAAAAAGAAACTAACTGTACTACTTGATATTCTTTTAAATTCCCATCACGACCAGTGTACCTTTTAAGCTGCATCACTGGAGCGCTGTGGAATGCAGATGTAGAGCTGCCACTAAGGATTACATTTCTTTCCTTCAACCCTTATTTAAGACCATCACCCTTTGAATGCCTCTATATACCTTATAAAGATTTTGAAAGACATAACTCAAAAGATGCATTGGATGATGTGATTCCTAATTCCTGATTCTAATTTTTTTTCTACAATGTACCCTACAAACTGGTAATTTAAAGCACTTAATTGTGTGTCAATGAAAGTTTACCCTGAAAATAAGGTTCTCATTGGACACATTTTGTATAAATTTCACAAAGGGTCAGCATTCTTATTATTTCTATTCTATTTTTTTTTCTGTTTCAATTTATTTAGCTTCCCTGCCTGCCCTTGCCTTCTCATATTTGATTTTGGATCATAGCTTTATATATATATTTTTTAAAAACCTCGATCTCTCTCTTTTTTTTAATCATTTTATTAGGGGCTCATACAACTCTCATCACAATCCATACACACATCAATTGTGTAATACGCATTTGTACATTCATTGCCCTCATCATTCTCAAAACATTTCCTCTCCACTTAAATCCCTGGCATTAGGTCCTCATTTTTCCCCTCCCTCCCCGCTCCCCCCTCCCTCATGAGCCCTTGATAGTTTATAAATTGTTATTTTGTCATATCTTGCCCCGTCCGACATCTCCCCTCACCCACCCCTCTGCCATCTTCCCCCAGGGAGGAGGCCACATACAGTTCCCAAATCCCTTCAAAACTTTCACATTTCTGAAAACTTGTGTTTGACTTAAAAGTCAAAGTTCTCCTAATGGGAGGTCATGATCATCTTTATCACTGAAATCTTTGCATTTCCAGTGCACAGTAATTTGCAGGTTTATATTGTTGACTTAGGTGCTAATTTCTTTGTCCACATCATTGTACTAAGAAGCATGGATCCTATTTTCTGAAATGCCATTTTCAATATCATTTACGTGTCTTGCCTTCTGAATCTGTAATGATGTTACAGTGCTCAACCACTGCTTTGTTTTTCCATACCCTGGAAAGTAAACAAATTGCCTTCAATATTTTCCCACACTTTCTTTTACAATCATTGCTCAAGAACTGCAATTACATCAAAGACATGAATTTTCCCTGAAATCTCTGTTAGCACCTTGAACACCTCAAAGGTGACGATTGCTTTTGAAGTGCTGACTTCCCGAAGTTTAATATTTGGATATCGCATTTATCCAGAGGTTGTGGGACCAACAGCATGGATGGTGGTAAACCTAACAATATTATCCAGGGACAGCAACCACTGGCAAATGCCTTTGTCAACAAGTGAACAATGCTGCAATTTTGGCTTTTTCATGCTATTGTTGAGGTCATAAAAATTCCATATATTGCTCCCACCATTTAAGTTTTATGTATTTTTTGCTCTTCTCAATAACCAATTACGCAAGCAGTTTTAGATGTCCATTTGCAAATACAGTCCAGAGAATGGTAAACCACTATTGAAAACCATCCCTTTGAACATTCTTTCCCTTTCAATGTCAGGGTCTTCTTGGGCATTTCCAGAGAAAGATGAAGCTTTCTCCTCCCATAAAGAGCTTCTGTCCCAGGAACCCATAGGGACAATTCTGTTCTGTCCTATTTAGGGTCACCATGAGTATGAATTAACTTAATGGAAGTTATTAGTTTTGCTGGACATTTGCAATATCTTTAAGGTCATATCCCCTTATGATTTCTTTTAACGTTGGGATCAGATTTAAACAATCTCTTTATCAAACTCTTTGACATCCCAAGTAATTGCATGTTTTGATTTTTAAAGCTCTCAAGTTATCTGCTAAATCAGCTGCTAATTACCAATTTTAAAAAAGTTCCTTTGTCCTTAGTAGACCCTGAAATGCAAATGCTTTGGCTGGAGGCTTGATGAAACTACTTAAAAACAAACTTGTTGATTTCTCTCCCTTTCTTGCTTGACATTTATATTGGTATTATTCATGTAGTTCTCAATTATTTTATTGTTTTCTTTCCTAATTGAGTAAGTTGAATTTTGCTGCCCTTGTATTTAGTGCATCCTAGATTTTCTTTGTCTTTGATTATCATTTTGACAAGCTAAATTTTTTTTTTTGGTCACGGACAATTTTATCACTTTCATGTCCATGGTGCGAAGGAAGAATAAACTTTGGTTTTTTGTAAAGGAAACCAGAAAAGAAATATGTTCTTATAAAAAGCAAGGACTTTATGATCTTCTTGAAGTGTGAGAACCTCAGCTAAAAAGAGAAAGAAATTAAAACTATCAAATCAAGATCACTATATGAGAAAGTAGAATATTTTTTAAAAATAACGAGAAGAATGATTTTGCTTTTATACACACATTGAATGTATTGAGTGAGGAAACACTTCCCTATTTGGGGAGAAACAAGAAAGTTTGAAGGGAAAAATGTCAAGAATGTAAAGGAGTGGATTTGGAAAGTTGTTATAATGTGTATCATAATTCATATAATTAAAGGACACCCAACTTAAAAATAAAGAGAAGAATAGAAGCTCTCAAGATAAGGGGGAAATGGTGTGCTCTGCTGAATTTGGGGGAAAAGATTCGGCTTCCTATCATAGAGAGTTACAGTCTCAGAGACTCGCGGGGAAATTCTATCCTGTCCCATTGGGTCACTATAAATTGGCATTGATTCAATAGCAGTGAATTTGGCTTTTGTTTTTTTGCTGAATTTTATTGCAAATAAAGAAGTTTAATAATATGCCTTATCTTCTTCCAAATTTACAGCAGTTGTTTCTTCTTACAGGCAAAATAAAATAAAGATGAACAAAAATTAAAAGAACAAACAATGCTCAGAGGACAATGCGTGTTCCCCCCAGTACGTGCTTACCCCAAACTCAACACCCATCGCTGTGGACTCTTATGAATTGACTTGTGCCCCTCCAATGTATCTGTTGCAGATATTAACCATGTGCCTGTGGAGACCATTGTTATGCTAATGAGGCAGACTTAATGAAGGGTCAGAGTACTTATTAGGCTGAAGTATTCATTTTGGTGGGAAATATTTCAGCTTTCCTTCTCTGACAGGTTTTCTTCTCTGACATGTTTTACTGCACCTGCAAAAGCATGAAAAGTAGAAATCTGCCAAAGAGAAAACTCAAATATTTTCACTAATAGAAGCTGATATGAAAGTGGTGAGAATGCATGCTGTCAAAGGCAAAAATCTGCCAAGATATGGAAGAACATGCAGTCAAGTGCTGGGTCTTAAATATTTCACTGCAGTACTACTATATGGGGCCTTAAATATTTTGTAAAAATGGAATTAAATCACAATAGAACTTTCCTATGAACTTTTTGAAGCAAATAGATACATATCTAGCTATAGTTACATTTTTCACATATTTACATTTTTCAGCGTTTTGATGCCTTCCTGAATATCTAAATAGCTGTGGTTGCTTTTTAACGATTTTCTTTTAGTATGTCTTGTAGTACTAGTCTGGTGAGATAGGATTCCCTTTGATTTTATTTATCTGAATTTGATTTCACTTCATTTGTAAAAGGATATTTTCATTGAAACATATATGTATATTTATACAAACATCTGTATATATGTGTATATGCACAAAAACATAACATCTATTGAGATTTTAAAATGTTTATGAAAATATTCCATTATCTTTAAATCCCAATTGTCAACAAATATTTTGATGATCTATATACAATGGGTAAAATGTTATATTGGAGATATATATCATATTATATGTGATATCTATAGTATATATCATATCATATCATATATGATATATCCAATATAATATATATATCCAATATAATGCACCCAAAGTGAAAATGTTATATATAGCTTGCATATATTATTTATATATCATATATAGTATGATATATATAACATCCATGTCATATATAATATTACATATATATCCAATATAAGATTTTAACCATTACATAGAGAGCTTCAAGACATTTGCTGAAAAATGGAATTTAAAGATTATGGAATTTTTTCATAAACTTTTTGAACTCGTGTTATATACTCGTGCACAGATATATTATATCCAATATCATATATGTATATATAAAACATTTTAGCTTTGTTATATTATGTTGGATGTATATATTATTTATGTACATATGTAGTCAATATAGCATGTTACCCAATATAATATATATACCATTTTAATTTTTAAAGGATTATATTATATATACGTACATACATATATATCAAACATAACTTTATTTTTGAATAAAATCCTACTATTTCTTATTTATTAAATGCTATTTTACCTCTTTTATTCCTCTGTAAGAATACAAGCAAATTTATAGTAAGCTCTCAATAAATGTTTGTTAGGATAATAAATTCATGTCTTTTAAAGCATATATTCAAAAATTAATTTTAATCACCTTATTTGCCCCTGCTACAACCGAGAAGATAGTATTATAACCTATGCTACAGGGTTTTTGAGACACGAATCATAGTTGTCATTCCATCCCTAAGGGACCAGTATGCTTAGAACGATGCTTAGTGGAGCTGCAGAGAAATGACAGCGTTTGCCTAAAGAAGGGTCTGGAAGGAGTGCTTTCTAAGAACCAACCCAGATCTGTGATTGCAGCACTGCACATGAAGCAGCCTGTATTTTGAATGAGCTTTTTACAAAGCTTGCTGCTAAATAATAGACAAGTTGATTTTTATAGATGTTATTCCACTTAAAAGTCTCCCTCCTTATAAACACCATGACAGTCTTCTTTCAAAGACAAGAAGTCATGTTCTCATACGACTTTGATCTGTCGTCACATTAGATCTGCAGAATAGTCTTGGGAAAAAAGAGAGTACATGATTGAGCTTCAATTAAATTTCAGAGCAGGAATTTGTACATAAGGACGTTCAACCACAGTTGAATGCATTTAAAGTGTAGACATCTTCATTGCACAGCAACAAAGTACAGGTGGATTTTATCATGATTACAGTTTTTGAAAACCACTTAGATGCATTTGTATTTAAAATCCAAATGCATCATCCATCATTATGAACAAGAAATTGTCTTCAGGTCTGTGGTTTCTAACATGACCATGTATGAATAGGTCTGCTTCGTTTGATTCCCATGCTAATAAACAGCGCATACTCATCATGTGTACATAAACACTTGTTATACACATTATTTTACTTCAACCAAAAATAAAATAATTTTCTTGTTAATGGATTTTACTAATTTTTCTAGAGTATGGTAGAAACCCGAACCCATTGCCATTGAGCAGATTAAGCTTCTCAGTGATCCGATAGAGGGTCTTTGAAGGTTAAATCTTAATAAGAGCAGATAGTCTCTCTTTCTCCTCTTGAAAGGTTGGTGGGTTTGAACCAACAATCTTGAAGTTAGTAGCACATTGCTTAACTGAATGTGCCACCAGGGCTCTGTTAGGACTTGTAAAATAATGATTTAAGTTACTGTGAACTATAGTTTCTAATCTAGCCTACATTAAAGAATAAAGGAGGGGCTGAAATAACTAAGCTATCAGGGAGTTGAATTCGTAAACTGTTGAATACAAAATTGATGCTTTGAAATGTAAATTTCTACTGAATTCACACTCAAACAATTAAAAAGAGCTCTAAAAATAATGTTAGCATAAAGTTGTAGTCCTTTAAACAACATTTCCTTGATATTTCTCTTCTCTCTCTCTCTCTGTCTTTCGTGTTATTCAAAGGCATAGTTCTCAAACTTCAGTTTTTGTATCCCAAACTCTGGGCTCTACATTACTAAACCCACTGTCCCCACACCTGTACCCCAGCCCCCACCCTCTTACCACTCCCAGCTGCCTAAAGTAACAAAACACCACCAACAGAAGCCGTCACTGCTGTGGAATGGTTTCTGGATCATAGTAACTCCATGAGTTACAGAACAGAACTACTTCATCATGTTTCCTCGGCTATAATCCATATGAAAGGCTTTCTGTCCCTGGGCGGGCTCAAACTGCCAACATTTAGGTTAATAGAGAACTGCAAGTCTTTTGCACCGAACCCAATTTAAACAAAAGCCTGCATAGTATCAATATGACTTTTGCTCGTCAACGTTAATCTTCAACCTCTGGCTGATGTGATTGTCGGGTTTCTACATAGTAGTTTCTCTTTCTTCTCATTTTCTGTACTGTGTTCTTGGGAATAAAGTCAGTAAGCAGTGGGTTGCTGACCACAGTCAGTGGTTCAAACCCATCAACCTCTCAGTAGGGGGAAAATGAGAATGCGTGCTCCTGTAAAGTTACACAAAATGCCATCAAGTAGATAGCAACTCCTAGCGACCCTAAAGGATAAAACTACTCCTGCCGCTTTCTGGGATTGTAAGTCTTTATGGTTATAGAAATCCCATCTTTCTACCCTATAGAAAGCTATACGACCTCTGAAACTCTAAAGCCTAGTTCTGTTCAGCATCTCAAGTCACCTCTGACTCATAGTGACCCTGTTGGTGATTCCAAGATTGTCATCTTGATGGGAAGAGACTGGTGGCTTTGAAACGGTGACCTTTTGATTAGAAACCCAATGCTTATTCCCCAGGGCCACCATGGCTCCTTCTACTCCATAATCCACAGACAGTGAATTGTATGTGCAGCCCTCAATTGTGGAATCTGGCATTATGTTCTACCCCCTTGAGGGGAGAGTATCTTTACATACAATTGATTTGTGGCTTGTCTTCATAGGAAATTTTGTTCTAATTCATTTACTTATTTATTCATCAGCATGGAGTCATGGCTATTTATTTTACATTTTTACTTATAATCCTGTACTTAGTTACATGAGTTTAAAATAATGTATTCAACTCTAATCATCTCGGGGCTTCTCCCCTTGTTAATCTGCAACCTCCCACCCTAACAGTCAGAAAGAAAACCTGGTGGTGCAGTGGTCAGCGTTGTGCTCGATCTGTGTGGTCAGCAGTTCTAAACCAGCAGTAACTCCACAGGTTTTCTATTCCGGTGAACAGTTCGAGGCTCAGACACCCGAAGGGGAGTCGCCAGGAGTCACCCCTGACTCAACAGCAGGGAAAACTGAAAGCTGACTCTCCCCGTCTACCGTCCCCACACAGTGGAACCCTGTGCTTCACCTAATTGAATTTCGACGTGAAATGTTGAGAAGATTTTGCATCAGAGCTTGAACAAAACATCGGAATCCGATCTGACATATGTGATTTTTGTAAACAAAAGCAGTACGTGTTTCAGTCGCTTGGCATTCGTGACGTTGTTACTGTGAGTTGTTTAAACCTTTTGCAGCTGTGTTCCAAGTGTTTTGCTATAATTTTCCTAGTGCTTGTGGCTTTTTGTACTGTATTTAGATTAAAAACAGGGGTCCTAAGAAAGTTTTTTTAGAGAGTCATCCTAAAGAACTGGTTAGCCGTGTTACTGATATTGTTGATAATTTAGTGTAAACCCTTTCAGAAAACAGTTAAGGAAATACCAACAGCAGGACCACATCAGACAGATTTTTTTTTTTAGGGAAACCTAGCCGGGTCCTAGTGAAAAAAGACAAAGAAGGGAAAAACCTACCGAGAAGCAGCTACCAGTTGATTTTATGGAAGGGAATTCCCCTTCCAAACAAGGACACTCTCTCTCCATACTGCCTCTCCACGTCCGTCTGAAGATCCAGATCCTCATCCATCTCATGGTATGGGCCATACTGTAGTTGCTAAAACCTTTTTAATGTTGTGTTTCTTACTTAAATTATATTATTCAACTCTGAACTTAGTTGCTTTGAAATTTCTGTGTAATGTGTTGTATAAAAAGGCAAGGTTGGGGTAAAAAGTTGGTGGTCGAAAATGGATTAGTCCAGTTTCAGTTATTTCTTAGGGGAAAAATTGATTCAGAACTCGACTACATTGCATCTCGATGCTCCTTCTAGAACGGATCAGCGTTGAGGCCCAGGGTTCTACTTAAATTATTGATTTCTAATATGCACATATAAACCCACTGCCATCAAGTGGATTCTGACTCATAGTGTCTCTGTAGATCAGTGGTTCTCAACCGTCCTAATACCGCAACCCTTTAATACAGTTCCTCATGTTGTGGTGACCCCCAACCATAACATTATTTTCATTGTTACCATCATGTAAATATCTGATATGCAGGATGCCTTTTCATTGTTACAAATTGAACATAATTAAAGCATAGTGATTCATCACAAAACAAGATGAAATTATATATTGTGAAATATTTATTTCTAATTACAAATAAATGAAATTTCATCTTGAAGCACAGTGTAGCATGGGTAATAGTCTTCATAGAACAACAGTAAACTACACTGCTACATTTTGTGACGATATGTGTAAAAAGCCAATGTCAGTGCGCAGGTTGAGACAGCTGTCTTTCTCACCAGATTAGCATATCTACATGTGGATGGACTGCCTGGAGACGGATAGAGGAGCCATGTTTGGGTTCCTAAGGCCATTGGAAATATGTGTTTTCTGATGGGCTTAGAGGACCCCTCTAAGGGTCATTCTACCCGCAATGAAAGGGTCATTCTACCCGCAAAGGGGTCACGACCCATAGGTTGAGAACCGCTGCTGTAGACCCATAGGTTGAGAACCGCTGCTGTAGCTCTTTACCTAGAGCCTCTTTTTTCTCTCACAGCACTGCCATGATATACATGTGTGGCGGCATTAAATGAGCACTCCCTTCAGTGGGAAAGAACTATCAATGAGAGCACAATGTTACTCTGTATAGCTACTTTGCCTTTATTCTTTTTTAAAAATTATTTTATTGGGGGCTCGTACAATTCTCATCACAATCCATACATCTCTCCATTGTGTCAAGCACATATGTACATTTGTTGCCCTCATCATTCTCAAAACATTTGCCTTCTA
>NW_022103908.1:3499116-3502132 GCF_000313985.2 Echinops telfairi | reverse complement strand
CAATGATCTCTCTGTTTTGCAACTATTTATGACTTCCTTGAGTTTACTCTAACGAAAATAGAATCTACATAGATTCCCCAATAATTGTTTTTCATTGTTTTATAGTTATATGACCAAACATCACATTTTGTGGAGTGAGAGGTCATGGGAAACAGATCTTAATTGTTTAAACTTCAGTAGCAGGGCTTATATTTGAGTGGTCTCACCTATCAACTGTGTGGATTTGACACGATTATTTAAATGTTCTAACCCTTGTTTGTGTAGGAGTGTCACAAACAAAATAATGTAAACAGAAAGATTTGCGTAGTGTCAGGGCTCGAAAGCTGTTGCTATTTTAAATGACATTGTTACTAGCAATATTTTCAAAATAGCACAACACTCTAAAAATCAGGATTTGAATCAAGGGGTGCCATTGGACTGTAAAACACAATGTTTAATGTATATAGAAGTTGTTCAATCTGCTGAAGCTAAAAAATAATGGGGAAAAAACGTAAATAGGTCTTTCCCCTTAATGTCTTGCATCCAAATGCAGATGACTGAAGCTCCAAATGTTATGCTGACCTATGAGGGGGCTAGAAAAAATGTTATGCACTTAAGACATGAAGTGAAAGATAAAAGAAAAGCATGCAAAAAGCCTGTATCATCATACTGACACTGGGTTGTCTAGCTCGGCTCCTTTGAAATTAGTTGAGATAAAAAATAAGCTTCTTTCTTGTTTCTGATCTTTGTTACCACAATTTAATGAATAGCTTAATTGTTACTGTCAATTGAGTACTCTGTGTCCATTTCTCCTTGCTACACTCTGCGTTTTTTGAGGAAAACAGAATAAAAATTTTAATTATGTGTCATGTTGTAATAAAGCTTATGAGATGAGAGAGGATTTATTATCCTATGGTCCATGTGTATTCACTTTGATCTGGTTTCTGACATTAAAACAGTTTGTTCTTTTGTGAAATGACATTAAGAGTGTTCTTTCCAAATTCAGAATGTACCTTCAATCCTGCATGTCTAAATTGCACTTCACAATATTCATTTCTTTTTTATGTGAATGTTCTTGCTGCGAACGTGCTGTCCATGTAAGAATACTTTTTTTCAGAGATTACATTAAGAATTGTAGGCTACATAGATTTTAGAAAATGACTGGCACACCTGCTGTTAAGTGGTTGTTTATAGAATTATTTCCCCTTCCAGCAAGATCCAACAATCTAATACCTAAAAGCATACAAATGTAATTAAAGTTGCATTCTCAACTAATTGTACTAATACACTTGGAAATGTTCGCTTAAAGATAATTGTCTATTGGTAATTACTCTCATCATCCACTATCTTTAAGAGGTAAAGGAGTTGAGTATTTAAATGACGACATTGTAAAAATATTGCAAACCTTTGCTGAAAGGACTATGAAATATTCATCGCCCATAGATCCTTCTCTGCATTAAAGCATACACACTTATTAACATGCTGCTTCATTTTCCTCAGCTCCTGAAAATATAAAAGTAACCAGCAGCTTTGGCAATTTATTTTTTTTTCATATAAACTTACATTTTTCAACAATTTAAAATCAAGCTGATTTTTGTTATTCTGTTCATCTATTTGGGTCTTATTTTCTCTTACCTAAGATTTTTACTATTATAGGGAAAAAATGAGATGACCATCTTAAATTGAAAATAAAATCGATACGGTAAAACAGCAGTTGCTAAGTGACACTGAGTTGCATCTGACATGGCCCAGCCGTATGCCCTTCTCCAAACAATTGTTACGTTTGAGACCATGGATTCAGTTCTTGTATCAATCAGTTTCTTAGAGGATCGTCCTCTTTTCCCCTCTTAGTCCATCTCCTTGAATAATCTACTGGGCATCACATTCATCAGTATAAAGAACATTTGAAGATTGCTGTCAGTGAAAGGGTAATATCATTAGTGCCTACCAGGAAGACCGGGCTATTTTTCAAATGTGTGTATCAACCACTATTTCTAAAGATGAAGAAAGTAAAGGTTTGTACATGATATTGTGGCCTAAAATTGATTAAAAATGCAATTAATTGTCTTGATTATTACTGGTATTTGGTGTGTGAAAGTTGAAAATGGAGGAAAGACCCGTAGTTAAAAATATGTCCTTGGTGACAGAGAGCGCATTGGTATCATCCAACAGAATTGTGCAGGACTGATAACATCCACTACAAATATTATTTTCAACAACACAAATGATGGTTATACACATAGACCTCGTGGAATAAAATGCAAAAGGATAACTGGACTACATCTGTGGAAAGAGACTCCGGTGAAGCTCAGAATCATCAGCCAAAACAAGGCCATGGGTGTAAGCAGAACAGACCAATAATTGTTACATGCACATTCAACTTGACAATGAAACCAGGTCCACAAAAGTCAAAATATGGCCTTGAATACAACCTATCTGAATGTAGAGACCATTTCAAGAATAGGTTTGATACCAGTAGTGCTGCCTGGGAACTTAAAGTCTTCTCTTGAAACCAGGAATCATCTACTGGTAATCGAGCTATCAGCTAAGTTCACAAGGAAGAAGCACGCTGGCCTGTGTGATCCAAGAATTATAAATATTTAACCCAAGACTGGAGGAGGGAATAGTATTAGAACTTAAATTCTGATCACTCAGTTTGCGGAAGGCTGTGGATGGCAGTGAAAGTCCAAGAACTATTTGTAGGGTCTCCACATGGGTTAAGTCTGTGTTGAAGGCCCTCTGACCATGGACAGGGATGTAAATAGCCTTTCAAATGGATTAATGTAGATGTAGTTAGGTTAAAATTTACCTTGTTAGAATTTAATATTTGTTCTTCTGACTCATTTTAATATTTGTTGCTTTTTGATGGAAAATTTTCTCTTTTATTTTTTTCTTGTTGGATTTTTTGGGGTATGATTTTCTGCATCTGCTTCCAGGATAGGCGGTAACTGGAAGAATACTTTTTCAGGGTTACAGCAGGACAGGTTTGTAGGAAATGAGGCACTAATAATCATGAGTAAAACATAGAAGAAAGAAG
>NW_022103908.1:3497648-3498955 GCF_000313985.2 Echinops telfairi | reverse complement strand
AATAGATTGGATACAATCAAAGAATGAATAGAATACATTCAACACTAATGACTGAAAATCACAAAAGTTGTGGGATGACTTCAAAGGCATCATGAAGAAAGCAAAGGATCGTTAGAGGAAGACAGTGGGGCAGAATAAAAATTAACAACAGCCCATAATACTGTTAAATACACACCCCTGCAATAATAGTGAGCTATGAGTAGATACATGGATAGACAGGAGGGCTGAGCAAATATGGGAAGAATTGAAGAAGTATACCCCCCAAATATATGAGTTTGATAGATGAAAGTCAACCAGATTAAATGAAATGTATAAAGATGGATATCCCCTTCATCCGTGAGCTGAAGTATCCAGATATGGCCATTTGAACTACACTGGCAAAGAAAAAATCAAGAGGGATGCTATTGCATTGCTCAACAAAAACAACATTTCAAGATCAATCTTTAAGTACAATGCTATCTATGTTATGATAATACCTATATGCTTACAAGGAAGGTTGTTAATTCAACCATTGCTCAAATTTGGATACCAAACACTGAATCCACTGATGAATAAATTGAACAATTCTACTGACATGTCAATTTGAAAGTGATCAAACAGACTATCAACATACATTGAAGAATATTGGTGACTGGAATGTGAAGGAGGGATTAGTAGTTGGAAACCATGGCCTTGGTGATAAAAACAAGCCTGGACTGGAGATTGCATGATAGAATTTTGCAGGACTGATGCCTTTGTCATTGCCAGTACTTTTTTTCAACAATATAAGCAGTGACCCTGCATGCAGACTTCACTGTGTAGAATAAGCGGGAGTCAAATAACCACATTTCAGGCAAGAGACGGTGAAGAGATTCAATATCATCTGCTGAAATAAGGCCAGGGCTCAACAGTGGAACAGCCAATCAAAGGCTCACACGTATGTTCAGAAGCAGTGTACAGGATGAAGTCTTAGCTTTTCTCCCTTCTAACTCAGATGCTCATGTTCTGAGTTCTGGCGCTTCATGCTGTGTTCCTCACCGGATCCAGATGTAAGGCATAATCTGAGGGCTCCTGGGCTCCTGGTGGTGTAGTGGGTTACACATTGGACTGCTAATTGTGTTGTCAACAACTCAAACTCCGGAGCCCATCCACAGGATAAAGATACGGCCTTTTACAGATAGGCACTGGAAATATAGGGAATCCAGGACAGATGAACCCCCAGGACCAGTGGAGAGAGTGGCGATAGCGGGAGGGTGGAGGGAAGGAGATGACAAGGACTACATATAGCCTCCTCCCTGGGGGACGGACAGCAGAGAAGTGGGTGAGGG
>NW_022103908.1:3490637-3497200 GCF_000313985.2 Echinops telfairi | reverse complement strand
GACACCAAGGGCTCAAGTAGAAAGCAGGTGTTGTGAGAATGATGATGGCAACATATGTACTAATGTGCTGGTCACAAAAGATGTATGTACGGATTGTGAAGAGTTGTATGAGCCTCTAATAAAATGATTATTAAAAAAAAAAAAGATAAGGCCTTTTGCTCCAGTAAATACTCCCAGCCTCAACCCCACAGGGGCTGTTCTTCTCTGTCCTGGACAGCTATTATGAGTAGAATTGACTTGCTAGCATTGAGTTTGACTTTTTCTTTTTTTTGGATGAAAAAGCCTTGGAGTCCCTGTCGGGAAAAGATTTATGGCCTTGGAAACCCTATAGATAGAGCCTCCATGAGTCAGAATTCACTGGAAGGCAATGGATTTATGAAGTTAATAGGAGTATCTAATTGGGGCAAACAGTTATTGAGCTTGGATGTTAAGGACAAGGTTAGAGTCTACACATCATACTTCAGAATAGACTTGGCAATTCACTGTTTTACTCTGACACGCACGAGCTTACCACATGTTGGATTCAATGTGCTGGCACTGGAAATCAAAATTAAGTTAAAGTAATAAAGACAGTGCACTATTAAAAGGGAAGAAATTTAAGCAAATAGAATTGAACCAAGAGATCAGATATAGACTTTTACCAATACACTCCGAGGGCTTTTTCATAAAGCTACAAGGATGACTTGAAGGCTAATTCTTCAACAAATGCTACAGGGACATTTGGAGATCCATGTTAAAAATCAATCAACTAAAACTGTTGAAGTATATCTTAGGCTATACACAACAATATGCTCAAAATGTATCCTAGATCTAGGTATGAATGGGTTAAAATACAAATCTCCTGGAATAAAATATAAGAGACTATCTTGGAACAGGAGTTAGACAAGATGTTCCAAATATGGCCCAAATAAAAATTCTCATAAGAAAATTGATAAAAGATTTAGCAAAAGGAAAAACTTCTAAATTTAAATGGTCATATTCCTAAACCAAAATATGAAAGAGAAAGACAGAACTGTCCACTCCTGTAAAGAGTTCAGCCAAGGAAATTCACAGGGGCAATTCTAGTCTCCTCCTGGGGGCGCTGGGTGTCAATGCAGGGACAGTGAGCATCTGACATAATATAAGATACCACTGACCTTGTGGTTGGTAGCCAGGCCCTAACTCACAGCAACACTAGAGCTCCTGAAAATATTGTAAAGATAATTTAAATATAGAATAAGCGGTCAAAGAAATACTTGGATATGTAATATCACACAAAGAACCTATGTCCAGATACATGCACCTTAAAACTCAAAATAAGATAAACAAAACAAAACAAAAAAACAAAGCCTATTAACAAGTGGACACAAATATGAAGATATTCTTAAAAATCAGAGATCAGAGAGGAAACCAGGGTTGTTGATGCTTCTGGGGCCTCCACAAAGGTTACCCATTGGCCTACTACCTCCAAGCCAACCTTTCAATGCCACCAACCACCCAAGGGAGAAAAACTAGGTTGGCAGTTTCCATAAAGATTTACAGTTTCAGAAACCCCAAAGGGCAGTATGATCCTGCCCTATAGGGTGCCTAGGTTTCCAAATTGACTCCAAGGCCGTGGCTTTTGCTCTGGAGGGTCTACATCAGTTTGATACCTAGATGTAGACTTATTTTATAAGACAGTAAATGAAAGATTATTTTTTTCATATGCTATTATACTTTTATATAAATCTTTAATGGATCCTAACCCATAAAGCTCATTATCCAATTATGTCAGCATCGTTTTTATGAAAGATTTAAAGAAAAAGTACTGTTCCTAAAATCATATAATGCAAAGAAAATATAGTTTTACTTTGGGGAAGCATGCTTAATAATGTCTAGGAAACATGGAACTATCCCTTACCCCTTATCCTTGCTGATTCTAATAGCCGTCACAGAAATAGCTTCCAATAATCCCAAGTATTTTTCAAATTCACCATTGATTAACAAAGAGGTCTTTCCCCCAAATGAGCATGTACTTTATTCACTCTTCACCTGAACCATCCTGAATTTCAGTACCAATTATTTTTTCTCTAGTCAAACGTTTCTATTATAGGATGTAAAGTCATCTTGAAACTAAATGTGGCTCTTGCTTTATTTCAATCAGACTAAAGGAAATCCTAGAGAAGACTAGATCAATCGGGTCCAGATCCATCTTTAAAATGATGGGATGTTTGCAGGAATACATCGACTATGCTTGCATTAATATTTCTGAACTTTTTCCAGACAGGTTGAGAATTGGATTTTTTTGAGATATCTAAATTAAGAAATTTGGTGGTGAATTCTTGGCTGGATATATGAATTTGGGATTTGTTAGCATATAGATAATGAACAAAATCATGTTTATAGATTAGATTTCTTTGGGTGAAAAAGTAGAGTCAAAAGAGAAAAGTGTGCAGGAGCAAACTTTTGGGGAATACTAAGGGGGGTACTCTTTATTTAAGTCCTGGGCATAAGTCAATGAGCTGGCAGAGGAAGGGAAATTAACAGAAACCCCTAAGACTGTGGGTTTAAGATACATAATGACTTCAAACTAGGTTCCGCCAAAACAAAATGTTTCAATGGTTTTCACTGGCTGTCTTGCTAGGCTGGAATTTAAGAGTGCGAAAAATGTGAATTTATCAAGAAGAAGAACAAAATTAAACATCCAAAATAGTAAATATTAATACATATGAAAGAGGATTTCAAACCCACACACGAAAAAAGCCTTAACTCACTGCCACCAAGTTGATGCAGACTTATAGTGATCCCATAGGTTTCAGAGTAGAATTGTCTCTGTGAGTTTCAGAGACTGTAACTATTTACAGGAGAAGAAAACCCTGTCTTTCGCATGAGGAGCAGCTGGTGGTTTCAAACTGTGAACCTTGGGGATCACAGTCCTACACATAACCACTATGCCACCAGGGTTCCTTGTGAAAGACTATTAATTTATAATAATAGACAAAATATTAAAGTAGTATTGTTGGATTGATAACATTGTATGTTCTGAAAAAGAGGTAAATTGAATTAATCAAATAACAAGTTTGGCATTCTATGAAACACCCCAATTTATCACAGAATACAGAAAGTGAGATCTAGATATTGAAAGGAGTTAGTGTATATAAATTTCTAATACAAGTTTAATTTACAAGTGTAAAAAAAACTATAACCTTTTTCTAGGAACTTATTTGGTTTTAAAATTTGCTTCATATTTAAATGAATTTGTATTCAAGATCTTTGATAGCCTTTTACCATAAGATTCATTTGGCGGCTATAACCTCCGGCGTATGGATTGCCTTTAGTGTGCCAATGTTTCTTTCATTCAAAAGCATACGCAACAACCACCAAGGTTTCTTCTGCAAATGAGTCAAATCCAACTCACGACAAAAGATTTTCATTTTTTTTACTGTTGTGAAGTAGAAGCCCTGGTGACATTGCTGGTGTGCGCTGATTGGGCTAACTCATTGGTCTGCTCATCACAAGGTTAGTGGTTTGAAATCACCAGCCACCTTGTGGGAGACAGATGAGGCTCTCTCTTCCCATCATTAATTATAGTCTTGGAAACCCACAAAGGACAAACCGGTCTGTCTTGCAAGAAGGACAGCCAGAGTGTTCCTTAGAGGCGAGGATGGCAAGACTTTGCACAGAGACCAGCCCCTGGAGAAGGATGTCGTGTTGGGTCATGTGGAGGGCCAGCGAGGAAGAAAAAAGCCCTTAAGAAGCTGGATCAACACCTTGGCTGCAAAATGAGCTCCGGCAGAGGAGCAATTGTCAGGAGGGTGCAGGACCACACTGTGGTCGTTCTGTTGTGCATGGGCTCCCTATGGGTCGGAACCTACTGATGGCATCTAGCAACAAGAATAGGGTCACTGTGAGGTGGAATCAACTTGATGGCAGTGCGGGTTTGGGCTTGAAGGAGAAATTTTTAAAACCACTTTAACCAAAACTGCATTATTGGATTAACTTAATTCTTAATTAAACTGTCCCCTACTAATTTGCCTGCCTGCTAAATTGTTCAGCTGCAGAAATGTTCTTCACCAGTCCAGGCTATCTGGATATGTTAATTGCTAAGAGCTATAAATCTAGCCAATATTTTTTCTCGCTGGTTGAATTAGATTGTGAAGGAAACTTGCTCTATGGAAGGGAAGTTTGATGAAACGATTTCTTGTATAAAGTGAACCCAAAGATGGTTTTCTTCATGACAAAGTTGTAATAAAAGAGAATTGCTTGAAAAAATCCTGGAGCCAGCCACATCTGAGGCTTCTTAGGCCACTTCCATGTTTTTGTTGAATAAATTCTTCTGGGAAAACAAGATTCAGGCACCAAGAAGAATTATCTTAATTACATTCTTGAAACATCTGCCTAAGGTCATGTGAGCATCCACAAATGATGCCTTACCATTCCACCTGAACACTCTGATGGAAAGCCTCTGCAGTTAGCTCCTTAAATCAATCACTGATTTTTAAAAATACCCATTTATATAATAGAAGCTCATTCACCATTCCTAACTGTACTAAGCTGGGTTGTCTAGAGAAACCAAGCCAGGGACACTCATATATGTAAAGGAAGGGACTTTATATCAGGAAGTAACAATATCGAGAAAGCATCCCAGCCCAGTCCAACTCAGGTCCATGGGTCTGATGCTAGCTGGAGCCCTCTCCAGAGTCACGTAGCTGCGGGCAGATGGCACAGAAAGGCAGATAGGGATACAGGGAGAACACGGGCCAGAGCATGCAGTCACGCAAATTCAAGGTCAGTGGAAACATGAAGGGGTACAGACAGCTTGGAGGTCGGCTCCCAGAGTCAGCAGAGCCCACCGGGCTGCCCCTGGATGCACACAGGCCCAGCAAAGATGAAGGAGAAAGGGCACAAAGAGAGAAAGGGAGATTCCCAGTTTTTACCTTCTTTAAAGGTCACAGCTCAAGGAAGCATTGCCAGGCTACCTTCTGATTGACAGCTCGGGTTCCATCCCTACCTGTACCATCAAGTTAAGGTAAAATCTAATCATGGCACTAACCCATCCTCCTTGTGATGTCAATCAAAGCTCTTTGTAACTGTTTTGGTCAGTGGGCTGTATCTGCCCGAGGGAAGTATTTTTCATTGTAGCCTTCAGTTCTCCCTGGAGTGGTCTGGTACTTCCTCGTGGACCCAAATGGTTCTCCCTCTCTCTTTTATCTTGACTCAGTCTCTCCATCTCATTTTAAGGACTAAGTGATTTTTCACTAAAACACTTAGAGCCCCAGACACTAAATTTTTAGCACTCACAGTGGTGCAAATTAGTCAGTTTCAGCTGTTGAGGTTCATTAAGTTAATTTAAATATCTACTTCCTCAGATATCAGAAATACTAATAGGAAATCAAATGCCAAATTATTCTGATAAAGCCGTTTGCAAATTGTTCTTTTCTCCTTTTAAAAAATGCTCATCATTTCCAGACATATGCTTAATTGCTTCCTGGATATTTATTAGAAAGTACATTTTAATGAGGGAACCCAGTAACTTGCCCACTGAATAGAAACTGGAAAAGTAGCATTTATTATTTCCTTCTCACAGGTGAGGTCCTGACTCAATCATTCCTATCTGCATTTTGAGCACTACATCACCTTCTCCGTGATGTGCCAATTCATTTCAGGGAGCCGCTTTCCATGCCTCCTTCCACCATAAATGTGTTTATATTAAATATAGAAAGAGAAAGGCTAAAATGGTTAAGATGAATCTGACTGGAATTATAACCTTCCGCATCTGTGTGTGACAAGCAGTACGCTTTTTAATAATGAGACAAATTTTAAAAAAAATTACTTAAATATGATCTTTATTTTGAATTCAATAATACATTATGGAAAATATGTGTCCGTTCTTACACTGATGGGAAAACCATTTCTGAAACATTATTCATTGCTTTGTTTACTTGTTCCCCTCCAATTACCATCTTCCAAAGGAACAAAGGAATAAACGTGTTGGATAGATTTACGATTTCCAAAAGCAGTATCCTGGTTAAAGAGACATGTTTTAACCACACCAATGATTTAGTCATTGTAACGATGAGTCGATGTGACTGCCAGTTTTGTAGAAAGGTGAATCATCCTGCTGAACGGGCCCATGACTTTCTTCCTGTAAGGTATTGTTGACAATCATTTGCAGCTGTCCAGTCTAAGAAAGTAAACACTTATATGATATGAAGGGCATTTTAAAAATAGTGGAAAACTCCAGTATATTTCAATAATATTATTCCATGAGCTTTGGGGAGCTCCCTGGTACTTTCTATAATAACTTTTTTTTCATTGAATATAATATTTAGTTACATGTTTAGATTTATTATTCATTCAAGTACATTTTATGTATGGTATGAAGTAGGGGTTTAATTTAAAACTATTATTCACACATATACATTTGATTCTGCTGAAACCTGTTGAAAATACTATTTTTTCTACTAATGAATTAACTGGTCACTTTTGTCTTAGCTACTGTAGGTTGATATTTTTTTTAAAAATCAATTTATTGGGGCTCATACAATTCATCACAATACATAGATCAATTGTGTAGAGCACATCTATACATTTGTTGCCCTCAT
>NW_022103908.1:3478701-3489949 GCF_000313985.2 Echinops telfairi | reverse complement strand
AGACACTATAGGTCTCGATAGCCGGGCACCATCAGCCTTCTTCACCACACTTACTTATGCACACATTCGTCTTCAGCGTTTATGTGGGGTAGGTGGTCACACAATGATGGTTTACTTTTAAGCATAAATAGCACACTTTGTGTTTTTAAATATTAAGTCTCAGTGTAAATATTATGTGAGAATGTGTCTAATGAAACTAACATGATTTAAAAGGGCAAAATTCAACCCCACACAAAAGTTTTTCATGTGACTTGTATTACCAAAGTGCATCAAGACAGCAGCCTGAGAATGAGATCTAAGAGATGGACAGGGCTTAGAAATAATCCCTTGCAATCTTCATTCCGAGCAAGAGATTCTGCCTATCACATCTCACGGAAGTTATGGCTTTATAAAAATTGGTTTCTGTCTTCTGTTTAATTCACATGGATGAGTCTTTAAATTGGGGGTATAAATAATATAGAAACTTGAATGTTGCACACTTTTTCCCTTAAAGATAGCACAGCAATAAAATAATCACATAACTACAAGCAAACATATATTAAAAAGGTGCATATGAAACATAAACTCAATTAGAGTTTCATTCACCTTAAGATAAATTAAACCTGTGCTGGGACATGTAGCCCACTTGCTCTGACAGGTTTTGTTTAGAATCATGTGGCATGGAGGTCAGTTGTTAACAATAAATGATTAATTGTTTGTAACTTATGCTGTTGTTAGGTGTCCTGGAGTGAGTTCCAATCCATAGTGAGTGATTTTATGCACAAGAGAATGAAACATCATCTCGCCCTGTACCATCTGCCATCAAGCATAAGCATACCTGTGCTTGAGCCCAATGTTGCAGCCACTGTATCAATCCATCTCATTGAGGACCGACCTCTTTTCCACGGCCCCTCTCCTTCATCAAGCACGAAGTCCTTCTCCAGAGCCTGTTCTCTCCTGACAACATTTCCAAAGTATGGAAGACAAAAGTTTGCCATCCATACCTCTAAAGAGGACTCTTGGCCATAGTTCTACCCAAACAGATTGGATTGTCCTTTTAGAAGTCCATGATACTTTCAATATTCTTCACAAGCACCACAATTCAAAGGGATCAATTCTTTGGTCTTCCAGATTTGGTGTCCAACTTTCACATGCATATGAGTCAAGCACTTGAAGTAAATGCCATGGCTTAGGTTAGGCATACCATAGTCCTCAAAGCAACATCCTTGCTTTTCAATATTCCAAGGAGTTCTTGTGCAACAGATTTACCAAATGCAACAGATCTTTTGATACCTTGACTTCTGCTTCCTGGAGCATTGTTTGTCATTAATATTCATGAGCATTGCTCCTACATAATCAAACCAGATATTAGTAATCTTCCTTTTAGTGTTTTGCTAGTGGTTATATATGTCCTTTCATGAGCATAATGTACTTTCAGATGTATCCTCATTAGAGAAAGAGCTTCTCTAAGAAACAGCCTGAAGATAGACTTTTAAGCCATTAAAATCCTATTGAAAGTAAGATGGAAAGTTTAAAAAGATTATCAAACAACAGACACTAAGAGTTGCTTGCGATCCTATATTGCAAGTAAAACACCTGATGGTGGCACACTACAAAGAAAACTAAACAAGAATGGGAAATCTAGAACAATGAATTGTGCTCCTGAGGAAACCTGTAAGTAGGCCAGGAGGTAGCCATTTGAATATGACAAGGGGATTGATACTGTGTGGTTTAAATCATGAATGGTTTGCATCAAGACTGTATCATTTCACCATCCACATTCAATCTTGATGCTGAGTAAATACTCTGAGAAGTTGGATGGTGTACCGAGGAAGATAGCTTTCGATTTGGAGGGAGGATCATCAAGAACCTGACATATTCAGAGGACACAACCTTCCTTGCTGACAGGTAAAAGGATGTGACATGAAACACTGATGAAAAATCAGAGAATGTGGCCTTTAGTTCAATTGCACTTCAATGTAAAGAAAACAAAGATACTTAAACCATTAGATCATAAGCTACATCATACGTAGAGAGAAGATTGAAGTTAGTAAGGATTTCATTTTATTGGATCCCCAAACAATGCTGATGGAAATAGTGGTCAAGTAATAAAACAATGTATTGCATTGGGTGAATATTGCCGCTGTAGTGCCTTGAATCATATAACTCTTCTAGCAAAAGAGTCCTGGTGGCATCATGTGCTGTGCATAGTGGGTTGATAACTGCAAAGTCAGCAGGCTGAATCTCCAAGCTGTTCCTCAGGAGAAGGATGAGAAAGAAAGCAGGAGAATCGATGCATTTGAATTATGGTGCCGGGCAAGAATATTGAAAGTAGCATGAACTGCTAGAAGAACCAACTTATCTGTTTTGGAAGAAGGAGTCAGAATTCGTCTTTGAAGTGAGGATGGTGAGATTTCATCTCATGCGCTTTAGTAGACCTGTTATCTGGAGAAGTCAGTCCCTGGACAAGGACATTCGGCTTGATACAGTAGCAGGTCAATGAACACGAGGAAGGCCCTCCGTGAGATGAATTAGCCGAGCTGTAGCAATAGGCTCAAAGATGGAAGCCCCTGTGAGGATGGCATAGGACCAGGGCAATGCTTCTTTCTGTTTGTTGTATGTCTCTAGCGTGGGAACTGGCTCAAGGGCACCTCAAGACAATGTTACGAAATGGATATTCTTACTGTTATTGTTGCACTTTTGTTTTTGTAGCTCAAAGGGAACGTTAGAATCCTGAGGATGAAAAGAAAGTTACCTTGGAGAAAAACAAGGTTAAAGAAGGTAGGGGTTGAATACAAATAAGAACATTTGCATAGCGAGGCCAGTAAAGCTGCAGATGGAATATTTTAGTCATACCCTAGCAATCCCAAAATTTTAAATCTGAACTGTTCTTGCCATACATTATTCAAAGACAATTATTACAATCTCAAAATAATTTTCCAGGACTAATTCTTAAATCCTGCTAATCCCAAAACTTAAAGTAATTCAAATAGAAAGGGGGGGGGGGCACTCATGTGAGCAGTGTGAGTGTATGTGTATGTGAAGCAAGCTATATGATCTATACCCTAGATAGGAAAAGCTGAAGAATTTATGCTAAATTCTAATCTAGAGTAAAATATCTATTCAGAATTGTTGTTGGGTACCATCGACTTGATTCCAGAGTGGAACCTAGAAGAGAGCAGATTTTTAGGGTTGTTTATTTTTTCCACAGAGCCTCTGGGTGGGTTTCAATAGCCAACCTTAGGGTTAACCTTTAAGTCATTAACCTGTGTACTCTCAGGGCTCCTTCTATTGAAAACAGTTACAAATTTTTACACATGTTGATTTAAAAAAATCTTTATAAAAAGGCCCGGTAGTCTTATATCGTATGAGAAACTCTACTAAGCTTAATCCCTTGGATTCTCATAAAACTGTAACCATAACATTCTCAGTTGATTATTCTGCTTTACTTTTAGTGGGATGAGCAGAGCTTGGAAGTCATATTTTGATTGGACTTTTCTTGTGAAGACATTCTAATGAAACTAAGAGGGGTGTATTACTGAGAAAACTTGCCTGCAGCCATCCACCGATCTGAGCGCTATGCTTTAATATATGTTATTTGGAATAGCAAACATGCATGCATAAACTGAAATACTGTTTAATGAGTTTGTTTCTATGCTTGTTTGCTTAGTGTTGTTTATAATGTCAACATTTTAATTTAAAGGAAACTATTAAAATTAGTGCATTGAAACATTTTTTTCACTGAGGTCTAGTTGTAAGGATGTCTACTGGAATCTCAGAAACACAAATGTAAACTATGTCATATGGATTCATCTGGTAGTTGTACAAGGAACCCTGGTGCCCCAGTGGGTAAGCCTTGGGCTACTGACTGCAAGGTCAGTAGTTCAAAGCCACAAGCCACTTACTGGGAGAAAAATGGGACTTTTCTCCTATAAAATAATGACAGTCTCAGAAATTCACAGGGAGGCAATTCTACTCTGTCATATTTGGTTGCTATGAGTTGGCTTTGACAAGATTGTTGTGAGTTTCTAAGCATTTGTACCTTGCGTTTCATTTTGTTCTGTTTGAAATGAACTCGTTTGTCACTAAAGACACCAAGTTCATTTCAATTTTACTTTCTTCCTTTGTTTTTAAAGCCACTCAGACCACTGTTCAGGTTTGAGGGATGAGGAGCCTGGTGGGGTTCTTTCTATGTCTGTTTATTTTTGAAGAAAACATACTATATATCTTTACAAAGCCCACCTTGAGAAATGCAATCAACAATAACATCCTGTGAAGTCATCCGTATATGTGGTTCTTCTTCCATTCATTCCTCCTGCCCCTTTCAATAACCTGTCCCTCCCTCTCCTGGGACACCCCAGCCCTGTCCTCCTCGTAACCATCACAGTCTTCTCTGTAGTGTATAAAACACATTTCTTTTTCCTTGTTTTTCCTTATAACCATGGTGTTATGAAGAACTTACCTTTGTAAGATTGACTGAGCTTGCTAAGCATACTATTCTCTAGCTTGGTCCATGCCTTGCAGTGCTTAACAGTTGCCCTTATTTTTTATGGAGGCATAATATCCGTTAGTATGAATATACCAGAGCTTGTTTATACATTCTTCTATAATTGGAATTTTTTATGTTTTTCGTGTTTTTGCTATTGTGGAAATTGCTGCAATTAATATAGCAACGTGTGCATATATCTTTTAGTGTTATATTCTTGTTTTTTAGGGTATCTACCCAGTAGAGTGTTTGCTGAATCATAAGATACTGGAATTTGCATTTGTTTAAGGAAGCGCCATATTGACTTCCATAGCGGTTGTGCAACTCTACAGTTCCACCAGCAATGTAAAAAGTGTTCCTATCTCTCGGCATCCTTTCCAGCGTTTACTATTTTCTGTTTTATTGAACTTTCTAAAAGTGTTGGTGTAAGGTGATATCTCATTATTGCTTTTCACTTGTATTTCTCTTATTGCTAATGATCTTGAGCATGTGTTCGTATGGCTATTGGCCACCTTTATGCCCTCTTTAGTAAATTGTCTATTCGTGTCTTGTGCCCATTTGGGGAGGGGGAGGGTTATTTGTATTTTCTTGTCAAGATGTGGTTTTCTATAGATTTTGGAGGTCAGCCCTTTAATGTATTATAACTGAATAGTTTTGTCATTCTGTGCGTTCTCTGTGGACTCTCTTATTGAAGTCTTCCCATGTGCATAACTGTCGTAGTTCAGTAGGTCTCGGTTCTTTCTTCTATATTGTATTTTTCAGTATGTTTGGTTGTACACTTATGGTTTGTATTAGGGTCCTTAAATTTGTCCCCATTCTTTTCAATGAGGGTTGTTTTTTTTTTTATTGCGTGACTTATATCTTAGTCTTTGATCCATTTTGAGTTCATTTTTGTACATGGTATGAGGTCCTGTTTCATTCATTTGCAGGTAAAGATCCATTTTTTCCAACACCAATAGCTGTAAAAAGGTATCCTTTGCCCATTCAATGTGTTTTAGTCCTTTTTCAAAAATTAGGTGCACTTGGTTGTATTGCTGGTTTCTAGATTCTAATACATTGGCCTTCATATCTATCATATCTACATGATTACTGTGATAATAATGTAGATTTTAAGCCCTGGGGGTGAAAGACCTCCTACTTTTAAAATATTTTTGTATTGTTTTATTTATCCTGGATTTCTTTCCTTTCCATACAAAGTTGGTGATTAGCTTTTTAATTTCTTTGAAGAATTTTGGTGGGGTTTGGATTGGAATTGCATTGAATTTATAAAGTATTTTTGGCAATATTGGCATTTTCACTATGCCAAGTCTGCCTATCCAGTACAAAGGAACTTGTGTAAGTTTCTTTCAATTTCTTGAAGAAGTCTTTTGCAGTTTTCCTAATATATCTTTTGTTTTCTGGTAAGATTTATTCCTGAATATTTTATCTTTTGTGTAGTTATTGTAAATAGCATTGTTCTTTTGATATGGTATGGTTATTTCGATGTTCTTTTCACTATCAACATCCTTAATATATACATGAATTCAACTGATTTCTCTATGTTGGTGTTTATAGTCTGCTATAGTGCTAGATTTTTCAATAAGTTCCAGCAATTTTTAATTGAATCTTTGGGGTTTTCTATAATCCTATTTCTATAGGATTATGTATTCTGCAAATAAAGAGATTTTTACTTCTGTGCTTACATGGATATCTTTAATATCTTTCTAATTTTTATGTCTCTTGCTAAAATTTCCAGGACAATATTAATAAAAGTGGTGACAAAGGGCAACTTTGTCTAATTCTATTCAAAGTGAAAATGACTTCAATTTCTCTCCAGTTGCACATTGTGTTAGTTTGAATTCTCTAGAAAAGCGAGGTCCATGACACTGGTATGTGTATAAAAAGAGATTTATATCATGAAATGGCTCACACACTTATCGAGGTGGGTAAGTCCAGTGTGGTTCAAGTTCATGGCTCAGAGGTGAGTTGGAGGCTTCTCTTGACTCATTTACCTACAGGGGCTGGCAAATAGGAAGCAGGGAGGTGAATCTGGAAGACATCAGGGTGGTGGATGCAAAGGTGAATCCATCTAAGGTCGGCTGAATGAATGCAAAATTGATAGTCTGCTGGTGATGCCTGGGATTTGGCAGGCTATGTACCATGAGTCAGCAAACCAGGTGCAGGATCCAGATCCGTAAACAGAAGTAGACTAGCTTGTGTAGACTCTCAATTTATACTAAAAGGAAGGTACAACCTGAATGAAAGCTTCCTCGGTTGTATTGATGCTGCAGACAGATTAGGAGGTCTGTTTGCCCCACAACTGCTTGGCTGATTCACTGAAGAGCCCATCATGGAATTGCCCACGTGATTTTAGATTATTTCACTGGACAATACTGTGGTGAGCTGATAAGCACAGGTTCAACAGTTTGAAGCTACACGCCACTGTGAGGGATGAAGATGGGGCTTTCTACACCTATAAAGAGCTACAGGCTTGGAGATCCACTGGAGCAGTCGTACCCTGTAAGAGGATAACTGTGAGTTGGAATAACTTGACCTTGAGTTTGAGGTCCTCATCCACACTACTTAAAATTCACAGTACTCCAAAGCTATTTGCTAGGTACAAATTTTATTTGCACTTGATGTGTAAATCAATAGTTATAATTAATTGCATTGTAAAACAATAGGAGTTGCCTGTCAGAGAAGAGGGTTCCTATTATATGAAATGAAGAACTTAAAAGAGATTTCAAATATCATTTTTAAAGCAATACTCAACTGTAAAGATGATAAACATTTTGCATTGCCTTGTCCACGTTTGACAATACACATTTTTCTCTTTAATTTGATGTCTTCCTAATGCTTTTCTGTTAGAACAACCCAGGAGTATGCATCATGTAACATACTAATTTAGCTGCTTTAACCCGACCCTGTTCTCAAAGAGAACTCTGAGAGTGTAGACAGCTCAATTTTCTCTTAATTTGTTCATTTTTTACAGTATGCATCAATTTCCTTTAGGCCATCCATAATTTCTGTCCTAATATTTTCAAGATCCATAGACAAGTTTCCTTTAGAGATTGGAAACTTTGGTGACCATGTATTGCACAGTGCATTTCTTTCCATGCGTGTGATGAAAAGAATTTGTTTTTCTGCTTCCCTGGCCAGGGTTCTGTGGGTCTGTTCACTATTTACCGTGAGAGTGCTCGGCGGCAACGGGCCTTTGAGCTGCAAACATCTAAGGGGGCTTCCAAAACTTCTTAGGAAAATGGAATGAAAAGAAGAGTGGAGTTTTTCCATGAAGTTTTTGGAGTTCCCTTTGATGAGAGCTCATTTGGTGGTGGACTTGTGGGACCAAGGGTAGCAGGGGGGCGGGGGTGGGTATGTTCAAAAACGATCTTGTTTAAAAAACAATCCTCTTGATGAACAATCCTAGGTTTGGACCTTGAACTAAAGGGTTAATTCTCATTTCCCCAGAGGAAGCAGCCTCATTAGACAATTAATGGTTTCCCTCAAATGGCAGTTATGAGGATCGCAAATACATCTTTTTCATTGAAGCTTTTCACAGGCAGGGTTGAATGGGGAGAGATCAGCCCCATTATCCTATTGTCTTTATAAAATATATGCATCCTGCTACCTAGGAAACTTGGTGTAGGAGGAGCTGTTCTGAGAGATTGCACATGGCTGCGGTTGCCAAGGAAACCCAGGCCTTTCCCCTTGTCGCCCTGCAGCCGCAGCTTCCTTATTAGGAATTGGGCTGAGCATTCCCTCCAAGGAAAAGCATGAGAGGGAGGGAGTAAATTCTTTGCATATGTAAGAATGGGATCCTAAACTCTCTACCTTCTGGGATGCATAACTTCTCCTGTGGAAACTTCAGCCGTGAAAGTAGCCACTTGCTGATTCTCATACATTGTTTTTAGTGCCACATACAATTCTAAAAGTTTTTTTCCTGCAAATTCTTTATTTTGCATAAAAAATGGCCAAAGCGACTGTTGAGAAAGGGGCTGCTCTGAATGATAAAGGCCAGGTGCTGAGGATGTATGAGATTTATCTAAATTGATTTGAGTTGTGCAGGGCCACTCCACACATAACTTTACAGACCATCATTCCCTTGAATAAATGTACATATATCCATCAATCCTAGTTCTTTACACTCAGACCTTCCTACACATCACTTTGTCATGATTATTGCCATTCTTGGGCAATTTCAGTATAAATACAAAATCCCAAATTACACCTTATGAATGCAACCACTTCACTTGTCATTATTCAATATGACCTTCACCTGGTGACTACACATAGCAACATTCGCGAAGCTTCTGGAACAATCCACCAAAAGAGCATTAAAAACATTGTACTAAAGGGGACCGCAAAAGAAAAGAAAGGCATCCGAGAATGTTTTGTCAGAAGCTCCTTTCATATAAACATCACCTCTACCCCTGCTGTGCAAACGTATTCAGGTCCCCAATCCCAATGCAGACATTTTAACGCAGGGAGTAGGGTAAAGGACACAGGGGTTTTCCCTGCAAAAAGAAGTGGAAATGTGTACATGTCTTTCACTTGGGACTCATGAAGACTTACAATGGCCAGCAGTGTGCCGCTGAACGGTGTCTGTCTGTGAATGCAGGCACAGGCATAAATCAAGCTTGGGTGTTCTTATAACAGCCTGTAAAGAGCACAATTTGGAAAATGTCTCAAAAAGCCTGAAAAGGTCATTAGCTTTCACCAGATTCAGCAAAATCACGTTAGTGCTGTTTCCCCAACAACTATATGGCAAACACTTGGTTTTCACTTTGAAAATGGTCTGAGCCCAAGAACGAATCAATGACAAAAGTACAAGTGTAACAGGTGCGTTCCATGACATAGTGGGCTTTATATGCACTCATTAGAGATGACCACAGGGAAAAAATGATCACATGGGAAAATGCTTACTATAAAGGGGACAATAAATGATAGCAGGAAAAGAAATTAGAAAAGTATGATGGAAAAATCTTCTGGAAGCGCATACAGCCAAGTATTGAATGGATAGCTGGCTATGTTGTATTGAGCATTTTTATTGCGTCTGTCTTTAGAAAGCACCACCTGTCCGGCAGGTTGTCATACTGCGGTGGCTTACACGTTGCTGGGATGCTGAAAGGTAAGCTGCTGGTATTTCAAACACCAGCAGGGTCACCCAGCGTGAACAGGTTTCAGTAGGCCTTCCAGACAAAGACTGACCAGGACGAAAGGCCCGGCGATCTACTTCTAAAAATTAGCCAATGAAAACCTTATAGATCACAAAGGAACATTGTCTGATTCAGTTGGTTGGGCGCATCACCAGGAGGGACGAATTCTGGAGGAGGATGTCATGTCTGGTGAAGCAGAGAGCCAGCGAGGGTGAAGGAGCCTGAATGAAAGAATAGGCACAAGAGTACAATGGCCACACGAGGAGCTTGAACTCACTGGAGATCCAGGAAGAAGCTGGACCAGGTGGTGTTTTATTCTATTGTACACGAGTTGCCATCAGTCAGATTGGATTTAAGGGAAGCTCTCAATCTCCGTTTATTAAATGTTCTAAAGTATTATAAAAGATGAAGCCTAGGAAAAGGCTAAATGACAAAGGGGTTGCCTATGATATGTGTCACATGAAGAAAGGCAAGGTGTGCCGTGCCTGGGTAAAGGTACCATCGTAGCCTCCATCTTCACAGAAGTATAGAAGCCTGTCCTCAGCCATGGCCAAGGGTGACTGAGGACGCCTCCAAGCACAGGACCAGGCCTGGCTGAGGGCAAAGGGAGTTACAAGTTAGGGATAAAGTTGGAGCAGTCTGCCTCCAGCCAACAACAGGGGGCTCCCAAGGGAGAAGCACCCAGCTAGTGTTGTTCAGGGGTTTGATGTAAAGAAGGAAATTGCAAAATTTTTTAAAGGAAAGTACATTTGTCCTTAAACTGTGAAGAAACATCGTGCAGTATATTGTGACTCCATGGCGTTTGGGGATTTATGCACCCTTAACCAAGCTCAGAAAATCCCCAATATTTTCCTAATAAAAGATATCATTGAAACATTTTCAATTTGTGGGATCTGAAAGTGCCACCTGAGATTGTCAATCTGATGCTAGTTCAGACAAGTGTCCTAACTTGTTTTAGGTACCTGGGAATAGAAGAGGCCTAAATGACAACATTTCCAGGTGCATCTTTAAGGCATTTATTACAGCCATGGAGTGCCATGTCAATTAAACAGCCACCAACAAACATGCTGGAAAAGAGACATCTGTCCTTGAATGAAAGCACTTGCCAAGAAAGGTTAGCCAAGCAGCACAACCGAGGAGAACCATGTGGAGCAGAAATCCTGAGAAAAGATGGTTGAAGACAAACATTCTCTGCAAACACAGTCTAAATTTTCCATGTTGGTTTTTTGAGGTTCATCTTAGTTATGTAGTGTTGCTGTACCACACGTGGCACACATCCGTGGTTGGAAAGCACAGAAACATGTTTCCTAGCAAGGCTGGAGATCCGAAGTCCAGAGTAGGGTCTTCCTCATGTGCCTCCCTTTCGTGTTGGTAGCAGGGCCCTTTGGTTTAAAGATGGTGCTCACATGGTGGCTTTCAAAGTCTGTGCACATTTCTGTGTTTATGCTGCCCTTTAGATAATGTAGAATTGGTTGGGTTTGGAAACACCATCTCTGATATGACCTTGTTAACAGGTTACACCAGAGAAAATCTTCCCGTAGGGAATTACATCCACAGGCAGAGGGCTCAAGATTTCAACACATATGCAGCTTTTTTTCAGGGGCAAAAGGAGGAAGTTCAACCCATATGTAGGTCTAAAAAATTTACT
>NW_022103908.1:3477223-3478338 GCF_000313985.2 Echinops telfairi | reverse complement strand
GAGCCCCTGATATCAGCTCCCCATTTCTTCCCCCTCCTTTCCCCGCTCAATCTCCTTCATGAACCCTTGATAAGTTTTAGATTATTATTTCCATATCTTATATTGTCCTCTGTCACCCCTCACCCACTTTTTCATTCTTCGTCCCCCTTGATCCTTGTGATTGATTCTCCCTCCATTGATTCCCCCCCATCCCTAATCCTCCTGGTATCTCTACTCTCATTGGCCCTGGGGGATTTATCTATTCTGGATTCCCTGTGTTGCAGTCTGGATTCCCTGTCTGTAGTGATGTGCATGTTCTGGTCTAATACAATGTGTAAAGTAGAATTGAGGCCATGATATTGGGGGGAAGGAAGCATCAAAGAATTAGAGGAAAGTTGTGGGTTTCGTCAGTGCTATACTGCACCCTGATTGGCTCATTTCTTCCCTGTGACCACTCTGTAGGGGGTTGTCCAATTGTCTACAAATGGACATTGGGTCTCCGCTCCATGATGCCCCCTCCTCTATTCCCTTTGGGTATGATTTTGTTCTGGGTCTTAGATGCTTGGTACCTGATCCCATTGACTCCTCATGATCACACAGGCTGGTGTGTTTCCTCCATGTGGGCTTTGTTGCTTCTCAGCTACATGGCCTCTTGTTTATCTTCAAGCCTTTAAGACCCCAGATGCTATATCTTTGGTTAACCAGGCACCATCAGCTTTCTTCACCACATTTGCTTATGCACCCATTTTGTCTTCAGCGATCAAGTAGGGTAGGTGAGAGTCACAGAATGCTGAATTGTTAGAAAAAAGTGTTCTTGCGTTTCCCCTTGGAAATTTTAAGACATGTAAAGTGTGTAAGCATAATAAATACTCCCAACAAAAATCTTGGGGTATCTACCACAGAGATATGCCTACCTCAGCAAATCCACCCAGTAGGAAACATGACAGAATAGTATAGGGAAAGAAGTAGCAGTAAATCACTGATTGAGGAACGAAACACCAAAACCTTGATGGTCCAAGATCTCTTAATACATCTCAAAAAATAATAGCAGAAAGCTGTTTCCCCTGTAAATAATGGGAATCCAGGTTCCAACAAACCACAGCTTTCATCCAAAGGATAGTGTCTCCAGGCAGACT
>NW_022103908.1:3466259-3477123 GCF_000313985.2 Echinops telfairi | reverse complement strand
GCCTTGGAAGAAGCGGAGTCCTAGCAATGATCTCTTTGGAGCAGGAAATGTCCAGTTTGTCATGATTGTCCTGGAGAGCCTGCCACCATTGCCAGTTTTAAGCAACCAATAGGAATTCAGTGATCACAAAGGAGGGAATGCAGACCATAGGATGTTGCCATTTTATGAGCGTGCTCTGTCCCTGCAGCTGTTATTTACCACTGGTTTGCACCGTGTGGACTCCAACTATAGGAGACCACGTGGGTGTCCGAGAACAACTGCAATTCACAGGGTTTGCAGAGAAAGCAGATGGTCAGACCTTTCTTCCAAGATGCATCTGGGTAGCCTTGAACCTCTAGCTGTGTGTGTGTGTGTGTGTGTGTGTGTATGTTCATTCATGTGTACAGGTATATGCCTTTTTATGTATATATATGTCTGTATGTATAACGATGTAGAGAAATTTTATGCTAAAATATAAGATGAGTTCAATAAGAAAGACATCTGTTTTTAAACAATTATTTATATTTGTCTTACCATGTGTAAGGTGCCAAGTGTTCCTCTAATGCAGTGGTTCTCAACCTGTGGGTCGTGCCTCCTTTGGGGGTCGAACGACCCTTTCACAGTGTTGCCCAATTCATAACAGTAGCAAAATTACCAGTTATGAAGTAGCAATGAAAATAATTTTATGGTTGGGGGGATCACCACCACATGAGGAACTGTATTAAAGGGTCGCAGCATTAGGCAGGTTGAGAACCATGGCTCTGATGCTTTGCCAAGGTTCACTCATTTGATCTTTATTTACTGGTTGCTGTTGAGTTGATTCTATCTCACGGTGATCCCTCGCATGTCTGAGTAGAGCTGTGCTCTATACGGTTTTCAGTGTTTGATTTTCAGAAGTAAATCACTAACGCTTTCTTCTCAGGCACTTCTAGTTGGACTGAAACTGGTCCTGGTTCCATTAGCAGCCAAACACCTTAAGCTTTTGGATTACCCAGGGACTCTAATGCTTGATTAAGTCATCAGTAGTTAATGACTCAACACCAGAGGGTGTGATCAACCAACCCAATAGGATTGCCTCAAAACCTTATGTTAGAACACTACCATTTTCAGCAACAACAGAAGAACACATTGGACATCTTTACTGAAGTAGAAAGGTGTCTACCAGGTTTTAGTCTAGGAGCTACCTTGTGAATTACCAGTGGCCTGGATATGGAGGTAGCACCCAGATGTAACAGTAAATCACCAAGCTCTCTGATCAAGCCGAGGTCACTATGGATAAGAAAAAGAGGGAGTTAACTAAAGCAGAATGAGAAAGAAATAATTCCTACTCTCTTTTGGTGACAAAACATCCCCGAGTCCTGCTATCAAATGTGTATGTACCTATCACTTTGTTCAACTCAAGATACTTGTCAGACACTGTTCTGTGTTTTACACATTCTCTGTACATCAGTGTTGAAATCCAATGGGATTTCCAAGAAGGGAAAGCTTACATAAAAGGAAATTGTTTATCTGATGTAGTTACTGAGAACTGCATAAATACATAAAGAACAGTCCCGGGAAAAAGTTCAAATTATATCGGGAGTATTGTGATACAGTGATATAACTTGCAAAGGGCTACAGGTTGAAAGAACTCAGAGTCACTGGATGGCGTGAGGAGTTAATGTGCTCAGCAGATAACGAAGAGACTGGAGGTTCAAGTCCACTCAGAGGCAGCTGAGAGGAAAGGTCTGATGAACTACTAATAAAATCAACCATGGAAAGCTCGACGGAGCACATTGTCCTAGGACGGACATGGGGTCACCACGAGTCAGTGACCACCGGGTTTTGTTTTTAGGAAAAACAGCCCCATGAGTGATCGCTAACCATTGGGGATCATCTAAAAATTAAAAGTTGGAAAGCTATTGACATCTTAAAAGCAATACGGATCTGGGGAGAGGAATGGACTTTTCAGAGATGGAAAGATCCGAAGAAGAAAGTAAAGGGAGAGGGATATATTTCTTAATTGTTTGTTTCTGGTGTTGTGGTGGCTGGGGCATGGCTCTGATGCTAGAAGCTATGCCACTGGTCTTTCACATAAACAGGAGGCTCACCAGAGGTGAGCAGGTTACAATATTGCTTTCAGACTATGGACAGACTATAAAGAAGAAATAGATTGTCCATTTCTGAGGGATTAGTCACCGAAAATTTTATAAATGAGTTAAAAGAGAGATGATGATACAAAATTCATGGGCTGAGTGGGAAATGACAAATATGAAAGCAGTTTAAAATAAAAGTCCTCCCTTCCTTTAGTAATAGAGTTATTATTCAAGCCAATGATCCAGGAAAAGTGTATTCTTAATTCAGGTGAGTGTTCATTAGTTCTGCACGACATTCAACTGGAAAATGTTCACCCTAGTAAGTGTGTGTGTGGTTGGTCTAATCACCTGCTGATATTACTGTTCTTGTCTTTGTGGACCGGAAGAGAGAGAGAGACATGCTGCTCCCAGGCTCTGTCATGCAAACACTTCTGAATCATGGATGTGCTGTTTTAACCCATGTGAGGCAAAGTCAGTGATGCTACGAAGTTATAGAAACCATTATGAAGCAAAAGTATCAAAATACGTTTGTATCAAGAAGTATCAATTATCAAGAAGCAATTGATTCCTGACACCCCCTCCATTTAGGTCTATTCACTTCTGAAAGCAGTGTTTCCGTCTAAGCCTTCTCTGAAAAATTGTGTGCTCGTCACCATAGCAGCTTGGACATCCTTGTGGGCTTCACAGCACTTTCCTTGGAGTCTTGGGAACAAGAAGACATGTGAAGGGGGTGGATCAGAGCTGTACGGTGGATGGGGTAAGGCTTCCCAAGGGTTTCCTCAAGGACAGCCCTCATTACCCTCAGAGCATGACCAGCTGTCTTATCATGATTGGAACCCCCCCTCCCAACTTTCCTGACCTTTTCCTTAGCAATGCAGTTTTCAATTTTCTTAAAAATTCTTGACAATAAGCCCCATTATAATCCTTCGTCCTCTGGGAAAATCTGTATTCACCTGAGTCACAAGAAAAGGTTAGCAGGAAAGAGAAGTACATCAAGATTACTCTTTTGGACAACCTCAAAAGACTCATCATAACTTTCTGAGCTGATCTCAGTCTTAGCAGGTGACCCTTGAAAGGCACTGTCTTGATAAAACCTTCTTTGGAAGGCCCCTTCATGAGACTGAGACAAGTGTGTTACTGAGATAACTCGTCTGCAACCACTCACTAATAGCAGTGACATCTTTGGAATATCCCTACGCATGTATGAACAGAGCCCTAGCAGCAATCATTGTTGACTTGCCCTCAGACTTTACAGTTTTGAAATGTCGAATCATGCAAAGCTAAAGAGTAAAGAAAAAATACATAGGATGAAATCAAGAATCAAATAGATTAAAAAAATACATTGTTAGAATGAAGATTTGTTGTTCATCATGCAAAAGTAGATTGTATAACCAAGAGGAAAACAGACAAGTGAACATGGAAACATTGAACTTATTATGAGGAAACTAAAAATGGATAATTATTAATATTTTTAAATTGATGGAAACCTGTTGACTTTCATAAATAATCAAGGAAATTTCAATTGCAACATAATTTTCAGTTTTTAGGTATCAGATCGGAAATGTGTTAGTCTGGGTTGATTAGAGAAACAAATTCACAAGCATGCATATGTGTAAAAGAAAGAATTTTATGTACAAGAGCAGTTGAATATTGAGAAAATATCCCAGCACAGTGCAGAGCAAGTCCTCAAGTCTGATGTTAGCCCATATGTCCAATACCAATTACAAAGTCCTCTTCTGACTCACAAAACACATGCAATGATGCTGGATGCAGGAAGATCGCAGACCAGAGGGTTGGATGTCTTCTGGATCAAGTGGCATTATAAGCATCTCAGCCCTGGCAGGGGTCTCCATGTGTTCCTTCAGCTTTAAAACCTGACTGCCTCAGGGTAGCTTCATGTGGTTTCTCCTCAGAAATGTCTCGCGGGCGTCTCTAACGGAGAGTTCCCAGAATCCTCAGGAGAAGGCTATGCCCACACAGAGGCCTCATTGGCTATGATCTGATTGATAGACTAGACTAGACTCCACCCCTTCACTCTTAATCCTTTCAAGTCTCCAATTGACATCAATTATGAAACCACCACAGGAAAGACCATAAAAATTGATGGCAATCAGAGTTGACTGCAAAAATAAAGTATTATCTGTGAGCAAAAGTAGTGAAAATCAGTAGACTATATTTTGATAGCATTTATTAAGGTTGAAAATAAAGTGAGAATCATCAATTTCTTTTTCAACAAATGTTTGTAATGCATTATACTCAGAGATGAAATATATGTTATAAAAGTTTCAAAATATGTACAGATCTGTCATGGAATTTGATTTCCCTCATTTTCTGATTTTTTTCCCTAAGTTTGCTTCTTTGTAATTCCTGAAGATGTTCTAAATCACACAATATTTTTATGATAAATTCTTTTCTGTCTAAATTAGTTCATGTATCCTGTCATTGCTGATTGGGAACTCTGAGTAAAATAATACACCTCCGTTGAACCTGTTTAATGTCATCCAACAGTTGTTGAAGCAGTACATTGATGTGGAGCTGCCAGTTCAGACCAGCTTCAGAAAAGTATGTGGAACAAGGGATATCATTGCTGATGTCAGATGAATCTTGACTCAAAACAGAGAAAGATGTTTCTTTGACAATGCAAAGGTATTCGAATGTGTGGACCATAATAAACTGTGGATAACTTTGAAGAATGGGAATTCCAGAACACTTTTTTGTGCTCATTTAGAACTTCTACATGGATGAGATAGTTAAGGTTTATTGTGCCAACTGGCCAATAAACACATGTGGGATTAACTGAAGGACAGAGAGATAAACAGCTCGGTGAGCCTGGCCTTTGTAGTTCTCGGGTCTCTTGCTTTCTGATGGTCGGGCCAGGGTGCAGCTGCCTTAGCCAGTTTTCTGATTCAGCTCACAAGGCTCACTTCCTTCAAGACATGCCCAAGGAGAAGCCACATGGTCCTACCCCGATGCAGCCCTGGGTGCTGGAGCAGCCATTTGGGGACACCTGCCGGTGCTGAGATGCTTACACATTCACTGATTTGGCTTTCCTCCTGCAGTTGGCATCATTGGATATGTTTTGTGAGATGGAGGAGGACTTTGTAGATTGGTGTCAGACAAATGGGCTAATGTTGGACTTATGGGTTTGGAAAGCACTGGGTTCGGATGCTTTCTTAATGTACACTTACCCTTTATATAAAACTGTCTCTTATACATGCGTTTCTGTGGATTTGTTTCCCTAGTTTACCCAGACTAACACACTGGATGAAGAGGCAGTTGTGTGAACAGCACAAGGGAATACTGCATAGTTTAAAATCAGAAAAGGTATGTGTCAGGGTTCAGTCCTTTCACCACACTGGTTCAATTGATAGGCTGAGCAAATCATCATTGGGTTTGAAGGACATCTTATTAACAACTTGCAGTATGCAAATGACACAACCTTGCTTGCTGAAAGAGAGGAGGACTTGAAGCACTTGTTGATGACGCTCATGGATTGAAGCCTTCAGTATAGATTGCAACTCAATGTCAGGAAAAGCACAATCCACACAACTGGACCAATAGGTAACATCCTGATAAACGGAGCAAAGGTGGAAGTTGTCAAGGATTTTGTCTTGAATCCACAATCAATGAAAGCAGCACTCAAGAGATCAAAAGACATATTGCGTTAGGTCAATCTGCTGCACACGACCGCTTTAGAGTACTGAAGAGCAAGAATGATACTCTGAAGACCAATGTGTCCCTGACCGAAGCTATGGTATTCTCCATTACATTATATGTGTGTGAAAGCTGTACATTGAATAAGGAAGATCATAGAAGAATAGATGTATTAAATTGTGGTACCGGTAAGGGTACAGGAAGAACTATAGACTGCTAAGAAGACAAACTGATCTGTCTTGGAAGCAGTCAGGAAAAAATGCTCCTTAGAGGAAGGATGGCAAGACTTTGTTTTACATACTTTGGACATTTTGTCAGGAGAGACTCGTCCCTAGCGAGGGACATCTTGTTTGGTAAAGAGGAAGGCCCTCAATGAGACGGATTGACACAGTGGCTGCGTCAATGGGCTCAGGCACAGGACCAATGGTGGGGATGGCGCAGCACCGTACAGTGTGTCGTTCTGTTGAGCACAGAGTGACGGTGGGTCAGAGCTGACTTGTTGGTACCTAACAACCACAAGATCAACAAATACTTAGGAATAAACTAGTGGTTGAAGAAATTTTCGACTGGATTTTTTAGAGAGTAAGATATGGGTGGGGAATATGCAGACTTTATACACAAATAACTACATGTCATTAACATTAAGTGGGGTTTGTTGGCAGTAAACACTAGTATCATTTACATAGACAAAAGAGTACAGCAATTTAAATACTGATGCCTTCAGAGTATTTAATGATGTGAAAAAATAGTAAAAATTCTAAAATTGAAAAAAAATAAACAAAATCTCTAATAGATTGCACCTGTGCTTTCAACAAAATTGGAAGGATACTCATTTTTTTATTTCTGTGTAGCAAGTTACTGCTAACTTAATGGCTTAAAAACTCAGACATTTAATATCTCATACTACCCTGTTTCCCCGAAAATAAAACAGTGTCATATTAATTTTTGCTCCCAAAGATGCGCTAGGTCTTATTTTCAGGGGATGTCTTATTTTTCCATGAAAAAGAATATGGTAAACATTTATTGTTTATTGTTTTATTTAAAAAGACCTCACACTTCCTGTCTGCTCCAGCTGTGCTGCAGCCAACGGTGATCTGCGGGGCAGCGCCCACCGTTACGGTCCAGAGTCCCGAGTTATGGTAGCTGCGGGGGGCCTTATTTTCGGGGAAACAGGGTATCGCACTTCGGTAGTTAAGGGATGGTGAAAATAGCAAGGTTCCCTCTTCAGGTTCCCACCAGGCTGCTCAGCTGTGTCCTCATCTAGTGTCCCAAGTCAGGCCCTTACAACCCCGTTCACGTTGTGGGCAGAATTTAGCTTCTCAGTCAGAGCTTGCTCTCTACCGTGAGGCCTTACCACACAGTCCTATCATCAGCATGGAGAGAATTTGGCTGGTGTTTTGCTTTCCTTGATTGGGACTTCAAGGTTACATGAAACCCCGGGGATAATTTTCATTACGATTACCTCAAAGTCAACTGATCAGAAAACTAATCACAGGAGGGTGACTCACCAACACACATCCTTGTGAGGCCCCCATGCTTCAGAATCAGCTCCAGCAACACGTCTGCCTTGGCTTTGGTACTCCGGAGGGTAGGAATCGTGGTGGGAGTGTTTGGGCAACATTTTTACATTCTAATTAAATCAGGCACTATTACGAATTCACAAATTATATGGTTGATAATCCAGGTGCTCGCCACCTGTATGTGTAATATTGGGTTTTTGGACACATTGGAATTACTGTTCAATACTTTCTAATCAGCGAATAGGAATTCACTGACTATAAAAGGCATGCATATGTATCTGTATATCAGGCATGTACATTTAAAAGGTACCTTTAGAGAACAATCCTTCTTTTGGAATCAAAAAACAACTTGCAAATAGCAGGCACTAAATTAACATTTAAGGCAAAGTACTGTACCATAGGGTCAATTAATCGTTTATTGTACTACACGGTTATCCATAGGTTTTCACTGTTTGTTTGTTTTTGTTTTGTTTTTTGTTTTTAAGTGGATTTCCAGGTCCTTTTTCCTACTCTGCCTTCATCTGGAAGCTTTGTTGAAACCTGCCCGCCATAGGTGACTCTTCTGATATTCAAATACCAGTGGCCCCAACAAAAACACATTTTACATTCTTTTGAAAATGTTTACTTCCCAGACTAATACAGGTTTTCAGAGACTTTTCACATGCTAATCCACCTTATCTCTACTTGGGTGATAGGCATGTATTTAGCTTATTTTTCTAATGGCTATTTTTTTCCCATTTGCTTTTGAGTTTTAAGAATTCTTTAATTACCCATGATGAAATTGTATCAATGTTTTTGAATGAACACTTAAAAACTATTTATTTTGATCAATTTTATCAATATTTATATTTTTGTGTAAAATAAGCCGAATGCCCATGGATAATAATGTTTTTGTTGCCTGGTGCTAACCATTTTTTATTTCCAAACCACAAGCCATAAGGCACTCGGTGAATTTGCACGGATATGCATGCTTATAAATTTTCCTGTCAGGAGCCTGACACAAGGACATGAGGAAACGATCATGCAAATGAGCAATAAGGCAATCAATGATTACAGGACAACCCAGAACTGCCTATGCCATGAAAGTCTTATCATTTTAAGAGACTGATTTATGTTCTTTGTCAGGTGCAGTCCCTGAACAAGGTCATGTATCAAATAAGTCACCTCTGTGCAGACTTGGTAGCATAAGCTTTGTCTGTATCTTCATGACGACCGAAACCAACCCAACCAAACTGTGTCAGTCTGGGTGGACTAGAGAAACAAATTCATAAACACGCATATGTATATAAGGGAGAGGTTTACATACAAGAGGAATTGAACATTGAGACAACACCCCAATCCAGTCCAGTCCAAGGCCATAAGTCTGATATATCTGATAAGGCCGATATGTCCGATACCAATCTACAAAGTCCTCTTCAGACTCATGAAACACATGCAATGACACCGAAGGTAGAAGATCACAAGCCAGCGGGCCAGTGGCGTTGTAAGCATCTCAGTGCTGGCAGGGGTCTCTCTGTGGCTTCTCCAGCTTCCCAGGTCTTGTTATGTCCATGTAGCTTGTCTTCTGCAAACGTCTCCCAGGGAGTCCCAGGGAGAGAGAAAGAGGTGCCTTCCACCTCCAAGGAGGAAGTACCAGATTTCCCAGAATTCTCAGTTGAAGACCATGCCCAAACAGAAGTCTCATTGGCTATCTCCAGATTGACAGCCTAGACTCCACCCCCTACACTCTTTTCCTTAAATTGACACCAGATTAGGTGACTCTCACACAAACCAAACACACACACACACACGTACATATTTAGTGATGCTACAAAAGATCTCTTTAAAGCATAATCTAAGGTGTGCCTGACCCAAGACATGGGATTTTCAATCGTCTCGTATGCAGGGGGAAATTAGACATTGAAAAAAGAATATTTTAGAAGAATTGATGTATTTGAGTCATAGGGCTGGTGAAGAATTTTGAAAGTCCCACAGGCTGCCAGAAGAGCAGACACATCTGCCTTGGAAGTACAACTAGAGGCAAGGATGTAGAGACTTTGACATACTTAGGACATGTTATCCGGAAAGAGCACCACCTGGAAAAAAGTCCTCCTGCTTGTAAAGTGGAACGGCAGTGACAAAAGAGGAAGACCCTTGGCAGGCTAGACGGAGACCATGGCTGCAGCAATGGGCTCAGACGTAACAGCATTGTGCAGATAGCCCGGGACAGGGCAGTGTTTCATCCCGTTGTAGTAGCGGTGCGTGGGAACTGGTTTGACGGCAGCTCACACTAACAACAGGGATAAAACCACCCCCACCGGTTCCCTAGTGCTTTTAATGTGACTGCTTGGGACAGCGTGCGCCCAGTAAACCCAAAGTCCTAGGACTCTGGCTTCACTTCTCAGCATCATGCATGAAGTCATATTGTTACATGCATGAGATTTGATTTTATTCATAAAAATTATATTCTTAAGTTCAAATGTCCAACTAACAAGGTAATTTGACTTTTACTTACCACAGAAAAATGTTTGGATTTTAAAACTTTACAGATTTCTCTGAAATAAGTGTTGTTAAGCCTTTCGACATTCAATGCCAGAGTTAGTGTTAAACAATTGATGTTGTGCTCTGAGAGAATAAAAAAAGAAGAAAAAAAAAACCAGTCTTGGTTCAATCAAGGGAGAAAGCCTGAATCTGGGGGCAGGTCTTCATCTCACGTACCTTCTGTGCCTTGCATGTCGACACGAGCTTGTTAGAGGGACAGGAGATGGCCATGGTCAATGTTTCCTTTTTGAATGCAAGGAGCTACACGCATGGTGCCATCTGCTCTACCTACCACTTTCACCCCTTACCATTACAAGTTTGGGGGTGAGCATGTGAGAAGACATGAATTTTAGCAAATTGAACATCCCCAACCTCAACCTCTGTTGCATTTTGTGGTTATTGCATTTGTAGGAAACTTGTACTTTGCTTCCTCTTGCAATACTCTGATTTGGATGCTAGACAGCTAGCTGCCTTGACTGTCTTGGGTCAAATCATCAAAGATCAGAATGTTGTGATGGATGCTGTTAGCTTCCACAGAATGAAATACTGCCCTGCCCTGTGCTCTTGCTAAGCCCGTGACCAGTTGGTGATAGAACTCACGTGATTCCTAGTATTTTCACTGGCAAGTTTTCAGATCCTTTCTAGTCTATTCTAGTCTGAGTTCCACTGAAACCTGGTCAGCATCAGAGCAAACTGCAGTCTACCACCGATAGAGGGCTGTTAGCTATGTTTGAGATGCATGTTCTAGTCATCAAACCTAGCCAGGTCTGATGAAGATGAACAATGTGTGAGTGATTAGAGGAAGAATGAAAATGTTCAAACAGACTAATAGCCACACATGGGATATGGTTTTAAATGGAAGACCCTCAGCCAATAAGTCAACACAAAATCTCAGACAGAACCTTGTTCCTAGCTCCCAGTATTCAACCTGATTTCATAGTTTCTGATTTATCACATCACTGTTTTTTAATTGTTTTATTGGGGGCTCATAAAACTCTTCACAATCCATACATACATCAATTGTATAAAACACATTTGTACATTCGTTACCTTCATCATTCTCAAAACATTTGCTCTCCACATAAGCCCCTGGCATCAGCTCCTCATTTCCCCCCC
>NW_022103908.1:3462316-3463235 GCF_000313985.2 Echinops telfairi | reverse complement strand
CCAGGTTAGCTTTCGCCTGCTCTATTCATGCCATCGATGAATGCTTAAGAACTTTCTAGAATACTTTTTCTGAATATTTTCCAAACCTTGAATTCCGATTTGAGCTGTGTATGGCATTGGGATTTAAATAACGTAATTAGCTATACAATGAGAACTATTGAGAGCTCTCTAAAAATGTACACTGGAAAATTGTACAAACGTGCAATGGGATATGACTTTGTCATGAAGATAGGTAAACTCCTGACAAATACCACTCCATGAGTGAGCCTTGAAAACATGTGCTGTGTGCATAGGAGAACTAGGAAAGGAGAAATAGTAGATGATTCCACTTCTATGAAATATCTCAGTTGAGTCAATTCCATCTCATAATAACTTTCTAGGACAGATGAGAAGAGTCTCATAGGGCTTCGGAGGCTCTAAACCTTTACAGGTGTAAGCCCATCTATCTACCTCAAAGAGGCTTATCCAACCTCTCCACCAGGGAACCTATATGAAATATCTAGAAAAAGTCAAATGTATAGAGACTAGAGTTTATTAGTGATTGACAGGGGAAAGAGGGAATCACACTTAGGGAAGACTGAGCTTCTGTTAAAAAACCAAACTTACTTCCATCAAGTTAATTTCAACCTATAGCAAACCCATAGGGCAGGGTAGAGCTGCCACTGTGGGTTTCCAAGGCTGTAAATCTTTTGGGGAAGGGAAAGCCTCGTCTTTCTTTCCTGAAGAGGATTGTGGTTTCAAACTGCTGTCCTTTCTGTTAATATCCCAACTTTTTTTGTGTGTGAGATAAAACATATTTGTTGCTTTTTAAAAAATCATTTTAATGGTGGATCATACAATTCTTATCACAATCCATACATACATCCATTGTGTCAAGCACATTTGTACATTTGTTGCCATCATCATTCTCAAAACATTT
>NW_022103908.1:3455959-3461556 GCF_000313985.2 Echinops telfairi | reverse complement strand
GATTGCTTCAGGAAGATGTGCATCATGGAATGCCAATTTAATAGAACAAAGTGTTCTTGCCTTGAGTAAGTACTTGAGTGGAGGTCCAATGTAACATCCCAACCTTCAATGTACTATGCCACCATGGCTCCTGCGAGCTTCCCTTAAAGATGATGAAAAAAAGAACATAACTAGTCTGTGGTGATAGTTGTACAAAGTGATGAAGGTAAAAGCACTTAAAGATACATGTAAAAATGTTGAAGTGGTGTGCTAGTTATATAATCTGTTGTCAATTTGAGGATTAAGAATGTCAATCATTGTATAGCAATGAGGCCTCTGTGTGAGCATGGCCTTCTCCTGAGGATTCTGGGAACTCTGGTATTCCTCCTTGGAGACACACTCTCTCTGCTGATTCCCTGAGAGACTCTCTACTGACAAAACACATGCAACTCTATTAGACCCTTGAGCTAGAGCAGCCATGTGGAGACTCCTGCCAGCATTGAGATGCTTAGAACATTACTGGTTCCACAAGATTTCCCAACCACTGGCCAGTGATCTTCCTGCATTCAGCATCATCTCATGTGTTTTGTGAGTCTGAAGAGGACTTGATAGATTGGTATCAGACATAGGGGCTAATATCAGTCCTATGGACTTGATCTGGACTTGGCTGGGATGTTCTCTCAATACTCAACTCTTGTATATAAAGCTCTTTCTTACACACATGAGTGGGTCTATGGTTTTGTTTCTCTAGTCTGCCCAGACTGACACAATTGGGAAATTATTTTTATCTAGATAAATGATATACAGAGAGAGATGTGTTTAAGTAAAACGTATCGCCATGTTCACAGTTTATACATGTTTTAAGGTGCCTTCCATAAAACGAGGCTACTTTATTAAAAAAAAAAAAGAATTGTGGGAAGATAAACCAGCTCAAACAGCTGATCTGTCCCTCAGTTTCTTAAGCAAGATTGAAGCTAATTAAGATGATTTCCCAGAACAAAGTGTAATAGGAGCTGTATCTTAAATTTTTCAAGACAATCCAGAGAGCAATTTCCAAGGAAACCAGTGGTTTCAGAGAAGATCTGCTAGGCTAGTTCAATTCAAGGCAATGAGGTCAGCTCAAAAGCTTATGGAGGCTGCTTTGATAGAGTCCAAAGGGTTAACTCTGGTAGATTTTATCAGACAAAGGATGATCATGGAAGCTTATTATGAAGATGTTTTAAGAAAAGTGGAAATGATTAATGAGGAAAAGCAGCCCTAGGGACCTGGTGGGTTACCCACTGGACTGCTGGCCTCAAGGACTGCAGTTCGAGTCCTGAAGTTGCTCTGAAGGGGAAAGATGAGGCGTTTGGCTCCCATAAGATTCACAGGGTTGGCTATCCAAAGAGGTAGTTCTCCTGAGTCCTATAGGTTCACTAGGACTCATAATGGACTCATTGGCAGTGGACTTTGAGATTAGTGCTACAAAGTCCAGGAAAATTGTGCCAAGATATCTATTTTTCCCCTCAGGACAATGCCCCTGCTCTTTCATCAAGTCCTCAGGTAACCAGGGATGCCTTAGGGGAATTTCAATAGGAAACCTTAGCCCACCCACCCGCTCGTCCTGCTCCTGATCCTTCGGTTTCCTTTTGTTCCCCCAACGCAAAGACCATCTCAAAGGAATACGTGTGACTCCCTCAAAGATGCACGGACTGCAATGTCGGGGTTTGTAAAGACCCGAGCACAGACTTCTGTGGGGATTGTAGAGATGGAAACCCTGCAGTCAGACGTGTAGCGACCCAGAGGGATGCTATTTTGAGAAACAGTGGCTTGGAATTGTGAGATTTTAGTTAAAAAAAAAAAATCCCTATGGCTTTGTAGCAATACAAATACATACATATGTGTATAAATACATAATATGTATAATTGTTTAGCACCGTAAGAATGATTGATGAAAGGAAGGCATGTATATAAAAGAATGTATACAATGAACTTTGGGCAATGGATATAAAAGAACTTTTAAAAATCAAAAGTTTATTCACAGTCCCTAAGAATGTACTTTCTCTGAAAAATCCCTACAGTTTGTTTCAATCGGCTCCCTTTAAGACTTAAAGTTTAAGTGCTGCGGATTATTTATTCTGCCCTAGAACATGGTCTGAAGTCTCTAGTAATTACAACCAGCTGTGTTTCACTGCAGCCATAAATACTTCTCTTCCTACGCGTGACTAGAGAAGACGGTCTCGACTGTGGGGTCCTGAGGATGCTAACCGCAAGGCAGAGGTTCAAACCCTTCAGCCCCTCTGTGGGAGAAAGCAAGATGTTTCCATAAGAATGTATAGTCTCCGATACCTTATATAGAGTCACTCTGAGTTAAAAACTATTCAACGGTGGTATGTTTTCGGTGTGTCTTGTTTTGTTTTAGCGGGGGAAATTTAGAAGCACTGATGGTGCACTGGTTAAGTGATCAGCTACTAACGATAAGGTTAGTGATGTGAAGCACCAGCTGCTCTACAGGACAAAGATATGTCTGCTTCTGTACTGATCACCTACAGCTTTGTGAGCCCTTGGGGACCATTCTACTCTGTGCTGTCAGGTCACTCTGAGTCGGAGTCAACTTGATGGCAACAGATATTTATGGGAAGTGAATGAGCAAATTACCTATGTTCATATACAAATAATCCTCATTATCAAACATGAAGGTCTTTTAAATTATAGAATAGTTATAAAGATAACAATACTTTGTAGATGTAAGTCATGTTTCATTTATTACTGACAAATAATCACTTGTGTTTTCCATGACAGTATTCTTGTCAGATAGAGAAGACGATACGTTGGTGAGATGTTCAAGACAAGAGAAGTCAAATCCATTTTCATCTTTTTCTATCTTATTTTTAATATATCCTGGTGGTGTAGTGGGTTATGTGTTGGGTTGGTAACCACTAGGTCAAAAGGTCAAAATCACCATTCACTCTGAGGGTGAGATGAGGCTTTCTATTTCCTTAAAGATGGACAGCCTTGGAAACTGCAGGGCAGTCCTAGTCTGCTCAGTAGGGTTTCTGTGAGTCCGAATTGACTCGATGGCCATGGATTTGGAGTTTGCGTTTTTATTGAAATAGGATATACATGCTGAAAGTGCTCCAATCAAAAGTGATTTTTGTAACCGTAGTGATTTTTATAAAGTGGCATGGATTATGTTATCAGCAATCATGAGAACCAGAGCATTACCAGTGTCCACAAAGCCTGCCTCCCAGCTGTTGTCCCTTAAAAGAGATCCTCATTATCCCAACATCGGATTGTGCAGCAGCGTGTTTGTCTCCTAACGGTGTTCTTCAAGTAGAATCTTACAATAGTTATCCATTTGTGCCCGTATTCTTTCATTCAACATGATACTTCGGAGATTTATTCCTTTTTCTGTGTAGCAATTTCTTTTCACCGTGGGAATCACAGAAAGCTATGGTTAACATTGTAAGGCATGGGAAGCCTGAACACTTCCGTGTGCTCGTGTGGAAGCTGTACATGGTCCAAGAGGCAGTGGTTTCTTACTGAACTAGAGCAGACTACATGGTTCAAGATCAGAAAAGGTATGCAGCATGGTGGTAGCTTCTCATCATGCTTATTCAAATTGTGTGCTGATCAAATGATCTGAGAAGCTGGATTATATGAAAAAGAATGAGGCATCACAGTTGGACGGGGGGTTAGTCACAACCTGTGTTATGCAAATGACACAATATTGCTTGCTGAAAGAGTAACTGAAGATCTTGCTGATGGAAATTTTTTTAAAACCCCAAACTTCAGACTTCAGTGTGGATTGCAATTCAATGTAAAGAAAACAGAAACCCTCCAAACTGGACCAATGGACAACATCATGCTAAAGGGAGAAAAGATGAAAGTCCAGGATTTAGTTTTAGTTGGTTCCATCATCAACACTCAAGGAAACAGAAGTTAAGAAATCAAGCAACGTAATTCCTGAGAAAACGTGCTCCCTGGGGGACTCTTTAAGGTGCTCACAGGAGTGATGTCAGGAGCCTTGATGGTGTAGTGGTTTTCCCACAGGGCTGCTAACCACAGAGCCACTGACAACTCAGAGGCCAGGTGTTCCGGTAAAGTTACACAGCCTCAAAATCCTAGGGAGGAGTCCTATGTTGTCCTCTAGGGTCAAACATTGGAGAGTAAATTGGAATGTTGAAAAATGGGTGCTGTCAACATATGGAAAGATCCCCAAACCTACAGAAGAACAAGCAGAAACACGATGCTCTTTTGTGGGAAGGATGGGTAGACTTCTCTTTACATGCTTTGGCTATGTTATCAGAAGAGACCAGTTCCTGGAAAGGACATTTAACGTGGTGAAGAGTCATCACAAAAGAGACTGGACACTGTGGCACCCCAAGTGAGCTCAAATATTACAATTGTGGGTGTGCTCATTGTTTCTTTGGTTGTACGAGAATCATTCTGAGTCGGAATTGATTTGATGGCACCTAACAACCCAACAATTATTAAAATGTATATTTTCTCCTTTCAAATGTTGGCTCTTTGGTATATTTCTGCTATGAACATATTTGTCCATGTCCACTTATGAACCTATGCTCAGATTTCCGTTGTATACACCTGAAAGAGGCGAAGCCCTGTCCTGCACGTGCATCCTTTGGCATTGCTGATGTTGTTAGGGTCTGATGAGCCTGCCTTGGCGCATGTGGATCCTGTGTGCAACCAAAGGAATTGCTGCCGCCACTGGCATCATCTTCACAGTTGGTTTGCTTGAACACATGTTTTTTCAGCCACTGCCTGAATCTGTCTCGTGGAGGTTCTGCCTTTCTGTCCACCGCCTCTTCCTGTACTGAGAGAGGGCCGTTGCTTATTTAAGGTTGCTTTTTTCGGTTTTTTTTTTTTTACTTCTTGCCAATTGCCCTTTTCTTGTTTTTTTTTTTTTTTCCCTTGGGTTCGTGTTTTTTTCCCTTGGTTCTTGTGGGGCTTTTGCCAACCGGAAAAAAGGCTTGCCGGTTCTTTTGCCTTCCTCCTTGTTGTTCCTCCGCCCGAGCTCATTATTGCAGCCCACTGGGTCCGTCCATCTCCTTGAGCGCCTTCCTCTTTTCTCACTGCTGCCTCTCCACTTGACCAAACATCATGTCTGCTCTTGGGGCCGCTCTCCTGACCATAGGTCCAAATTATGTCTTGTCACCCTGGTTTCTAAGGAGCACTCTAGCCATAACTCCAAGACCATCCTTGTCGCAGTCCATGGTGATTGTAATATTCCACCAATGCACACATTCTGCTTCAGTCTTTCTTATTCAACGTCCAACATGCTCTTGCAAAGGCATTGAACTGTGTGGACTATAATAGACATTCCTGCTGGGTCTGGGTATAAGAAGCTGGGAGAAGACATTGAGAGGATTCAGTTGGGAGTAATGGCTACCAGGGGTCATGATCATTGGCTTCTTGTTGGATAGAAAAGGAACCCTCTCAGAATCATAGGAGGTGGGCTCTCACTACCAGCAACAGCTCAGACCCGGAGATCGCTGTAAAGTGAACCTCTGTGACCCGGGAAGCCAGAGGAGTGAGGGAGCAGAGGCAGAAGGAACAAGAGCATAAGACGGAGCAGTGGACATTCCAGCTCACGCAGCAAGAAGCGTTGAGTGCTCTGG
>NW_022103908.1:3451885-3455152 GCF_000313985.2 Echinops telfairi | reverse complement strand
TACCAATTCTTCCCAAGTGTTTCCTATTTATTGTCCAGCATTTATGTAGATATTAGGTGAAAGAAAATACCATGGTTTGGGTCTGAGATACAAATCCTCAAAGTGATATATTTGCACTTTACCACTTGAAAGAGTTCTTATGCAGCAGGCTTACCCAGCACATTACTTTGTTAGATTCTTGACTGCTGCTTCCACGAGTGCTGCTGTGGATCTCAATAAAAGGGCATATTTGACAACTTCAGTCATTATGCTGTTTATCATGCTGCTGTCTATTAATCCAGTTGTGAGGATTTTTGTTTTCTTAATTTGAATTCTAATCCATAACAAAGGCTGTAGTGCTTGATCTTTATCAATAAGTGCTTCACATACTCTTGACTTTCAGTAAGCAAGGTTGTGCCATCTACATATTCCAGGGTGTTAATAAATCTTCCTCCAATCCTGATGCTACATTATTCCTTATATAGTCCTGATTCTCATTATATGTTCATTATACAGGTTTAATATGTTCAATCCTATGCAACCCCAATAATGCACAACTGTTCTTACTTAATCTGTGCAGTGTTTGACTGACCCTGTTTTGGAATATGCACAAAATCCACCTGAACACAATGAAGTGTTTTGGAATTCACATTCTTCACCATGTTATGCATAGTTTGTTATGATCTTTACAGTCGATTGCCTTTAAATAGTCAATAAAACACAAGAAAACACCGTTATTATACACTCTGCTTGCATCTGTTTTCCTTCTGAAATCAGTGACAATATTCATCGTTCCATTTCCTTTTCTGAATCTGACTTGAACATTTGGAGGCTTCTTATTGATGCAACTAGTTTTTAATTATCCTTTGCAAAATTTTACTTATAGGTGATATTAATTATGCTATTTGATAATTTTCACATTCTGTTGTGTCTCTTGTCTTCCAAAGGTTGGGGCATTGACAAATGATTGCTACCAAGACTGTATCAGTTGGTTGAAACCACTCGATTGGTGTTGTGCAGCTTGTCTTTTTGCTAAAGTCTTCCCTGCAGCTGAGATGTATTCCTTCCTGATCATCTGTCCCCTCATGAGGTAGATGAAGGCTAGCACATTCTTTTTGTCATAGCTCCTCTGTGTATGCCTTCCATCGGCTTCGGACACTTCTTACCTCATTCAGTATTTTGTGCACAGAATCCTTCAATATCTCAGCTCAAGGGTTGGTTTTTTCCTTCGGTTATTTCAGCTTGAAGGTGTTCCCTTTCAGTTTCCTAATCCAAATGTCTACTCACTTCTTTGTAATGCTGGATTTTGCTTTCTCCAGCTGCCTTTTCAGATTCCATGTTCAGCTCTTACTCCATCATTTCCTCAGTTTGCTTTAGTGACTCCAAGTTCAAGAGCAAATTTCAGAGTCTTTTCTGACACTCACTTAGGATTTTTATTGGTATTTTGTCATTTCAATTACCTGTTTCTTTCTTCATGAATGATGTTCTTTATGTCATACGACAGCTTGTCTTGTCTTTGGCCATTAGTGTTCAGTGCCTCAAATGTGTTCTTGAGATGATCTCTAAATTCAGGGAGGATAGTGGTCAGGTTACCCTTTCTTTCTCATGGACTTGTTTTATATCTATTTTCCAATTTTAGTTGTAAACTGAACTTGTTAGGTGCATTGAATCAGTTTGGGCATTGAAATGAGCAAGACCAAAGAAGAATGGACACATATGGATTTCCATGCTGATGAAGAATATATTGAAAGTACCATGGACTGCCAAGAGAACAAAGAGATCTGTCTTGGAAGAAATAGAAAAAGAATGCTCTTTGGAGGCAAAGATGACAAGACTTTGTCTTGTGTACTTTGGACATATTGTCAGGAGAGACCAGTCCCTTGAGAAGGACATCATGCTTGGTAGAGTGAAGGAGCAACAAAAACGAGGAAGGGCCTCAAGGAGATGGATTGACAGAGTGGCTGGCTGCCACAATGGGCTCAGACAGAGGAACCATTGTAAGCACAGCACAGGGCAGGGCAGTGTCTTGTTCTCTTGTACATAAGGTTGCTGTGACTCAGAACTGACTCGATGGCAACAGCAAGAAGATATTGCACATTACATTTGGGTAGGGGAGAGGCCAGGTTACCTTTTCTTTCTCACAGACTTGTTTTAAGTTTTTGGTGGTTTGTTTTTTTTTCACTTTAATCTGAACTTGTGGTTGTTGTCAGGTGCCATGGGATCAGTTTGGCCACTGAATGAGCAAGACCAAGAAGAATCCTTGTTGGCACTGAGGTTAAAATGCTAGACTACTAATGGCGAATTCACTATGCAGTCACACCAACTGCTCTGGGAGAGAAACATTCAGTCAACTGCTTTTATAGATTTGCAGTCTTGTAAACCCTATGGGGCTGTTCTGTATAGTCACGATGAGTTGGAATGACGCAATGGAAATTGATTTTTTCATATCATATGCATAATCAAGCATAGACGCACACGCAAATTAGACTGGTGTAGTGGTTATGCACTGGGCTGTGATCTGCATGGTCTGCAGTTCAAAGCCAACGTAACTCTGCTGGTGAAAGACTGGGCTTTCTACTTCCATAGACAGTTCCAGTCTTAGAAATCTACGGGGGTCACCATGAGTCAGCACTGCCTCCATGGCAATGAGTCGGATTTGGATGTGCTCAAGCACACAGAGACACACAGGTGCACATGCACACAGAATCACAGCCATCTTACTGGAACTGTGGTATGCATCTCAGTTTAGTACCATTAGAGGATTTGCTACGTGGCCTAAACTGACATGGTTCACAGATGGATCGACTCTTATTTCACTCAATGATCACACTACAATACTGGATTTACTTAGAGCAGTGATTTTTATATGCACTAATACTAACTTTTCACTCTGAATCTCACTGACATTGAAGATGGGCAGAGGCTGGTAAACGGCAGGTGTTTGGGGGTGAAAACAAGCAAACACACATTGAAATTATTTCTTTTAACTTTAAAATCATTAAACATACTACATTTCCTTAGGATTTTAAAAAGTTGGATCCTGTTATGAAGATTATGTAAAAGCCAAGCTAACAGCATCTTATTTTCTCAGCTATCATTCACATAGTTGGCCGATGACGACTAGGGTCTATCAGGAACATTCACCAATGTTCGTGAACACTTCCTGGAAGATGGAGCCAGTAGCTCGGAGGGGAAAAGAGGCAGTCCACTTTAATAGCATAACACACCGCTGGAAATGAACAAAAGACCATACAGCAGGGGATTTCGGTGACAAAACTCTTATTTCTT
>NW_022103908.1:3447874-3448708 GCF_000313985.2 Echinops telfairi | reverse complement strand
GCCTTCTAGAACGGATTAGCATCGAGGTCCGGGGTTCTACTGTAGGCCTTAGAGGCAAAGATGACAAGACTTTGACTTACGTACTTGGAACCTGTTGTCAGGAGCGGCCAGTCCCTGGCAAAGGACACCGTGCTTGGTAACGTAGAGGAACAGCAAACGGAGGAAGGTCCTCCACAGCTGGTTGGACACAGTGGCTGCACCACTGGGCTCGCGTGGGGATACAACGTGAGGACAGCGCAGGAGCAGGCGGTATTGTGTTGTGTTGTGCTGTGCGTCGGTGACACCTAACAGCACTACTCTCGAACCCGTGAAGTGAGAAGGCCGAGCATCTTTGTTTCGAAAGCTTGCTGTGGCGTGTAGTTCCTCTGGGCAGTTGATAGAGCTAAGTCTGAGAACCCTCCGAGCTGGAGCTGAGGGAACGGTGCAGTCACACCTCACCAGCAGCTGGGTGGTTGGGGGCCCCTACTGACAAAACGAGAGCTTTGAGACAGGAGCAAGGCAGACAGGCAGAGGGCCACTGTCATGAGCGGTGCGATCAATAATTACTTAATGCTCTTAGACATTTTCAAATGCTCGGTTTATTCACTGCAAACACACATCAAACAATCTAAAATATTATTCAAACTATTAAGGGCAAATAACTATAAGCATAAGGGCAGAGTAACAACTATGAGCATAAAGGCATAATAATAACACTTCTCACACATTTCATATTAGCACCATAGTCCCAATCAGCATTGCCTCATCGGTGTACTCACCCCAGGTAGAGTTGGAGAGAGCAGGAGTTGATGTCTCCTTGGTTCCTAGCTCTCTGAAGGTCAGTGTCTCTACCTG
>NW_022103908.1:3438407-3447326 GCF_000313985.2 Echinops telfairi | reverse complement strand
GTACATTTTGAGATTCTGGTGTGCGGAAGGGGATGGAGGACGGTGCAAGCCCCAAATACACTTTCAGGATCTACACAGGGACTAAGCCTGAGGTGATTTCCCTCTAGCAATACTTGAGGGAAGGGAATCACCTGGTTATCAGACGGAGGATGGGAGAGACTAGAGTAGATGAAAAGAATGCATCTGACTTGAAAAGTTACAGTCTTGTCATGTGATCTCTCCTCTGATACACTTTGGGCTCAATTTGGTTTTTAATACTTAAAAAAAAATTTACTTATTCATGTCAGGGTTTGTCTCTTGTATTTTGTCATTGTGGGTAGCCTTATTGAATCTTTGCTAATGTGTTTTTCTATGCTTTTGGTCTGTGAAACCCAACATTGATGAACCTATAGAGAGAGCAATTAGATTAAGGGTTCCTAGAGGGCCCGGATGTGGGGAGGTAGGGGTGGTGGGTGGGAAAGGGAGCAGATATCAAGGAGTTAAAAAAGGAAGAAAATGTTTTGGAACTAATTTTTGTAGTAATTGTACAATACTGCTTGATGTGATTGAACTATCGAATGGTGTATCTGGATTAGCTCCTAATAAAATGGGAGGCGGGGTGGTTGGGTGGGGAGAATGACTTGTTTTTCTCCTGAGAGGGAGCTGGTAGCTTTAAACTGCTGACCTTGAGGTTAGAAGTCCAATGGGGAGCCACTAAGCCATGTTATCCTCAAGGTCAGAAGTTTGAAGCCACCAGCCTCTCCATGTGAAAAAGATTTACGCTCTTGCAACCCATTATGGCAGTTGTATTCCATCCCGCAGAGTCACTGGGTCAGGATTGACCCCCCAGCAGTGCGATTGAGCTTGGAAGCAACCAGAAGTTGGAGCAGATTCCATACCAACCAACAACTCATATCAAACATTAGGTATCTAAATGCTTGGATTCCTTTTGACAAAACTTTAATTTTTAGCAAAAGAAAGTATATGAGTTATTCCATTAACCCCGTCAAGTTATTATTATGATCTTCATTTTATGTATGTAGAAATGAAGGCTAAAAATTAAATAAACTATCATCCCTTAGGTTATTAGTAGCAGAACAGAAATGCAAACCAATGGCTTTGAGTGTATACATTGATTTATTTAAGACGCTTTTACCCAAGAGATATTGTGGTTTCTGTCAGTAGTTGTTTTCTAAAATATTATGAATCTTCTGGGTATTTTTATTTATTTTATTTCAAAAGGAGAGTGCAAATTTGAATAAAGAGAAAATTAATGTCCAGTTCTAGGCATGGAGATACAGTGAGATGTGTTTTTCAGCACCTTTTGAAAGGTCACTGTTCTTTTGGCCCTAAGTCGGACCTGTTCGCTTAGTCAAACAGAGTAAGGTAATCGCTTCATTTGCTACATGTTATTATCTTTGTTATCTGTCGTGTTGCTTCACTTAATAAAATAAATGAAATTATGTCCAATTTAAGCAAATACCGTGTTTACTCGAGTATAAGCTGACCTGAATATTCACCGAGGCACCTAATTTTACCACAAAAATGGCATTAAAAATGTGCTGAAAAACTCGGCTTCTACTCAAGCATAAACGGTAACATTTATTAGAAAGGAAGGAAAACAACTACATCTGCTGTAGTCAATCTACCTCTGCGTTGATTGTAGTCTGAGTGAGTTTGGTCACCATCTTTGAACGGGGAACAGCTGCCTGTTCATTACAAAATATTTGGTTGCTATGCAAAAATGTACACTTTCCTAGTTATGTCAGTCATAAAAGACTGACAGAACCCTTTCAAACTCATGTAAAGCCATATGTATGTGTATATATGTGTATTTGTGTGTGTATGTATATATCTATATCTATAGATACCGACACTTGTCTATCAGTTTGTGTGTTGTTATGATACTGAGGTCTACACCACTGGTATTTCAAATCCCAGCAGAGTCACCCAAAGTGAACAGGTTTTAGCAGAGCTTCCAGACCAAGAACAGACTTCGAGGGGAGTAGTAGTCTGTCCACTTCAGAGAAATTAACCATTAAAAACCAGATGGTTAGCATGGAACCGTGAATTTTGTCAGAGATAGGGTCAGAAGATGAACTCCATAGGTGGCAGACACTCAAAATGTGACTGAATAAGAGCTGCCATCTCAAAGTGGAGTCAAGCACAGTGATGCAGCTGCAGAAAAGCCTGCAGGAGTAAAGCCATTAGGACCTTCCGTTGCTGATAGGGAATTGCTCAAAATGGGAAGAAACTGCTGCAAAATCAATTGATAATGAACATGGACTATACAAAGTATGAACCGAGGGAAATTTTAAATCATTAGAAATGATATGGAATGCATAAAATCAATATTATAGACATTAGGGAGCTTAAGTGGATTGGTATTGACCATTTTGAATCAGAAAATCATATAGCTTACTATACCTGAAATGACAGAATCAAGAGGAATAGCATTGCAACCATCAGTAAAAAGGAAATGTCAAGATCTACCAGACAGTATAATGCTGTTTGTCATAGGACACTGTCTATCCAAATACAGGAAAATCCAAGCAAAACAAATACTATTCAAATTCATGCACCTACTATACTACTAAAGCTAGTGATGAAAAAATTGAAGAATTCTACCAACCCCTTTAGTCTGAAATTGATCAAATATACAATCAGGATGCATTGATAATTTTGTATAATTGGAATGCAAAACTTGGAAACAAAGAGGAAGCAACAGTAACTGGGAAAACATGGGCTTGGTCATAGTAATGAAGTTGGAGATGGCATGACAGAATTTTGCAAGACCAACGACTTGTTCATAAGAAATAACTTTATGGTGAGAGGGCTGTGTCCTCTCACCATACTTACTCGATCTGTATGCTGGTAAATGTTCAGAGAAGCTGGCATCTATGAAGAAGAATGTGACATCAGGACTCTAGGAAGGCTTAGTAACAACCTGAGATACACAGATGAAAACATTTTTAATTGCTGAGCATGAGGAGGATTCAAAGCACTTGCTGATGAAGATCAATGATTGCAGCTTTCAACATGGATTATGCCTCAATGTAAAGACGCCCAAAGTCCTCACAAGTGGACCCACAGGCGACATCATGATAAATGGCGAAAAGGTTGAAGTTATCAAGGATTTTGTCTTGCTTGGATCCTCAATCAATGCTCATGGAAGCAGTCTTCAAAGAGATCAAAAGACCCATTGCATGGAGTAAATCTGCTGCATATGACCTCTTTAGAGGGTTGAAAATCAGGAATGTTATTTTGAGGACTAAGGTATGCCACACTTAAGCCATGGTACATTCAATTGCCTCATATGCATGTGAAAGTTGGACACTGAATAAGGAAGACAAAAGAAGAATCAATGTATTTGAATTATGATACTAGCAAAGAATATTTGAAAGTACTGCCAAGATAATAAACAGATCTTTCTTGGGAAAGTATAAGTAAATTGCTCTTTAGAGGCAAAGGTGAGAATTAATCTCATGTATTTTGATCATGTCATCAAGATAGACGGTCCCTGAAGAAGGACATCATGCATGGTAAAGTAGAGGGTCATTGAAAACAAAGAAGGGAATAGGTCTATGTATATATATTTATAGGTTAAGTGTTAAGGTGGCAGATGGACATTGGCACTCTACTCAAGTACTAGCTCAACTCAAGAACACTTTGTTCTAATAACCTGGCATTCTGTGATGCTCACCTTCTCAACACACTCGCTGAAGATAAAATGAGTGAATAAGCTAATGTAGTGAAGAAAGCTGATGGTGCTCAGCTATTATAAGACATAGTGCCTGGGGTCTTAAAGGGTTGAAGTTAAACAAGCAGCCATCCAGCAGGGAAGCAACAAAGCCCACATGGAAAAAGTACGCCAACTCATGTGATCGTGAGGTGTCGATGGGATCAGGTATCAGGCATCAGAAGGCCCCAAACAAACAATCATATCAATGTGGATGAAGGGGTTCAGAGTGGAGACCCAAAGCCCATCTGTAGACAATTGGACATCCCCATACAAAGGGTCATAAAGAAAGGACAAGCTAACCAGGGTGCAGTAGAGCACTGACCAAACACACAACATCCCTCTAGTTCTTTAATGCTTCCTTCTCCACCATTATCATGACCCCAGTTCTATTTTACAAATCTGGCTAGACCAGAGCATGTACACTTGTACAGATAAGAGCTCTCAACACACAGAACCCAGGACACATAAACCCCTCAGAACCAATAATGAGAGTAGCAATACCTTGAGGGTAGGGGGAAGTTAGGGGATGAAGGGGGGAAAAGTGGGAACCGATTGCAATGATCAGTATATTATCCCCACGCCCCCAGGGGAAGAACAACAGAAACGTGGGTGATGGGAGACAGTGGATGGTGTAAACTATGAAAATAAAAATAATTTATAACTTATCAGGGGTTCACGAGGGTGGGAGGGTGGGGGAGGCAGGGGACAAAACAGGAGCTGATACCAAGGGTTGAAGTAGAAAGAAAATATTTTGGAAATGATGATGGCAACACATGTACAAATGTGCTTGATACAATTTATGTATGGATTGTTATAAGAGCTTTAAGGGTCCCCAATAATGATTTATTAAAATTTTAAAAACCAAGAAAAACAAAGAAGGCCTTTGGTTAGATGGATTAACAGTGTGGCTGCAGGAGTGAGCTGAAACAAATGAACAATTGTGAGGATGGTGGTCATTCATTCTGTTGAATATGGGGTCATTATGAGTTAAAACCAACTGGACAGCACCTGACAACAGTAACGTGTGTGTGTGTGTGTGTGTGTGTGTGTGTGTGTGTGTGATACCACTCAAAGTACATGTAAAAGTGTTGAAATAGAAAATATATACATAATTGCATGTATAACCGAGTACATTTTTGCATGTACAATGGAGTGATATTAGTTATATTTATGTAACATTTCCAGGTATAAAATATTTCTTCTCTTTTTCAGTGTGTATTTGAGTGCAACATGAATAACAGTGTCCATTCTTGCATTAATATTCTTGGTATTTGGGGTTTTTGTCTGATTGTAGGCAGTCTCCCCCTTGTCACTACTCCCAGCAAAGGCAAGTCTCCCCAGTGGCATGACAGTCCAACAGATACTGAAAGGATTTTAACATTTTAGTATTTTTAGCAAAATGATGGTGTTAGGTCGAGTTGACAGGAGAAACAAATTCACTGATGTGCATATATATGTGTAAGAAAAAGCTTTATATTAAGAAGCCTTATATATCAGGAAAACGTGCCTGCGCAGTCCAACTCAAGTCCATAAGTCTGATACTTGTCCACAAGTCCCTCTTCAGACTTATGCAGCCACATGCAGTGATGTGAATGCAGGGAGATCACAGGCCAGAGGGTGCAAGGTCGTGTGGATCCAATGGCACAGTTCATCACAGGGATCTGACAGGTCTCCTAGTGACTAGGTAACAGGAAGGTGAAGGCAGAGTTAGGGGTGTCGGGGTGGGGCAGCCTCCAGAGAGCCCTTTATCTCTGTCTTGTCTTCAAAGGAGGTAATCAAACTGCTGACCTCCACCCATATCTTCTTGCAGGTGCCATGCGGGCACACAAAATCTAACTATCACAATGACTGTTACAACGACAGAAGATACCCACCACTTCCCTAAACATATCAAATGGTATTTTCAAACAATATCTTGAATTGTATCTTTAAGATGGACAAATGTTATCAACAATATTTTATAAACAGTAAGTATGGACCAAAATTTTGGAATGCAGACCTTTAAAGGAAAGGATACAGAAGTAGATTAAAAAAACCAATTAGAAGAAAAGATTGGATGAAAAGAGAACAAAGAGGTGTATGATCAGTGAATTGCCAATGGGCCTGGCACTACCTGTCTGTTTTGAATGATCACGAGGTGCATCCTGATCAGGGCAGGAACCAAATAACTTTCTCTGCACCAGCACCCTATTTGGTGATTGACATCAGTTGATTGGTGACCACAGAGATGTGATAAACCCCTCTCCCTATGCTGTAAAATTCCTTGGCACCTAGAGCTGTAGCCTTCCCATACTGCCACCTGGTAGCTAATTGAATGCCACCTCCATACAGACTGATATAAAAAAACGTAGATTTGCATTGTAAATCGTGGCAACTTTAAAGCATAAAAAAGGGAATAAGTGCTGTAGTTATTTGCTCTTACTGCCATTGAATCGATTCTGATTAATAGTAACCCTATAGGACAAGGTAGAACTGCCCTCTGTGAGTTTCAGAGACTAATTCTTTACAGGAATAGAAACCCTTGTCTTTCTGCCACGGAGCAGCTGGCGGTTTTGAATCGCTGACCGTTTGGTTAGCAGTACCACAGATAGGCACAACTCCACCATGGCTTTTTGGTGTAGCTACAGAACTTTCAAATGAAGAGGGAGTTAGGATGATGTCAAGATAGAATTGACTGTTTTAAACTTGAGGAGACAAACCTATTAATCAAAATAAAAAAGAAGAAATAAAAACTCAATAAAGACTACAACATCAATAAGGAAAATGAAAAGAAAATCTGTGTACAAAATGGATTCAGCATAGAAAAATTTATGAACAAAAGAAACCAACAGAACATACACACAAATAAACACAAAAAATGACAACACAAATGATAAGGTTGCTGATTATTATAAATAAATAGATTATCACACCAACCAAGAGACAGAGAGTAACAAAATGAGTCAAGAAAGCATGACTCATCAATATGCTTTCTGTGTTAGTCCTGGATGATTAGAGAAACAAATCCAGAGACACTCATATATGTATAAGACAGAGCTTTATAACAAAGTGTAAATTTCCATTAAGAAAATATCCCAGTGCTGTCCAGAGAATGTCTGTAAGTCGGATATTAGCCCATAAGTCTGTACTAGTCCATAAATCCTTCTTCAGACGCAAGCAGAACATGCAATGATGCTGAATGCAGGAAGATCACAGGCTGGTGGGTGAAAAGTATTGTGAATCCAATGGTGGTGAAAGCGTCTCAGCCCTGGCACGGGTCTCCACATGGCTCCTCCAGCTCTAAAGTGTCTCAAGAGCAGAAGAGTGAAGCAGAGTGTGTGACCCACCTCCAGGGAGAGAGGAAGTTCCCATAATCCTCATAAGGAGGCCATGGCCACAAGGAGGCACTATTAAGCTGTGATTGACAGGCTAGATTCCACCCCTTCACTTTTAATACCTTCAAGTTGATGAGATTATGTAGCTATCACACTTTCTTCGAGAGACACACCTTTGACACAAATATATAAATAAGCTAAAAGTAAATGATTGAAAATGTTTATCAAGAAAATGGCAACCCAAAAGAATAGGAATGGCAATTTTAATGTCTGATAAAATGGAATTTAAGGTCAAAACTAGTAAAAGAGACAATAAAGGATATTATATAATCCTGGAAAATATTAATTCAATAAAGGGACACATTATAATAAATAACCAGTCATCCAATGGGAAAAAAAACACCAAAATATATAAATTAAACTTTAACAGAACTAGAAAGAAAATTAGATGACAGATAATAACTGGAGATTTTAATGCCCCATTACTGATGAAAGACAGAACAAAAACAAAGAAAATCAACAAATGGAAGATCTAAACAACAATCAACTAACTTGACTCATAGACACAGCTAGCAAACTCCACCCGATAGCACAATATTCAGTTTTTCCAATGCATATGGAACTTTCTCCAGTAAGCCTCAATAAAATTTTAAAAATCACTGTAGTAGAAAGCATCTTCTCTGATCACATTACTATAAAATTAGAACTTTAAACAATAGGAAGATCATGGGAATATGTATAAAACCTGAGCAAAGACTGCTAAAAACTCCTGGGTCATATAAGAAGAAAATGAAATAAAAAATTACTGAGTCACATGGAAATGAACACACAACATACCCAAACCTTTGCAACATAGCAAAAGCAGAGGCCAGAGGGTGATTTACAGGAACAAAACCACATCAAAAAATAAAAACCAAAGCCAACATCTTAACCTAACATATTCAGGAATTAGAAAAAGACCAGAAGGAAAAAACCTTGAAATTACCAGAAGAGAAGAAATAATAAAGATTAAAGCAGAAATAAATGAATCAACAAGACAAGAATCCACAAATGATTATCAACTTGGCAAACCACTGGCAGATCTAATGAAGGATAAGAAAATGCAAACAATTGCAATGTTTCAGCAAGTTGATGAAATATTACAAGCACTCACTTGTTTATGCCAAGAGATTTGGAAGCCAGGTACTTGGTAAACTGACTGAAAGAGATCCATATTTGTGTACATTTCAAAGAAAGGTGACCCAATAGAATGCTCAATTATAGATCAATATCACTGATATCACATGCAAGTACATTTTTGCTAAAGGTCATTTAGCAACCACTGAAGCAGTACATTGACAGGGAACTGTCAGAAGTTCAGGCTGGGTTCAGAAGAGGATGTGGAATAGGGAATATCATTGCTGTAGCCATGTGGTTCTTGGCTCAAAGCAAAGAATACCAGAAAGATGTTCACTTATGTTGTGTTGTATTGATTATGCAAAGGCATCTGACTGTGTGGACTATAATAAATGATGAATGACCTTGAGAATAATGAGCATTCCATTACAATTGCTTGTGCTCATGGGGAACTTGTACATGCATCAAGAAGCAGTGGTGCAAACAGAACAAAGGGACCCTGCATGGTTTAAAATCAGGAAGGTGTGCATCAGGGTTGGATTACCTCATCATACTTGTTCAATCTGTATGCTGAGCAAATCATTAGAGAAATCGGAGTATATGAAGAAGAATGTGGCATCAGAAATGGAGGAAGGCTTATGAACAACTTGAGATATGCAGATGAAAAAATCTTGCTTGCTGAAAGTGAGGAGGACTTGAAGCATCCACTGATCAAGATCAAAAGTAGCAGTCTTCAGTACGGGTTACACTTCAATGTCCAGAAGACCA
>NW_022103908.1:3427979-3437843 GCF_000313985.2 Echinops telfairi | reverse complement strand
TGGCTTCATACATGTGGACAATGATGAGGATGGCACAGGACCAGGTAGTGTTTTGTTCTGTTGTGCCTAGGGTCATGATGGGTTGGCACTGAATCAATGGTACCTAACAACAACATCAACTTGTGCCTCTCTTTAATTTCTTGTTTAAACTCTTTCCCCACTTTCCCCCCTATCCTGTGCTTCACCTTTGGAATAATTGCACTTTATTAATTCTTTAGACATTCTTGATTCCAGATCCTGGCCGTGTTGCCATTGTTAGCTGCTGTCTAGTCAGTTCTGACTCACAGCAGCCCTATGTACATACTGTGTATCCACAGCACTTGACTTTCAGTGCTCTGTACTCTCCTGTTGGGTTTGATTATTCATTACAATGGTCACAGAGACTGCACAGAAAATGCTTATGACCATGGAGTTTATTTCGGCAGTCAACAGGTTACAGTTCAGGTAAAGAATACTTGGGGCATTACAAAGCTTTTATCGGGCTGCTAATAAATGCCCGACGGGCATGCCACTCCCCTGCAAGCCTCAGCCTGAGACCACTCAGCTCCAGCTTCGTGAGTCAGAAAACCCAGCGTCTCTAATGCAGTGCCTCGTGTCCCTCCGTGTCTTCTGTCAACTATGCACGGATCTCTTTTTATTAGACATCGATTTGCCATCACTCATGTCAACACATGTATAGCGTAGTCAGTAATTTACTCTCCCTTGTTCTCCCATCCATGTTAACCATCAAAGAATGCTTACTTTAGTGAAATCCCCTTTTCTGGACGTTTTACGATAGTGACCTCGTATAAGAGTTTCCCTTTGTGAGAGTTTCCCATGGACTAATTTCACTGAGCATAATGTTCTCCAAGTTCTCCCATGCCACGGGGCGCTTTCCGGATTGACTGCTGGGTTGCACACTGCGTAGTATTCCATTGTGTATGTACTTCGCACCAACGTTTATTTAGTCATTTTCCCCTGATGGACATGTAGGTTGTTTTTTAAAATCTTTTTGCTATTATGCATAGGGTCGTGATGGCGATGGGTGCCCATATATCTATTCGTGTCATGGCTCTTATTTCTTTAGCATACTATATATACCAAGGTGAGGGATTGCTGAATCATATGACTTTTCTATTTCAACTTTTAAAGGACACAACACTCGTGTTCCATAGGGGCAACACCACTTTTGCAATCCCTCCAGCACTGCATGAGGCTTCCCAGGCTTCCAAACCCTTTCTCCCTACACTGTTCTTTTTTTCTATTTGAAATTTTCTTTTAATGCCAAGCTGAGATGAGATTGAATTTTTATTCTGATTTGTATCATTGAGGGCTAATGGTGGGATTGGTGGCATGATATATGTTGGGCTGTTAACCTTCAGGTTGGTGGTTCAAACCCACCAGCCACACCTGTAGAGCTTTAGAAACACCCCCAAAGCATTTCTACTCCATCACATTGGGTCTCTGTGAGATAGAATCTACTCCAGGCCAGAGGATTTGATTTTTGGTTTAGGTTTCTGTAGATCACCTGTCTAAAGTACGTGTGACAAAGTCTTGCCATTCCTACCTAAAGAGCATTTTGCCTGCACTTCCTCCTCACCACGATGAGCCCTGGTGCCCTAGTGGCTACCCTTTGGGCTGCTGACTATAATGTCAGAAGTGGGAAACCCACAGTTGTCAGGAAAAAGAGAGTAAAGGGTTTCAATGTCTTCAACAAACAGGAGCAGTGCTACCCTGCCCTGTAGGGTTGCTATGAGTCAGAATTAACTCAATGGCAGCGAGTCTGAAGAGTCGCTGTTCTAACACAGATTTGTTTGTCCTCCTGGCAATTGATGCACTTTCAGGATTCTTTGCCAACATCATCATTCAAAGGCATGAGTTTTCCTCAGCCTTTTTGTACTCCTTGTCCAGCTTTCACATGCGTGTGCAACTCAAATTCATAGAGACCCTCCAGGACAGGGTAGAACTGTACTTATGGGTTTCCGAGACTCTAATTCTTTATGGGAGTACAAAGCCCCGTCTTGCTCCTGCAGAGTGGCCCATGGTTTTGAGCTACTGATCTTGCGGTTAGCAGCCCTACTATGCCACCAGGGCACCTGGGCTCTGAGGTGATTGAAAATGCCAGGCCTTGGGTCAGAAGCACTTTAGGCCTCAAAGTGACATTGTGGCTTTTTAACACTTTAAAGGGGTCTTTGCTGAAGATTTGCTTTTGCATGAAGAAACTTTTTAAGCAAAAGCCACTATTATTTGTTAAGATTTTAAGACTTCATGTGCTTAACTTGCACATGGCAGCACACATGATGGAAAGACATATGTAGTTCCTCTTAATCTCTGTTTTAAACTCATTTGTATCCCAGTCGACTGTCAACTTCAAGAATGCAGGTGTTTTGCCTGTCTTAATAGCTACTGTTCACTCAATGTCAAGAACACCGGGCAAAACACCTGCTTTCCTGAACAGGTGAACACCTACTCACCCTTTCTACCTTTTTTGAAGTAATTACTGAATTTTCTTTCCACTGGTAAGAACATATTTGTTGTACAACAAAAAAAAAACAATGCATTAGGGTAAATACTATCATTTTACCATATGAACTTCCCTTTTGACCCATTTTAAATTTTCTCTAGTTTTTAATACTTTTAGACTGAGGTTCTTCTGTTTTACTTTGGAATGGCTGTTGTTATTTTTGTTTGTGTGTCTGTGCATGTGCGTGTGTTTCTGTATATGAAATCCAAGCTAGCTAAAGCTACAGAGAGAGTGATGGTATGACAGGGAGGTTTCGGGAAAAGGGGGGTTGAGAACAATGAGTACAAGAGAGCAGAAAATGCTCTGAAATTGATTGTGGTGCTCATTGTACAACTCTTTAATATGATTGAACTATTGAATTGGATGATATCTGCATTATATGCCAATAAACTCATTACCAATGAAATTATAAGACACCAACAAAATATTGCCTATGTATTTCCGTCATCTAAAAATGTGGGAAGGGAATATTCACCCCACGGCATTCCAGGGACAGGAACATGGACACTGGCTCCAGGGCATTCTTTGAAGGAAGTCCACACCATTTTCATGGCTCGAACGAGCTGGAGTGATGCGGACCTCCATCACCTGACAAGGATCCTCTGTCCGTTATTTTCCAGTCTGTATAATCCTTTTGAGAAAGATTGTTCAAGAGGCAGATGGAAATAGTTCTAAGTGTGAAAGCACTCAATCACCTCCTACCCACTATTTCCTCTTTTCGCCTCCTTTCTTTGACAGTTGGCACTGAGACAGACTCATAAGGGGATGCGAATGTTTGTACATGAAGTCATGTATCCATTCGGGGTAAAATCTATGAAAAATTAATAACAATAACTCTTTAGATTTGTACAATTTACCAGACTAATTTCACAGACATTACCTCGGAGCTAAGAAAGGTCAAGTGGGAACTCTTCCAGTCTTTGGAAACAACACTTGCTGGGAAACTGCTATGTGTTAGTACAACACTACTCGAAGAAAAAGAATTCAGCCTCAGTAGGCATAGTTGTTTCATGCTACCCTGCATGTTTATTTGGAGGAAGATGCAGAGATCTACAAGGGAACATACACTTTTAGCATTTCTAATTTAACCTCATTGCATCCTCTCCCTCTTCCTGGGAGCTGGGTTTGTACTTCTCGATGGACAGACTTGCACGCGCTTTCCGTTGAACTTACTGAGACATCCCTAGGTAACTGCAGCTACGTTAGGCTCCTGGCGGGCCACAAATTCGAGTGAGCCCAAGTACATCAAAGGAAAGGGAACCATGAGATTGAAACGAAGTATCAAGTTGATAGACATTTATTTTCTGATAGACATTGGATCTATTGAAAGATTCAGAACAAAATGTAGTTTCCATTAATCATTTTGTGGATATAGTTATAGGCAGATAATTCTTAGTATTTATAATTTAATAATTTATAAGCAATTTATTCTATATGTTAAAATTATGTTATATGCTTGTGCACACTTGTATTACATCATAAATTGAAAGTGTAATTAGCTTCCAATTATATAATTCTGAAGTTTTAGCATAAACGTGTTACTGTTTAGCATTATTTATCCACCCTTCACACTATTTCTAGATTTTTTTCCCCTTCACTATTGCTATTCATATGAGGTGACTGAAAAGACGGACTTGAGTCAGGTTGGCACACCTTAGTCCTGAAAGTGGCATCTTTGCTTATTCACACTTTAAACAGGTCTTTTGCAGCAGATTTATCTAATGAGATGCTCATAGCAACCCTGGAGGGAAAGCGCAGCCCCTGGAGGTCTCTGAGGTCATGACTCTGTGCGAGACCAGGAAGCCTCACCTTTCACCTGCAGAGAAGCTAATGGTTTTGAACTGTTAATCTTGCCACTCACAGTCCAATGCATAACCACTGTGTTGGAAGGGCTCCCCCAATTACAATACATTCTTTAATTTTTATATAAGTAAGATACATTATAGACAATTTCACTGTTTTCCCATTTATTGTGATCTGTTTATAGGAATGCTGGACAATGGAAAACAAAGGGGAAGTAATGACTTTAAACCATGCTGCTGACCAAGAACACTTAATATGCCACAGACTGCAGAACAAACCAAACCAGTCTTTTTTTAAAAATCATTTTATTGGGGCCTCATATGTCTCTTATCGCAATCCATACATACATCCATTGTATAAAGCATATTTGTACATTCATTACCTTCATCATTCTCAAAACATTTGCTCTCAAATACGCCCCTGGCATCAGTTCCTCATTTTCCCCCTCCCTCCTTGCTCCCCTCTCCTCATGAACCCTCATTAATAATTTATAAATTATTCTTTTGTCATATCTTATACTGTCTGATGTCGCCCTTCACCCACTTTTCTGTTGTCTGTCCCCCAGGGAGGAGGTTATATGTAGATTCTTATAATCGGTTCCCCCTCTCTACTCCACCCTCTCTCCACCCTCCCATTATCACCACTCTTACCACTGGTCCTGAAGGGATCATCCATCCTGGATTCCTGTGTTTCCAGTTCCTATCTGTACCAGTGTACATCCTCTGGTCTAGCCAGATTTGTAAGATAGGGATCATGATAGTGGGGGTGGGGAGGAAGCATTTAGGAACTAGAGGAAAGTTGTATGTTTCATCATTGCTACACTGCACCTGACTGACTCATCTCCTCCCCGTAACCCTTCTGTAAGGGGATGTCCATTTGCCTACGGATGGGCTTTGGGTCCCCACTCCGCACTCCCCCTCATTCACAATGATATATTTTGTTCTTTGATGCCTGATACCTCATCCCTTGGACACCTTGTGATCACACAGGCTGGTGCTTTGTTGCTTCTGAACTGGATGGCTGCTTCCTTACCTTCAAGCATTTAAGACCCCAGATGCTATATCTTTTGATCGCCGGGCACCATCAGCCTTCTTCTCCACATTTGCTTATGCACAAATTTGTCTTCAGCGATAGTTTCGGGAAGGTGAGCATCATGGAATTCCAGTTTAATAGAACAAAGTATTCTTGCATTGAGGGAGTACTTGAGTGGAGGCCCAATGTCCATCTGCTACCTTAATACTAAACCTATAACTATATGCACAGAAATCTATTTCCCCATCCTCATATATAAATATATTTACATATGTACATGCCTTTATTTAGACCTCTATGAATGCCCTTTGCCTCCTAGCTCTTTCCTCTATTTCCTTTTACTTTCCTCTTTCCCCATGATCTTTTTTTTACCCCAGGGAAGAGCACTAATGCAGTCCTTCACTACCACAAATTATGCAGTCGAGTTTCCCACATTTGGGGAAATCGCAGGGGTCAGCATAATATCTGGAGTGCAATGGATGAGCCTCACCCTGGGAAAACCACCTTCATGATCATGGTATCTCCCCTGCCAGGTAGGTATTGTCCCACTATCATGTTCAGCCCTCATTTGGGTTTCAGTAATTCCTCTTGGTTACATTACCCTTGATCACACCCTACCAGGCTTCCTACACCATCCTCACCGATTTGGATCACTTGTTGTTCCCTTGTCCCTGGGTTTCTTAACATCACTTCCTGTCCCCCCACCTCCCCCTCCCCCATGTCCCCTGGAACTGTCTGTCCTGTTATTTTCTCCTCCCGATTAGAAAAAAAACAGTCTTAAAAGATATACCAAAAAGATCTCCCTTAGAAGTGAGGATGGGGAGACTCTGGTTCACTTTCTTTGGACATATCATCAAGAGAGACCAATTAATAGAAAAAGCCATCACGTTTGTTACAGTAGAGGGTCGATCAAAATGAGAGAAATCTTCAACGAGATGTATTGGTATAAGAGCTACAAAAATGGACTGAAACACAACAATGACCCTGAAGACGGTATATGAGCAGGCAATGCTTCACATATGTGATCTAGATCCAGCCCAAGTATACATCATTGCAACTCTATCTGCGCATGGTATATTTTTATATTTCTGAAATAGGCACATGATGCGACATTAAGCTTTTCTTACATAATGATTATAGCTGTTTGGCTGACACACATTACATCAGTCCTACTTTCTTCGCCTAAGATTTAGAATATAACAGCTTCTCAAAAACCCAATAACTTTAGTTTTTATTTATAAAATGCACTCTGTTCTCTATAAGTCTATTTAAATGATATGTTCATAAATTCACCGTCTGGTACTTTCTCTAGCACACTTAGAAAAACAAACTGATGACAACAATTGATCTTCCACTTTAAACTTTATTTTGAACATATAGCCTATCAGCATATTTTCAAAATATTTTCATGTAATCATCATTACTTAAATCCATCTTCCAAGATCATATTTATTATGCCTCATACAATACAGAATCTGAATGTAATTATTCCCAAATTTTGAATGTTGTTCTTAGAAGCCACACGTTATCCCCCAACTTCCATGGCCCCATGCTCAATGGGATCAGATGGTTGTGATTCATACTTCAGAGGATTTCTCTTGGCTGATTTTTGGAAGTAGGTAGCCAGGCCTCTATTCCTGGTATGGCTTAGTCTGAAAGCTCCCCTAACCCTTACTTGTTCAGCAGCACAGCAACACACAACTTCCGCTGGTCATTGGCCAAAAGTCAATCCTAACTCTCTTGCATGGGTGTCAAACTACTACCACTGGACCACCAATTTCCATCTACATATTCTACGTATGAGATGTTTGGAAATGCCATGTTCATGTATTGGAATAGTAGAATAAACAGCAAAAAGCAGACGTTTTAGAGTGTATGTGAATGCAACCTAAACACTATACCTCTTAGAATCATGATTTTTGATGCCCACCCCCTTTCAAAATACATGACATTTTCCTTGAATTTGTTCTGATGAGAAATGATTGGAGAGGAATAGAGTTACCCTTACGGGTTAGAGGCTAAAATATTTCCATACTACTGTGTTTTAACTAAAGAACATGATCAAATAATTCTGCATTAAAGAATTTATAAAAACACCAATGAAAAGACTTTTATAAGTGCTTTCCGTTGCCAAAGAGAAATGGCCAGAGATATTTAATCTTTTTTTTGCACCATTTTATTATAGTTTTCAAATCCATTTTATTGGGAGTTAATACAGATGTTATATAATTCCATAGTTCAATCACATCAACCAACACTGCACAATTGCTAAAACAATCAGTTTTAAAATATTATTTTCCTTCTTGAATTCCTTGACATCAGCTCCCTTCTAGCCACCCCCCTTATACTGTACCCCCCAGAAACTCTTATTCTATTTGCTTTCCCTATACGTTCATCAATCATGGATTTCATATACTGAAAAACAGAAAAACATATAGCAAAAATTCAAGAGGGTGACCCCAAATGACATAAAACATCTGAGATAAACCAAAATCTTTTATTTGATTTGATCCCCAAACTATTCCTGAAGGTTACAAAAACAAGATAAAACAACAAAAAAGAAAGAAACAAAACAAAAGACAAACCCCCTCACTACTTTGGAGTTGATTCTGACTCATAGCAACTCTGGAGATCAGAGTAGAACTGCCCCTGTGGGTTTCTGCGATTGCAACTCTTTGTGGGAGTGGCAAGCCGGGTCTTGGTTTTGTGGAGTGGCTGTAGGCTAAAACTGCTGCCCTTGCAGTTGGCAGTCCACGCCTGCCACCAGGGCTATTTTATAGCCTGAATCTGAGGCTTTGAGACATTATGTAATTTCTGCAAGATACAGTGGTTCTTCCACACTCACCTAGGATTCAAATCTGAGCCTTCTTACAACCCCAAAGATATTTATAACATGCTACAGCCCACCCTCTTAGGAATTGCTAATGTAACCTTGGGGATTAGGACTATTAGGGTGTACTTGCTTATTTTGTTCTCCAAAAGGAAAAGAGAGGACAGAATCTTCTTTTATTAGAGTTTAAATGCAAATGTATTTTTCCAAATCATAAACCCTAACAGGAATTTCTGTAGAAATTAATAATTGTGCCAGCTATCAATCTTTTCATGCATAACATTCAAAATTGTTACTCTGCCTACAGATGAAATGTCACTTTATAAAAAGCTAATAATATGCACCCACAAGTTTTCCTGTCAACACCCCTGAGCCAATAGCAATCTAAAAAGTTAAAATTGAGTGTAATATAAAAGTCATTTGCACATAGACATGAAATGATGTATCTTATTGATACCATGTTAAATTAAAACAATAGGATGCAGTCTTAGAATGAAGCAGACATTCTTGTAGCCAAAAAGTTACAGATAATTTAAATTAAGTGAGATTAAAATATTTTTTGTCTAGCTCCACAGATGACAACATGGAGAGCCAGTGAAGGAAAGTGAGTTGTTCATGTGGGGCTGACCATCGCCTCTTTCCTGGCCCTTCCAGCTCAGGGATTGTCCAATACGCCATCTTTAATTATCAGCGTGTGCTTGAGTTGGACAAGGATTATTCCAGAAAACAATTTAGACAGCTATCAATAGTTGGAAATATATACTAATTAGAAATGACAGAATAAATTAAATTATGAGTAAAAGAACAGGGAGGGAGGGAGGGGGAAAATGAGGAGCTGATATCAAGGGCTCAAGTACAAAGCAAATGTTTTGAGAATGATGATGGCAACAAATGTACAAATGTGCCTGACACAATGGATACATGTATGGATTATAATAAGAATTGTATGAGCCCCCAATAAAATAATTAAATAAAAAACGGATTAGGATCAGATATAATAGCTCTAGTGATGAGACTACAAATGGAACTGTCATGAAGGTGTGCCTACTCTTTTTTTGGGGGGTTAGCTTTCTATTTTCCTGCAAGGTTTGTACTATAAATGCATGAACTAAAATATAATTAGGTATGTGCCTTTACTATATCCATGTGGTGAAAAGTAACTTTCTTAGGATTGTCTAGAGATCAGAATCAATGGGGAAAAGTATTAGACAAAAGGTTTAGGGGAAAATTCCATTGTCTTTTCATTCCATTTGTCCATGAGTGAGCAATTGGCGGGGGTGGGGGTGGGGCAAAGAGGGAGAGAGAGAGAGAGAGAAAGGGATTCATCGGTTCACATCATTATGGGATGGGAGTTGATCTTCCAAAATCAAAATCTTTAATTTGGGAAGCAGACTGGATATTCTCGCAGGTTTACACCCTAAGATTTCTAGGTCAAGTGCTAAAAAGACTGTAGAGGGCAGGAAGACAGAATGTTCTGCCCAATCTCTCTTTTCCTATTCGTGAGGGGAACATGCCCAAAGGAAATCTCTTTCCATTGGATTGATGACCTTGTATTCGATTACGCCATGGAGTGCGAGTGCTTGCACCGCACATTATGTTATATGACATTAAATGTGTCCCATAGGGAACACCAATTTCTTTAGTATTTAAACCATGGGGATCCAGTGCCTAGACAGGTTGACATAAAATTAACCAT
>NW_022103908.1:3414665-3427523 GCF_000313985.2 Echinops telfairi | reverse complement strand
CTTCATTTTTCATGATATGAAGTGCTTGAAGTACAGATTTTACAGAATATGACAAAGAACGGACCACATATATTTCGTGCCACATTCATTAAATATTTCTTTTTCACAGTTGAGTATTTATTGATCAAGACCGAGCACTATTAGCGCATGCTTCAAGAAGTAATAACGGAGATAATTGAAGAGCCTGATAACGATATGTAGTTGGAGCTTTCTCAATTACCTTCAAACTCTTTACTAGATTCTTTTCACTCACTCAAATTGGATATTGAACTTCCGGCATGAAAATAAATCAGAGGCCTGGCTGGGAAATGCTACCCGAACCCAGAGAACCAGCAAATTAGCCCTTCTTTCCACCAAAACAATTTCCTTGACTTCATAAAGTTGTGCTGGTCTTATTAAAGTGACCTTGTAAAAGTATCACTAACAGAGGCTTGTGGGGAATCTTGCTGTGTACTATTAGTTCTTTTCCCTGAAAGTGCCAGGTAATTCTCAAATCATATTATGTGAGTTTGTTTGTGTATATGTATATGTGTGTGTATGCACAGGTGTGTTTGCGTGTGTATAGCTTTTCTTATAAAACTCCGGGGTTGATACAGCATTCTATGCCTGAGCAGCTATACTCTACATTTATTCTGGAGTCTGTCATATGATGTTCCATGGTGGTAAACCGGGATTTTGCAACTGCTGTTTGTGAGATTACATAAAGCCTTTCTAATCACAGAGAAAGCAAGTGTCGGCTCAGAGTGACCTACTTGTCTTCTTTCAGATTAGAGAAAATACATCCATGAATTTTAAATATAAAATCTTCCTTTTAAGACAAATGAAGATCAGTTTCACCCAATGCACTCAGGATTACGTACGGCCTTTATTTCTTCCCCCTAGGTTGCTAAACCAAACGTTGGTCCATGCTAGGAAGTCTGCAAGCCTATTCACTTCCTTGGCATCTCTCACGTGCATACAAAAGAAACACAATTTCTGAAAGTAGGTACCACCTTCTACTTCAAAGAGCACTCAGCGAAAGATGGAAAGACAACTTTGGAATGAAAGAAAACAGTTGTGCATTATTGTAATAGTTAGAATTTTGTGCCAAGATTTTGACTGGGCCAAGCTTCACAGTGACTTGGCCCTAAGTAATCGCTCACGATGCCTTCTCACTTAATATAATCACTTCTATAATGAAATTGGCGCAGCCAATCAACTGAAAGGCAATCAACTTAATCATGTGATCTGTTTCCCATATAAGTGGACACCGTGGGAATGCTTGCTTGTGTTTTACTACCTGAGGATCCTGCATCTAGTTGATTGACCTGTTATTCTTTGTATTTGAACTAGCATAACTGTCTGCCAATACTGGGAGTCATGAGCAACCTTAAGAGTAACCTGAAGACCTTGAAATTATTCATCACTGCAGCCACAAGCCTGTCATTTCCTGCTGACTTTGGCTTAATCAGACCCCACACTTATTCAAGTCATAAGAAGCCTCTGGTGTAACAACAGACCCATGGGCTTGGGCCTTGACTCAACTTTGTGAGCAATTTTCCTGAATATATGTATGTATCTACATGTATTCATACTTTTTACACACATACATATACATTTACGTATGTTCTTATATTTACACATATATGTATAAGATTCACTGGTGTTGCTTTGTTGTAGAGAACTAAGCCTAAGAGAATCATATATCTGATAAGATTTGTATCTGGAGTACATTAAAAACCCTTGAAAATCAATAACAGAATATAAAGCAGCTATTTAAAAAGGAAAAGGAAAATGTCGCCTATCCTGCAAAGGGCTTATTATCATGGCTATTCAACTTCATTCACAGCATTACACTTGAACAAATGCACTGCTGTCAAGCAAGGAAGCATGGTGACAGGAACAACAGCGTTTGTTTGAGGCGGACGTTTGATTTCCATTCTGCCATTGTATTCCTTCATGTTTACCTTTGGAAAACCACTTTAAATGTTTCACCTAACAGATGGGAAATTAGTAGAAGATAAATACAAGGAGTCGATGGTTGCTAAGTTCCTTTCAAAAAGGATAATATGCTCTGCAGGATATGGTATTATGATCTGGTTTCAACAATGGATATTTCCTACTCGTCAGTGACAGATTAATATATAAAGAGAAATATGAAACCAATATAGACACACAGTTTTGATAGTTAAATGACACTACATTCTTGTTTCTGATAGGAATATTGTTAAAGTAAAAATTAACTAGGAATTGGTTCATTTATCATTTTCCCATTTGCTCTGTATAGTTTTCAACCTCTAGAGGAATAATTGAGGAAATGCATGTAAAATGCAGTACCTATTACCTGGGGATAAACTAATTTTCAGCAAATGGTTATTTGTGCCTAAAATAATTCTCAATGAGTAGATTGTTGAGTACATAAAATGATTCTATTATACATGGGGCACTATATATTTACATGTGCCAAATCTAGTTTTAGGTTTTCTTGAAGTAATCTGACACAAACATTAAGAGCTACCTAATTCCAAAGATCTTGGACAGAAACTATAACTGACTCTCTTTCCAGTCATATGTTTGCAGTCACTTTTTGTGAAAACAAACAAAACAACAACAACAACAACAGACTTCTACATGAGTCCTCACAGTGTTTTAAATATTCATATTCATTGATTACTCAACACCTCCACGTGACTTAATGCTATGCCTTACTGAAGACACTTTTAATACATCTGGGAGCTTTTTCAACAATTATTTATAGCCTCAGATAATTCAACATTTATAATAAATTTGAAATAACAGAACATTTTAAATATCTTAGGCAACATAAGGAATTGGAACTATTAAATAATAATTCATTCATGAGATGATAATATGATTATAGGTAGATGCTCTGAAAATCCCTTGCTTTCAATTTAGTTCTGTTGCATTGCTTATGTAACTTTCATGATTCATGATTCGTTTTATTGGACTTTGTTCAAAACATCTAATTGTTCAAATGTGTGTGTTCTTCAGTAGAATGTAAGCTCCTGAAAGTCAGGTTACATGTTTAGTTGTTTCTTTCAGAATTCAGTAGATATGTAATTGTTAAATATATTTGCATTCATATAGATTTGAGGTGCATCTTCTCTGCCTACGACTGTGGCATACAGTGGGTATACGTCCAGGAATAACCAAAAGCCAAACTCACTGCTGTTCGGTCATTTGCAACTCCTAGCAAGCCTATCGTTGAACTGCCCCTGTGGATTTCTGAACCTCCTCTTTCTCCCTCAGAGTGGCTAATGGTTTTGAACTGACTACTTTGAGGTGACCGGAACAAGGAACCCACTACCTCACCAGGGCGCCTCAGTAGCAGTGACTGTTTTTGTCAAGTCAATTTTGATTCATAGTGACCTTGTATGTGCTGGGGTCGTGCCCCATGGTCTTCAAAGGCTGATGTTTTGGGAGTAGATGACTGGGCCTTTGCTCTGAGATACCTCTGGGTGGATCTCAACAGCCAACCTTTCAGTTAATTGCTGAGTGTGCTGTTGGCATCATTCAGGGGTGACCCTGTTGGGTACACTGTTAGAGTTAGTTTACCCGCCCTATGCACAACAGAATGAAGCACTTGCCTGGTCCTGCAGCTTCCTCATGAGCATTGTTATGTTTGAGCTCATTGTTACAGCCACTGTTATCAAATCATCTCATAGAGGAGCTTCATCGTTTTTGCTGACTCTCTACCAAGTGTGATGACCTTATCTGGGGTCTGGATAATACTCTATTATAGTGGTTCTCACCCTTTGGAATGCCATGACCCTGTAATACAGTTCCTCATGTTGTGGTGACCCCCCCCAACCATAAAATTATTTTCGTTGCTACTTCATCACTGTCATTTTGCTAATTATGAATTGGCCAACCCCGGTGAAAGGGTCGTTTGACCCCCAAAGGGGTCGCGACCCACAGGGTGAGATCCACTACTCTATTATAAAGAAAACGTGGACCTCTCCTTTTTCAGTTTATCCTCTATTCATACACGCATAGTTGCTAAATGTCTGTTGTGTTTCCTAGGAAAAGAAGACAACATTGAACAAAATATAGACCATACTCACGGGCATTGTGTCGATTCCAGCTCATAGTGACCAGATGTTGGGTTCTGAGGGTGCACATGCTTGCTGTCACACAGCCTCATCATTCTCCTGAGGCGACATTGCCCCACCAAGGCACCTAAAAACTTACATGCATAATATAAGTGATTCATGCAGCCAAACGGCCAAGAATATGTCATCGATAATTGCAAGGGATTTCATGTGTGAAAAGAAAATAAGGTTGGGGTTGAAATGTATTTAGTATTTAAAATATGCAAAGAAAAATATGAAAAGGGTAGTTGATCTGGACCTTCGCCTTTGTTGTTGACACTAGCTAGATGTGTGACATTGTAGCAGTAAGAGTCTCAGCTTTATTAGATGCAAAATGAAAGAATTCAACACGTTTCAGAATCTGTTCTACCTCTAAAAATTAGATTATTCAATACAAACGGTCTTCAGAAATATCCATTTTTTGTTTCTTCAAATGAATCCTCTTTCTCTTATACTCCACTAGGTACATTGTCATAAAAAAATGTTCGTTTCATTAGGAAAAGGAGACCTAAATGAAAATTGCTTATCAAAAGGTGAGCGGGGCTCCTGCAGTCTATGACAGGTGGCATTTCTGTTCCAGAGAAATCTAGGCAGCTCATTGTTTCATTTTTAAAGAAAGGTTGATGAGGCACAGCTGCAAAGCTGACTTTTGAAGTCCCTTTATTTTGCAGGCCCTCCCTTCCCCCCACCCCCATCACCAAGAAATACAGCATCTTCTCCAGAGATAGAGCAGGCTGGTCTGAGCAACTGACTGATATAGATGGGGCAAAAATAAACATGCATACCAGTGTGCATACACAGACTGACATGCCTGCAACGCCGCATGTGCCCTGCTGCTGCTATAAAGAGAAACTGTAATTTCAGGGGCTAAAAAGGGGAGAGAAGACATGCATATTTAAAGGAGTTTTTAAATTCAACCTCAAAATACATTTTCAAATTTTTAAATCTAGCTTTTAAACAGAAGCGTTTATAGTCACAACATCACTGTATGCTCATTAAGCGCACTGGTATGGTGCACATCCGATTTTTTTTCTTTTCAATGCTGAATACTGCCAATTTAAATCCGAAAGGTGGTCAAGTTTTGCTCTTACGTGTGCTTCTGCTGCCTGCATTTGGGTTCCTGTCCAGCTGGTTAAAGATCTAGGGAAGGAAGGAAGTGGAGCTAAAATTCAGTCTTCAGTCTATTCTTGTAATTAGAGCAACATAGAATGTGATGGGACCGCAAAATAAATGAGGAAGCAACCCGTTAATTACAAACCCTTATCAGTGTATCCCCTACTCAGGATTGTGTAGGGATGTTTTAGGAGGCTTCTGAAACAATCTACCGGAACTCATATTTAGATTGGGGGCCAGAGCATCAAAAGATGGTCTCCTATAATACCCAGCTAAATGGGTATCTTTTGGGATGTACTATTTAGATAATTTACCTTTATTCGTGTTTTATACAATCTTTGATATCTCTGTCTATCTCTCTTTCACATACACATACTGAAAGTTTGATTAACTATAGACTGGGTTGTAATGGAAATTTAAAATATAGAAATATATGTATTTACCAGTGTCTATCTCTCATCTGTCTGCCATATTGTGCTTACTTGCATATTACTGTGAGGCTCAAAGTTTGGCCACCTGTGTTTCGAATGCTAGCTGGGTCACCCATGGGGAGTAGGTTTCTGAGGAGCTTCCTGACAAGTAACAAAAGGCCTTTGAAAAGAATCCAGCGAAAACCGTATGGATCTCAGGATACTGTCTGTACCGAACAACGAGCTCATCGGTTGGAAGTCACTCAGAATAGCCCGTGGCTGCAACAAGGACGTTGAGGGTACCAGCAGTTGAGAGAGGCACAGACCCCTCACCATTTTTCTCCATTGTACTTGTGTTCGCGTGGGTCAGAGCCAATTGGACAGCGACTAACAATAACAGTGATTAAATGATATAGTTCTGGATGATATTGTTCCAGTGTCCTAAAATGGAATTGTGCTTTACATATGTTCAATAGAGGGTTGTGAATCTCTGTATTGAATGATGAAGATGGGACCCCTGAAGAAAAGTTCTCAGATGTTAGAAGAGACCAAAGATAGGACTCTATGTTCTGAAGAAACCAAAAAGATGGTTAATTTAATAGCTTTAGATATATTTCATCTTTTTGCTATTATGAATAGTGCTGTAATGAACAAGAGTGTGCATATGAGTTAAATGTCCATCGATGGAAGAATGGATAGATAAACCTCAGTCCATTGCACAATGGCATGTTGGGCAACAGTCAAGAAGCACGATGAATCTGTAAAGCACGTCATAACATGAATAAACCTGGGGGATGTTATACGGAGTGAGATGACTCAATCACAAAGAATAGGTATTGTAGCAAGACCACTAAATTAATAAAAGGTTTTTATACTAAGAGAAACATTCTTTAATGGTTACCAGGAACAGGCAGGCAGAGAGCGGGGGAGTCACGAGCTACAGAGTAGACACGCGTTAACTTATGTGACGTGTAAGGCAATATGCAATAAGAGGGGTGTTGGCAGAAAATAATGGAGGCAGGGAAAGACACTGGAACTTTACAAGAGTTTATGACAGCAGACATGAATACTGTTATATAAACAATCCTGCAATAACGATGATCTATGAGTAGTGAAGAAATGGTGTTTAGGTCCCATCTGACCTCCTCCATCTCCCAAGGCAGATTGCCACATGGCAGAGATCAGACTTGCCTCTGTACTCAAACCTTCCAGTTCTGACGCCAAATGTCCCTTTGGCAACATTCTTCTTACGTGGCTGGTTTCAATTATTCACTGCAATTGCCACAGAGAACGCACAGCCAATGCTCACAAGTATGGGATTTATTAGGGAGGTTAGCAGGCTACCATTTAGGTGTACAATCAGGGGAGTAGTGCTCAGGAAACAATATTTAATCAGTACAGCTTCTTCTCTGTCATACTTGCAGCAGTCCCCTCTCTAGCCCTCAGCTCTTGGCCTGGCCCCTGCCCTGCTCTGGCAGTATTACAAAGCTCTTTCGGAATTAACAGCAAAGGCCTAAAGGGCAAGCTATTTGTCCTACGTCTCAGCCAGAAGCCACATAGCTCCTGCTCTGTGGTTCAACAAACCCAGCTCCCCTGGTTAAGCATTTTGAGGCATCCCATTCCACAAGCCAGCTTCCCACCCCAAAGCAATCATCTTTACTTCTTCTGTGGGCTGGGAAGTCCACTGCCCTGTTTCTAGCTCTGTTTCCTGGTTCTGCGGCTGCTGCTTCTTCTCTGCCGCTCCTCTGGTGCCACAGCTGCCTGCAAGATCAAGGAGGTTCGATGCGTCGGGATCTTGAGGCTCAAAGGATGCACTTTACTCCTGACCGTTATCTTTTTGGTAGCGTGATTTCCTTTTCCAGCTTCTGATATGGCTCATTCCATACCCAGCAGGATGGCATTCATAATTAACCCTGTTAACAATAACTCATTGTTGAATTATAGAATCTAATCAATATCTTTCCCCACCTTCTTACCCAAACCTATCAGGAAATCAAGGGTATTTGGTGGAAATAGCAAAGGCTATGATTATAAGAGTCAAATTAAATAATGCACTTCATTGTAAGAATAAGAGGGGGTACCCACTAAAAAAAACAGAATCACGCCGAACAGAGGGGAGCTTTCATAGTACAAATTTTTCCTGCTAGCCAAGCATCAAGCAACTCACTTTGAGTTAGTGCACCCGGTGGCATCACCTGGGAAGGTTCTCTTTGGTCATAGTGAATTTTTTTGTAAAAACAGTTTCACTCGAACCTCGTTTTTGGTAATGGCTGATTTAAGAGAACAGCATGCAGCTGTGAAATTTTGTTTCCTGCTCAGGGAAAAGTGTCACAGAAACTGTTGTGATGTTGAACACAGCTTACAGCACTATGGGAAAACTCAAGTGTAGGAGTTGTTTTGTCATTTCAAATAAGGAGATATGTCAATTGATGACAAACCTCATTCTGGACCCCTGTCAACTTCCCCAATGGCCAAAAATGTCAATCATGGTGCATTTGGAGTTTGTTCCACCAGGTCAGATTATTAATTAAGCTTTCTATTTAGAGGTCCTGAAAAGGTCCTGTGTAACAGTGTGCAACAAAAAAAGGCCTGATTTGTGGCAGATAGGGAGCTGGTTTTGCCACGAAGACAATGTACCTGCTCATGCAGCCATCTCAGTGTGCTTTTCTTTGGCAAAAAACAGATGCCTCTCTTACCCTGTGCATCTGACTCAACCTGACCTCTTTCTGTGCGACTTCTTTTTGTTTCCGTGAATGCAGAGGGACTTGAAAGGACAGCGATTTGATGAAATAGAACAGGAGAAAAACAAAACAATACAGGGAGGTGCTTTCAGGCATCCCAACAGATGCGTTTGAAAAATGTTTCCAAAAATGGAATCACAAATTTGACAAATGTATTAAGTGTAATGGAGAGTACTTTGAAGAGGATAAGGTTGTTTTGTAAAAAAAAGTTAAATACATAACTGTTTTTAAAAATCAGGTTTTTTGGGGGAGGGGAGGTACCCTCATACAGTTGGATGCTTAACAGGTATGGGAGGGACAGTGAGAGTATAGCCATGCATATGTATAAGATCGACAGAGAATAGGCATATGTGTATTTACCTTTGCCAAAATATATTCATGAATGTGTTGGAGCTATCAGGGGGCTGAGAAGTGAACATTTCTTTGACATTACCAAACCCCCTGAGGGAATGAGTGCTTGTGCTAATGGTCTCTGGATCCTTGCCTTTTGGGCCACTATGGTCAATTGACATAACATCGTTCACAAAGACAATACTTTACGCTCTACTTTGGGAAATAGCCAGCAGCCACACAAACCCAACCAAATAAATGGACTACTACGGACTCAATTCTGACTCAGCATCCCTAGAGGACTGAGTAGAAATGCCCCTGTGGATTTATGAGCCTGTGAATCTTGATGAACGCAGGACCTCTCCTCTTTCTTTCACGGAGCTGCTGGCAGGCTCATACTGCAGATGCTCCCTTTAGTGTCCAACGTGCTACCCACTGGGCCACCAGGGCTCTCGAGGGATCTTTAAAGCTCATGAACGTTCATCGAAGTTGTAACTATTGGTCATTCTTAGTCCAGAGAAGAGAGGTTGGCTGAAATCAAAAGATCTATGGAAACAATTGGTGCCACACAAGTATTTGTTTGTACAATCACAAGACCAGAAGTAGATGGTGCCCAGCCATCACTACCAACTGTTCCCAAAAGGATCACATTAGAAGGTTCTGGGTAGAGTAGGAGAAAATATGGGGAAAACTCCAAATCATAAAAGAGTCCATTCTTTTTGGTTGGGAACTGAACTCCGTGTTAGAAATAATCAGCCATTTAAGATCAAAAGACTGCATTGACCGAAGGATGAAATGCAGAAGATTTGGAAAGAACAAAAATGAAACAAAACATCCTAGGAAAGAAGGGGATACGTAATGATACATTGAAGGGATTATAACGGATGAGTTGAAACAAAATGTGTCTGAGCTGTTGAATGTGAAACATGATCTGCTCCGTAAACCTTCATCCAATTCACAGAAAAAAGGATTTAGGAAAATATTTTCCCCTGTAGAGAACTTTTAAAATGTAGCTAAGTGAGGTGGAGGAAAACAAATATTGATATTATTATAATGATTTGAGATTTATTGTGCCTTACAACCATAATCCTGAACAATTAATATTCCTTATATATCTCCATGTGGAACAAATCATTGGAGATTGCCCTGAATGTATAGATGCCGACTCCAGGTTATCTACTTATGAATATATCTGATATCACTAAATAAATTATTTGTTTGGCTTTTTTTCTTCCTCTCTGTTCTCTGAAGATATTTTTCAAGAAATATCTGACTAATAGTTTAAATGGTGTTATATTAACATATACATCAGAAATATTAGATTTTTTTCTTTCTCTGCTGGCAACAAGTAAAGATGACTGCTTGAAGTCATTGAACAATAATTAACACAGCGCTATTGCTTTGAAAGAAGGAAGCCTAGGATGTTACAATCACATTAACTCCACCATTCTTTCGGGGGCGTTTTCTACTCGTGAGATGAAAAGACCCTATGATGCTAGTGGCAATCTCACTAGGAGGAGGAGAAAGAGGCAGGGGTTCAAAGATGGCACAATGCCTATGATATAAAGGCACATTTCCAAATGTCATGAGGGCATGAACCCACAAAGCTATCACAAGAATTCTCCAAGGGTCTGTGGTGCTCAGAGAGAGAGAGAGAGAGATCCTGGGAAGCATGACCATAGAGGCACAGGCATACATTCTAGGCCACTGGAGATCCTAACAGGAAAGTTTGAAGAAGCCAAAAGTCCTAGAGATGGTTTTTAACTTAACGTCAAGGGGGAGACCTCAGACTTTAGCGAAAGATCCCAGTAGGACCATGTGTTAATAGCATGAACCTTTTACCGGAGACTAAAAAATATATATTTGAAGGAATCAAAGGATAATCTTGAATTTAGCTGCTCACCAGAGCAAAATTTAACAACCTTTGGAGGAACAAAACATAATCAACCGTCTCTTTAGAGTAGTTTTCACTGGTTAACCTAAATCACTCTTTGGCTTTAAGAAGATTTAAAGATTTCATATGGGAATCATTTCAGGAGTTCACCCAGCCTCTATTATTCCAGAAAGTATAGACTTCGTGAAAATCTGCAGTTCTGTTCTGCATGTACCCTGTTAGTTCAGAATTCTACAAAATGTTTGACCAGACATGTTCAATAACACAGGCCAGACATCGCTATCTTCTGATCTCATGGCAAAGGAGGCAGCCGTAGTTCAGTTTTTCTTAAGCGTTGTGCTGATCAGGATGTAGCTATAGGACATCACTTTGACAACAGTAACGTTAAAGATTAGAAAGGTAATTTAGTGGGCAGTGAGTTTATGTAAATAGAGGAGGCACTACTCAGCAAAGGAGGGTGAGCATGTTTGCACAGTTCAAAGAATGTAATTAATGTTACTGCATTACACACATAGAAACTGCATTGTGAATTTTCTTAACAACCCAAATAAAAATTGTTTAAAAATAATCTAGCATAGTTTTTACAATAAATATGAAAAATATATAAAAACGTAAGTGACAATACAGAAGAAAAAAATACAGGCAAAGAGAGATTCTGAGATAATTCACATCAAAGAATTGACAGAATAGAATTTCATAGTATTTCTCATTAATGTATTATAGAATTAGAGGAAAACATAAGCAATATGGAAGGAAATATGAAAAAATCACAAAGTATTAATCCATTCATTCATTGGATTAATTAAATTTCAGATCATATATTGTACATAAAAATTATTCAAAGGCAAGCAAATAAAAATTATACATACTTAAAGGAGAGGAAAAGATTTAAAGTAGCAGGTTTTGGGGTATGTGCAAATGGTTGGATTACAGCTGACTCCTGGAAGGAGGGGCTAGAGAGAGTGACATAGAATCAGTATCTGGAGAAATATTGGTCTAGAATTTTTCAAGGCAGATGAAAACTATCAATCAGCATGTTTTAAAAGCTCCTTACAACACAATTTGGATAAATACAGAGATAATTATATCTAGACCTATTAATAGTTAAATTGCTGAAAATCTAAAGAAACATTTTTAGAATAGCCAAAGAAGAAAAATTATACTACATCACAGGAAAAACAATGAGGCTTTTGGTTAAAAATTTTTATGAAGAACTTTGGAATCCAGAAGACAATAGAATGACATCTTTAAAGTATTAACAGTAAATGTTTATAAGATCAACTCTGACCAGCTGGAAATAACTGCTCACCAAAAGTATCCATCCAAGTGTTGGTGAACCAAGTACACTGGGAAAGAATCCATCATAAGCACCCACTCCAGGTGTCAAGTCAACTGTGATCAGAGCAACTCTACATAGTTTCTGAGGCTATAAGTCTTTAGCGAGCATAGAGACTCCACTTCTTCCCACATAGCAGTTGGTGGTTTTGAATGACTGACTTTGAGGGTAGCAACCCAACATGCCACTATGCCACTAGAACTCCATCATTAGCAGATTTTCCCTTAAATGGTTACCCATTATTGATGGAAACTAATCTCGGATGGAAAGAGAGATGAAACAAGGTAAGAACAATTAGTTCTTGTGGCAGGTACTTTCTCCTCTGAGGAGATGGCAGAAGATATGGCTGCCATAGCAAACAAAGTGTGGGGAAGAAAGCAGAGGGTGCCTGGCTATCACAAAACTCGAGTCGGAGGTCTTAATATCTGGTCTCAAAACAAACAACATAGCTACATTGACTTATGTAAGTGAAGACCCAGGGAAGTCCACACAGAAGACCACTAGCCGGAGTGATCTCAGAGGGGAATTGTCCCAGAGCCTAAATTCTAAATATTCAATTGTAGGAACATTATGGATCATAGTGCAAGTCCAAAATAGATTTGCAAGGAACCTATGTGGATTGAGTTTCTGATGGATCCCCACTGACCATCGTCTAAGAATGTGATTTGCCTTAATATCAGACAAAAAACATTGTCAAGTGGATTTCAGCAGCTGGAGTTAGGTTGGAATGTAGCACCTTGGCATTAGATGCCTTTTAACCCAGTTTTTAAAATTTTAATCATTTTATTAGGGGCTCATACAACTCTTATCATAATCCATACACACATCAATTGTGTAAAGCACATTTTTACATTCATTGCCCTCATCATTCTCAAAACATTTCCTCTCCACTTAAACCCCCGGCATTAGGTCCTCATTTTTCCCCTCCCTCCCTGCTCCACCC
>NW_022103908.1:3404750-3413515 GCF_000313985.2 Echinops telfairi | reverse complement strand
TCATAGATCTATTTCCCCATCCTCATATAAATATATTTGCATATGTACATGTCTTTATCTAGACCTCTATAAATGCCCTTTTCCTCCCAGCTCTTTCCTTTATTTCCCTTTTGACCCATTTTTAATTTATTCTGCTTTTCAAAAAAATATTTTCTGCTTTCTTTTCAATTGATATTTTTCTCTTTTATTTGCTCAGTGTTCCTGGTCCTTATTTTTGGTGTTGCCTTTGGGTGTATCATGAAGACAGCAACTAAATTTATAATGACCTAGGGGCCCGGAAGGGAGGGTGGGAGAAATGGGGCGTCAACAGCAATGGCTACAAGAAGGAAGAAAATGGCCCCAAGTTGATGGTGGTGATGATTGCACACCCTTCTTAACATGATTAAACATATCTAATTATACAAGTCAATTATTACTTAATAAAACTGTTAAAATAATAATAATTTAAAATGACACAACTAAGCCAAAAAATGAAGATTATTAGCAGTTAATGTATAGGCATGCATAAAGTAATATCAAGAGATACACAATGCAATGAGAGTGACGTTGTGGAATTTACACCAGACACACAGTAAAATGTTAGATGAGAATTAGAGAATCAGTAAGGGAGACTACTAAATGTTTGTGGTGGTGGTTGTTGTTCGGTGCTATCCAGTGGGTTCTGACTCACAGGTCTGTACAACCGGACGGAACACCTGCACTATCATCACACTTGTTCATACATTTGGACCCATTGCGGCTGCCACTGTGTCGGGGATACGTGCTGTTGAGGGACTTCCTCTTTTGCTGCTCCTCCATTTTATAAAGGATGGTGTTCTTTTCCAGGGATCAGCCTCTTCTCACAAAAGGTTGAAGAGCCCTGGTGGCCTAGTGGTTCCAAGTTGGACTGCGTTCTACAAGGTCAGCAATTCAAGCCACCATCTGCTCAGCGGGAGGAAGACTCACAGAGGCTGTTCTACCCTGCGCTATAGAGTCACGATGGATTGGCATAGACACGATGGCACTGAGAGAGCGTTGGATAACATGTTCTAAGTATGTGAGATGAAGTCTTGCCACCCTTGGTTCTGAGGAACATTCTGATTGGACTTCTAACAAGACAGAGTAGTTTGATTCTTGACAGTCCCTGGCTCTTTCAGTATCTTAGCCAGCATCATATTTCAAATACACCAATTCTTCTGTTGTCTTCCTTTTTCAATGTCCTACTTTCACATGCAGATGAGGCAACTGACAATACCATAGCCTGAGTCAGACTCACGCTAGTCTTTAAAGTGACACCCTTACTTTCCAACACTTTAATGAGAGCTTGTGCAGCAGATTTATTTAATATAATGTGTAACGCAATGCGCCACTTGATCTCTTAACTGCTACTTCCAAAAGCATTGATTATGGATCCAATAAGACAAAACCCTTGACTACTTCAATCTTTTTTCCCTTTATCATGATCTTACTGGTCCCGTGGTGAGGATTTTTATTTCTTTATATTGAGTTGCAATCCATATGGAAGACTGCAATACTTGATCGTCAGCTGCAAGGGTTTCAAGTCCTCCTCATGTTCAGCAAGCAAAATTGTGTCGTCTGCACATAGCACCTTGTAAAGAAGCTTTTCTCCAATTCTGATACCTCCGTTCTTCCTCTTACAATCTATTAAACCATTTTTACATTTTTGAATAAGGGATAAAGTACACATTTGAACTAGACAGTACTGTATAAAGAAAAGTATCTATTTAAGAATCTCTAATATTACCAGTAATTAAACAGTAAAAATGATGACTTAAGAACTAAAACAAACAAACGAAAATCAATGTCTTCCATGTTCATGGTTTTATTTTACACAAGTGGCTATGGCAACATCTTCAGTGTTTCCTTGAGAAAGTATTATCCAGGTTTCCTACCCTGGGTAGTCCTGTTTATAAATTTTATTCGATCATAGCATATCCTATATTCTTCTTCCCTGAGTACCCTAGGTACAGATTCTGTCTGTAAATTCTGCAGCTCTTTCCTCCTGGAAACACAGAATCCCTTCTTATCACAGGTGAACAGTTTCATGTGCCTTCTAGGAGGATCCACTGCTAGTGAGCACCTGTGTTCCTAGCTGGCATTTTCAAGGCACTGAAAGCATGCCACACTTCATGCTGACACTGGCTGTGTTATCATAGCACTTCTAAGCAGAACAATATGGTCCAAGTCCTCTCCCTTTCCCGCTAAAACTTAATCTCATTCTTCTACTCTTAATGTAGTCTCTTTTCTTTCTAGGTCTCACTGCCAACTCTCACCCCACAGGACCGTATAGGACAAGCTAAAACTGCCCCTGTGGATTTCTAAGACACTACCTCTCTGTGGGAGTACACAGCCTCACCTTTCTCCCTTGTTCTGGATGATGGTTTTGACCTGCTGACCATACTGTTAGCAGCCCGATGCATAACCAATTCCCACCAAGGCTCCTTACAGAAATATATCTATGTTTTAGTGTTCTTTGTAGAATTCTATTTAAAAGAAGGCCCTGTTAAGCATATTATGTTCATTAAGAAAATAGCATAATTCAGCTAAAAATAGAGCATACTATTTTCAGTATTCATGTTTTTTCTCCCAGAAGCAACAGCTGATTACTTAAATTACATCAGCATTCATTTGTTTAAAATTTATTTTCAACTGTTTAAATCAAGGTTGCAATAAGTATGGTAGAAGTGGTTGTTAATGGGAGACCATAAGGTATCGTGATTTAGTATGCAGAATTTAGACTCAGATAGTCTTTCATTCAAATAATCTTTTTCTTTTGAATTCTATGACTTTTAAAACTCTGTTATCACTCTGAACTCTCAAATACCTCCTTTGTATAATAAAGGTAACACTATTCATTCCTTAGGACAGTTTGGGGCTATGGTTGTTTTAAAAGTATGTTTTAAGTAATAAAAGTGAAGATAGGCCCAGGATTAAGGAGCTCTGATGGCCTAATGGGTTATGCATGGAATTGGTAATCACAAGGTCAGCGATTCAAACCCAGCAGTTGCTAGATGGGAGAGAAATGAGGCTGTCTACTCTTGTAAAGATTTAACATCACAGAAACCCCAAAAGACAGTCGTACCTGTCGTAGAGGCTAACAATGAGTTGGAATCATTTCAATGGCACTGAGATTACGTTTCCTGGTTTGGTAGACCCTTCAGATTTTAGGGAGAAGAGTGAAGGAACGGCCGGTTTTGAATCCAAGGGAACTTTGAGAGTTCATGTTTACTCGTATTGTTGGAGAACATTGCTTTGGCAGTTGATTTTTCTTTGTGAAGATTATCTTCTCTGTATCTCTTTTCAAGGGTGCTATTATTTTTTTTTTTACTTTTGCTTCATTCATAATCTTTGTATCACAGACGCTTTACTTACAGGTAACGTCAAGTTTCTTCTTACCACATATGGTTTATAACAGCACATATCTTAGACTTTCTCAAGTCTGTTGAACCAGGAGTTCTGGTGTGAATTTGTATTTCTCTGTTCCTATGTCATAGCTCAATTTCTAGGACAAAGAATTTTGATCACCACAGCTTGAGTTTTATAGTACCGCATTAGAGCTTATTAACATGCAGATGTAAAGACTTGCTTGCTGAAAGTAAGGAGGACTGAAAGCACTTGCTTTTGAAGGTCAAGGATGGTAGCCATCAGTCTGGATTACAACCTATTCAAAAGAAACCAAAATCGTCACAACTGGAGCAATGGATAATATCATGATAAATGGAGAAAAGATGGACATTGTCAAGCATTTCCTCTTGCGTGGGTCCACAATTAATGCATATGGAAGCAGCAGTCAAGCAATCAAAGGATGCCAAATTTGCCACAAAAGCCCTCTTTAAAGTGTTGAAGAGCAAGAGGTCACTTCAAGAACAAAGGTGTACTTGACCCAAGCCAGGGCATTTTCAACTGCCTTCTATCCAGGTGAAAGTTGGACATTGAATAAAACAGACCAAAGAAGAATTGGTGCCTTTGAATTTCAGGGCTGGTGAAGAACACTGGAAGTGCTGTGAACAACAGGAAAACAAGCATATAGGCCTTGTCAGAAGTACAACCAGAAGGGTACTGGGAGGGCAAGACTTCAGTTCAGGGGAGACCCGTCCCTCCAAATGGACACACCAGTGATAAAGTGTAGGGGTAGTGAAAATGAGGAAGACCCTCAGTGAGATGGACTGGCATCCGGCTACAACAGTGGTCTCACAACAACAACCATAGCCGTCGGTTGTCATTGGGTTACAAATCCACCATGGGGATACAGGCAGCTGGAGAGATGTGCTCACGTCATTGTCTTCTCAGGCTGCCACTGAGTGAGAACACTAGGCAGGGTTAATTTTCCTTAGAGTTGATTTATAGGTGTTTTGCTTCCGAGGCTCTCAGTTTATCATTAAAGGAAATAATCTATTAAACTCAAAGTCCATCCACACTAGTCTCCCAACAAATGTATCCGTTATTCTCTTAATCATGATCACCATTGTTATCACCTGTTTGTTTGACTTAAAAATTGTTACAGAAAAAAAATTAGTCAGTGGAAAAGACAGGTAGTTTCTTCTAAAAGACTTAGTGGATGTTTTTGTGCCAAGGTATTAATTTCAGAGTGAACTTCATACTTGAGTGTATTTTATATCCATTGCAAATTGGGAATAAAGTAAAACCTAGCACAACAACTTTACAATGTATTTCTGTACTAATCCCTGAGAAGTTGCATCTACAATTTGTTGTGTAGGTTTTATTATTTGATGGGAAATTCAGAGAAACAGCACCTTCCAGGTTAGTTTGGAAATAGATAATAAAAACAGACTTTATTTTACTAACTTCCAGCAGAAAATCACTACCTTCAAGCAGAAAATCTACTTGTAATTGTAGGATATGTGTCCAAAGAATGATTCATATCAACAGCATTGCACATTCATGTTGGTGAGTGAGTATTTCTGTATGGCCGACCTTTCTGCAACTTTGAACTGCATCCTTGGAGCAGCAGGAGAAATGCCTTCGGCTCATGCCTTGACTCGGAAAACACTGCTTTTATCCCAATAAAGCCCTACACTTTGCTCCATCTGCTCCTCAGAAGGACTAATAGTCCACAGCAGCTGGCCACCTCCTCACGTGGTCCCACATGCTTCTTTGTGCAAGGGGAGACGTCGTTACATAATGCACTGGACAAGCTTCCCTTTTAAACTCTTTATGAGTTTATTTTCAGTTTATTGACAATTTGTGTTCGGACGTCTGGAAGACCTGATTAGAAATGCCCTCTCTCCATGGTGCTTAAGCATACAGCACTGAGACAACTAGTTAATCTAGCTGAGCTTCATTTTTACCTGTTAAAAATAATACCTGTTTTATGAGATTTTTATATAAACCTAAGTAGTAAAGGTATACAGTTCTTGACCTTCAGTGAGTTGCCTATCTCTTAGTTTCTGAAGTGTTTATCAAATAAAGGAATGAAGAGATAAATTGCTGTCGTAAGACACGTACAATCTACAACTGTACTGGCCACATCATTCTAATGCTGGCAGCCATTAGAGGAAGACAAGAGAATCTAACACTGGCCCAAGATACTTCAACGCAGATGTTACCCTGGTATTTTTGCCTGGGTGCGGAGACTGCCAAAGATGGAATAACTTGGTCTATAGTTATTTTAGATATAATTTACTGGATAGTTATTTTATTTTAGTGGCAATACTGCTGATAGTTGTGCTTCTATGATGAACTATCCCAAGATAGACTGTCCAGTCTCTTCATAAACTAGCACATAATCATAGAAAAGCATTTTAAACTTCCTTAAGAAAAGTATTTTAAATAGGCCTGTTCCTTTAAAATTTATTGAGAATTACACAGGGAACATGCCTTTCCTGATTACCACGTTTTCACAACATTGGCAGTTATAGCACCCTCCCTAGTTTTATGCACTCATCTGGAAGTGTTGTTACTGGCTCCCTCAAATATTCAGCTTCTAGGGGTCCTTACAGTGCAGTTAGGAAGTAGGGCACAATTAATGCTGTCAGTGGATTGTGTGGTTAGAAAAAAAAATTCTATGCAGCTAAGTTCCTTATTATCTGTTAAGTGGGGAAAACAAGGGAAATAACATATTTCATCTAGTCTCCAAGACAACCAAATCAAACCAAACCAAGCACATGTCCAGTGAGTCGCTGCTGTCTCATAGTGACCCTACAGGGTATGACCGAACTGTCTGTGTGTTTCTGAGACTCTAACTTTTACCACAGAGTAGCCTTTCTTCTGCAGGGTGGTTGGTGGTCTCAGACTTTAGGATCACACCCCAACATGTAACCCCTCTGCCTCCAGGGCTCCTCTCCAAGAAGACAGTATATCTTTATCACCTGTCTTCTCCAGATGGAAAATAAACTCCATGAAGACAGAGATGTCTCCCTGCTTTTTCACTGATGTATACCCAGGACCTAGAACAGTTTCTGGCACACAATCATTCAATGCATTTTTACTGAATGGATGAGTGAGTGCTGCAAACTATATTTGCAGTCACTAAATGTGTCATTATTCAACAGAACAAAAGAGAGATAAATTAAACATGCCGTGATAATTGAATAAGTGTGCATTGCACATGTAAACCAAACACCAAGCTCATTGCCTTGAGTTGATTTCAACTGCTACGCTGGTGGATGTTCTGCAAGCTGGAGGTTATCTTAATGGCTGTCTCCAGACCCCAAAACAGCCACCCCAAAGTAATGGCGTGAAGCCTCCACCCAGAGGTACCATCCACCCCATAGGTGTTCTATCCATTTATCCTTACCCAGTTGCACACTGAATACACTAAGTAGCACTGGCAGCAGTGAAAGCTGTTTTAGTCTTGCACAGACAACAGACAGTTACTGTAGGAAAATCCCACTGGGAGCGGACCTCCTCAGCACAAAAGCCCTCCAGGTGGGATGAAAGACATCCATGGATGCTCCCTCTCTTTGCAGGATGGATATAGGACTCTGGGGATTGCCCCCTACCCCCTGCTCCCCATCCCATTTGATATTCCAGATGGTATATTTTGCTGCAGGGAGTGCAATACAAGGGCACCAGTGCCGAATTGTATGCTGGGAACTGGATCACTTTGATCCTACTGCTTATGGAGAACAACCCCTAGGCTTCAGGATGGAGATGCAAGTATTTGTTCCTAAACCCAGACATGCTAGCCCTGGGGAAGGAATGGAGAAGAAATTAGAGTCATTTGGATCACCCCAAGATATCAAAAACCAACCAAACAAACAAACAACTGCTATTGAGTCCATTTGGACTCACAGTGACCCAATGGACACCGCTGAATGACCCCCCACCCCCACGCCATCGGTTTCTGAGGCTGTAAATCTTTACAGGAGCAGAACGCCTCCTCTTTCTCCGGAGGAGTGCAGATGGATTTGAATTAGCAGGAACCAGGCTGAGTGTTGTTCGGGTGTGTATTGGGTCACTATGAGTTGGGATTGTCTCAACTGAACCTAACGGCAGCAAAGCATGAACAATAGCTACCTACAGTGATGGTAATGACTTTCTGAAAGGCTTTATATGTGACTCTATTATTTATGTTTTGTGTTGGTACATGTTTACAATTGTTTTAAACATGACCCACATCTTGTCAAAGTAACTGAACCACTAGACGAATAAGATTGATCGTAATTGAGGCTCCGAGCCCTTCCAGTGCTGGCGGAGAGCAAAAGGAAGAGGCAAGTCTTAGTGCAGATGCTGCACCTGGACTTGGGAAGCAAAGGAATGACAGAGCTTCGTGGCTGAAGCAAAGAGCTTGAAGACGAGATCAGCCATTCCTAGAAGACATCTAGAATCTCAAGATTTTCTGATCTTAAAGATACCACTAATGACTTCTAAAAGTAGGCAATGTTATACACATTGTTACCCAACATCTACTCTGGTCGTTTGAATATTGTGTTCCCAACTAGACGGTAGATGTTTTGAGGACAAATACTCTGTCAAATTCTAATCTAACCAAACCAGATTCACCGCAATCAAGTCAATGCTGAACCGTGGTAACCCTGACAGGACAGGGTTGAACTGCCCCTGTGGGTTTCTGATTGGGAGTAGAAAGTCCAGTCTCTCTCCATAGGAGCAGCTGTCTGGTGGATTCCAACTGTTGCTCTTTCAGATCTCAGCTCAGATCTGCAACAGCTACAGCACCAGAGCTCCTCGTCAAACCCTGCCCAGACATCATTTTCAGTGACAGTAATCATGAAATGAACTAAGTGCTGCGGCTTCATGACCATCAGTATCATCATTGCAGGAAGACTTTCACAGTAGGTGGCCATGGAATTTTTAGCCCATGCATGTAGACTTTGTATGAGATTGAGAAGGACCATGTTTTCTGGGAACGTGTTATCATGCCACTCCAATCTCTGGTTTCTGTGAGTTATTTCATTTTAACCAATGGCCTCCCAACTTGGGCCATTGCTATCCACGTGCTGAATACCCAAGTCAGCCAGAACCTTCATGGTATTTTCTGCATTGTTTAAAAAGGGGAAGAGGATCCTTCTGAGATGGTACAGCTAGGAGGTAGGAGGCCTGGAAATTGTTGCAAAGCACATGAAAGAAGCACCCCAGAGTGATAGATCTAGGAGGTGGGTAAATAAATGATGAACAAATGGATTCTTGTGGGGTGTAGATTCATTATGAATTGATGTTGAAACATAGTGGTATGTGTACGCTTCCCGTGATTTAATCATTCAGTCAACTTCTGTTTTGCTCAAGACAACTGAATCTCTGTCATTTGCAATAAAAAAGATCTTAGAACAGTTATCTTCATCATC